>NW_028288544.1:305833-611666 GCF_059628265.1 Tinamus guttatus | reverse complement strand
GACAGTATGAAACAAAGTCTTCCATTTGCAGTGGCTAGGCTATTGGATTTCAGCTGTTAAATAGCAGTCAAACTTCTTCCTACATCCTCCTGCTACTGAAATGACTTAGGTGAGCACTGTCTAACTGTGAATCTCACCAAACATTATCATCCTAAAGTCTAATCTTTCCCATTTGCTTGCATCCCCTCCTCTAAAAGCAGTTTCTATCTTTAAACACTAAACAGTGAATGAGAACTTAGCCCATTAGCACCTTCATTCTGGGACCGACCGGCACTGAAATGCTAGTCACTTGCTCAAACGTGAAAAAGAAGTATTTAAATATTACACTGTAAAAAGTTAACCAAAAAGAAAAGCACTCATCTGTCTGAATGCTGTGCGATGAAGAAATACAACTTAACAATGGACATTGACTTTTTTTTTCCCTTTATGCAAAACTCTGAGCTCTGGAATTCAGGGGTCCTATTTACTCTTTCTCTCCCTTAGTAACAAAGGACAGACTAGTTAGAGTGCAACACTCACCTTGGTCATCTATTTTCACAAAATATAAGGAAACTTATTTATCTTTGAGACTACAATTTCTCCAATATAATCGATAAAATAAATCACAGGGAGGCAAAGAGATATACAACAAGCCATATCTTCTTACGAAACAAAGATAAAAAACAAACAAGAACCTTACCTACTACACCAAAAGCAGAGACAGCTCGAGATAATCCAGAAGAACCCTTCTGCCCAATCTTCGTTCTGTTCCCCAGATCTAAGCGGCCAAGAAGCTCCCTCACTTCTTGCTGTGTATACACATGCTAAAAACAAGAAAAAAAAAACAGTTGCTCAGTTTACTGCTTTGATCAATAACTGTATTTTCATGTCAGAGAATAGTAGAATTTACTTAATATAAAATAAACCAAAACTCTGCTTTGTATCCTCCATCTCCTCTTTCAGTCCTATCAACACTCCTGTGTTTTATGCATAAAGACTCCTACTCATTGCAACAGAAATACTCATGTATGTGTATGAAGTCAAGCGTGCCCAACTTGCTTTAAAACATAAACTTCTTGGCAGAGAATCTAGTCTTATTCTGTTCTGTATCTTAAAATTCTAGTTGCTGAGGCTTACTTTGCTTCAGGCATTATGTATCAGAAACCTGAATATTTGTGTATATAGTATATAAGCTTCTTTTGCATTTTGAACGACACAGCCAAACATAAGAAAACCATTAGGAGCGTACAGGCAGCAACCTGAAGAACAGGGGGAATGTTCGTTAAAGTGAATGTGATTTTTGGAGAGGCCTTGCCCTCCTCATACAGTACTAGTCATTACCATGGTAATAACGCATGCAGCTGACAAACAAGTAGAAACTTGTTGACCTTGCTCTGAGCAACAGATTGGACTAGACAATCTTCAGAGGTCAATCTTCAACCTCAAATGTTCTATGACTCTATGACTTGGTAATAAATGTTTGTTGAAGAGAAAAAAAGGTATTTAAATTCATCTTTATAATAAACAAAATGACTTGCAATAACTGAAAACACCCACAAGAAGAGAGATACTCACTTTGTCATCAATTATAACCAAATCCTTTGGTTCAGTGCGATCTATTTTCAACACGCGGTACTTGGTTTCTGCAGGATTACTTCCAACAAGAAAATACCGCTGATTAAAAAAAAAAAAGAGAGAAAGAGAATCAGGACATTATACAGGATAAAAAAAATTGAAACGCATTATAAGGTAACGCATTAACAGTGACATTTACATGTTTGTAGACTAATTTCCATTAACATCAAACATGTTGTGTATCATGTCGACTGCACATAAACTGTTCTTGACACCAATACCTTAGGCAGGTACATATGTATACAAACCGTCTCTACTGTTTAAAAGACCTCATTGCTAATTCTGCCACCTAGACTTGCTTAGTCCACACTGAACAAACAACAGCAAAAGAAAGTAAAGTACTTCAGGACTTGCAATTAACTTCATGTTTTTATTTGCAGTCGTTATGACAAACTTTTCACCAATTATCTTTCTACAGCCCTCGAGCTTCATTTGACCGGCACTGCAGATTAAAAATCTTGACCTTTTAAAGATTAGCTTTATTTCTCATCTAAAATATGACGAGACAACTATGTGCTGTGTCCATTTCTCATTTAAGGGAGCATAGTATAAATGAATGTTTGTATTAAGAGGAATTAACAGTAAGCACAGATTACAGAACTGACTTACTGTAGGCAACTCTCATTTCATTAATTCATTTAATCAGTAAAGTCCTACCACACAGCAGGGTGTAACCATTAATAACACTCAGCCTAGCAGGAAAGCATGGCAAGTTCATGTGCACCTAAGCAGTCAGATCTGAACTTTAATAGTCACATGGATTTAAGATGTGCGAGAGGAAATCAATAACAGCATTCACACAACATGCAGATTTCATAATTTACATCAATTATATTTTTAAAAGTCTTTAAAGTCAAAATATCTAAGATGAAAGAAGAACCTACAGCCCTATGCAGCTCCTGTTACGTCACAGAAAGTTTAGATAGAGTCAGTTAAGTCTTTAAAGATGAAAAAAATCTTTATTAATTAAAAAAGGAATATCACCACCACGTGGCTCCACCTTATACACAGATATCACAGCGTGCACTAAGTTGAGCAGACAGGACTTAATGTTGACTGCCCATTGCTAAGTGATACTGAAGAAGGTACTTCATCTCTGCGCTCGCTCATTGAACTCTGCGGATCCGCATGGAGATGTAGGAAGCCATTCCCTGTTATTTGGTAGCAGCAACGTGCTGAGCCCAGCTGGGGCTCCTTGGGCTGCCCTCTCTCCAGGCACCCTCTGCAGAAAATCACTTGGGGCCAGGACTGGCACTTCCTGGGGAAAGCAAAAACACAGGGAGTGGGCTGGAATCCCACTGCCTGATACTGAATGGAACAAGGCACATGCATGTCCTACAGGGAGACAGACAAACAGATATAAAGTGCAACACTATTAGTAAGCAAGTTCAGTTGAACACTTTTCTGGCTGCATTTTAGTGATGTGAGTAAAAAACAAGCAAGTGCTCTGAGAAATGCATCAGCTTGGCAGCTTCCCCATGGGCTCTGCACATGTGCAGACAAGAAGCTGCTGCTCAGCATCACGCAGGAAGCAAGATTCAAAAAGAAGTTACTGTATCTGCAGACTGTCAGAGCACCGCCGCAGAGCGCTGCACAGAGCAAGCTCTCTTTGATTCCTCTAAGGATTAATTTACAGCTTTTGCTTTAAATAATAGAAGGCTGGGCTGCATAATATCCAGAGGAAGGTCATTCTAGAACAGGATTAAAACCCAGCATCCAGAGTTGAAGAAGCCTTCCTAGAAAGCCGGGCAATGGGAAATCTCTATTTAGCAGGAGGGATACTTATCCACTATGTTAGAGACTATTTCTGTTTGCACTAATAAAGGGGTCTGCAAAAGTTCTGCATTTGGACAAATCCTCATAACCAGAAACTCAAAATTCGGCTTCTGTTTGGGAAGTTTTCATCAGTGGTTCATATTCAGCTACCCCAGAGTTACACAGAAAGCTGCATCGTGATGTTCAAGGTAATTTCAACCTCCAAGATTTGACTTGACAACAAACAAACCAAAAAGACATTATGAAAACTAACAACACAAAAAAAAAATCAAAAAAGAGATATTTCATCCTTAGCTGCTTCTGCTACCTAGTTTATGCATCTAATGAATAAACATGGGAGGCTTGCTACATGATATGGAGCAAAAGTAATTATCAGTGATGAGTACTGCAGTTAAATTTGAGATCACATGAACACTGGGGAACAAATCAACACAGCAGAGAACATGTATCATCATGCAAGTTAATTTCTAAGCTTGTTATAGAATGGTTGTAAAAATAATCAAAGCTAAAATGAGCTGCATTATTTACAACTACTTTGATTATCAGAAATGACTACAGTAAAACAAATGAAAATTCATAGGTAAGAAACACTCCTGGAGATTTCTATCCTTACTCTTTTTCCTACAAGCTGAACTGAATGCATGCAGACATTTCCTGACAGTCTCCAACAATTCCTCTCTCCAGCAAATGCACCTACATTTTAAAAAATGGACAACCTTGACCAACAAAGACTTTCTCAGCAGAACAGCACACAAGGATAAACTGCGCTGTCTGCCTCATACTGCTCTGCCCATGTTCTTCATCATCTTAATCTTCACCTGAGATGAAACACATTGTTTCCAGGCTTCATCTGTGGCCGCTTTGTGCTGAAACTCACTAGCAAGTGCACTTTACTGACCGTGGCAATGCACCATGCAGGTACCTGCCTAGGAAACATGAACTGAGGTTTAATTTATTGCACAAGTTTCACTAAGTAACCAGAAGACAGAAACAATTATTAATCACCTCCACCTGAGACCAAAGAAATGTAATTGAAAGGCTTCACATCCTCCTTTTATCAGTGCTTTGATTCAGCCAAACTAAAGAAAGCAGCTTCTTGTAAAAGAGTCTAAACAAAATAAAAAGCTTCTTATTGCAAATTATTTTTTATAATCACAGAATCACAGAATGCTTAGGGTTGGAAGGGACCTCTAGAGATCATCTAGTCCAACCCTCCTGCTCCAGCAGGGACACCTAGAGCACGTGGCACAGGGTAGTGTAGTTTATAATGGCAGGATAATAGTTCTGAAATCAAACACTCTGCCCACAAAAGAAAAAAAAAAGTTTTCAGAAAATTAATTATTTGAACTGCTGGTTTAAAACAAAGATTTGCTTTTTCATATAGACAAACTAGCTTTCAGGAAGTGTAAACACTGTAAAGGTAACATTATTATATAAGTCTCCATTGATGTGTACATTTCATCTTTAAAAACATTACAGGTAAACTAATTTAAGTTTATTAAAAACATTTAAGATCAACAGAAGGCAATGCTGATGAAAGATGAAAAATTTCCTAACTCCTATTAAATTTTAAAGCCTTGTATTCCTTTCATTGATTAAGTATGACTTTGGATCATAGGTTTCAGCACAATATTGAGATCTCTCTGCTGTAATACATGCTTACGTGGGCAACGCAATGCTTATCACCTGCTATCCAACCTTCACAACAAACCTCTTCTTAACAGGCACAAAGTTATGCAGGAAAAAGTTTGTCTCTTTTTTCTGTTTTTGAGGTATTGAACAGCAATCCTCAAGACCTAAACCAGATAATAAATAGGGTTGAATATATATATATATATATATAAGTACAGCCTGCTCACTTTACTAAGCAATGATTAGGGAGAAAATTAATGGATGGATTAATGGACCTAGATGGAAGGTCCAGCAAAAACTAAATTATGTTCTGTCCTTCTATTGATCCCAGGACAATTAAGGGAATATCTTTCACCTCTCCTCTGTTCCCATACAAACTGGTAGAAATAAAGAAGTTGTGAAGAAAGAAGAGCACACAAGGGACAAAAGAGTTACCCGAAAACAGCAAAGGCTCAGCTGCTGTGCTGCACGCTTCCCATGATCTACCGAAATCCTTCAAAGCAAGCTCTTTGGAGATGAGAAACATTAAGAATGCATCTTGCCAAACACTATTCTCAGAATAGAGGAATAAATCTTCTACATCCTAAAAATACAACATTATGTAATTCCCATTTGCCCCAGTGCAACTATTTTTTTTTTTAATCCCCACCAGGACTTTCCTCTTCTACTTTCATTGGACAGCTGCTCAGGATTCTCCCTTTTAATTTTCTGCTGAAGTTATTAATCATCAAGGTATATGTTTTTCTTCAGCCAAAAGCTTCTCCCCACTTCAGCATCTACACTTCTGAAATGTTTTTAGAAACACAAGGAATTGTGCCTCATACAGATACAACATTAGTGTTTCTTATTAATAACTGTATCACTGAAGAGCACCTCTGCATTTTCTTTTCCCAGTGTCACAGTTCACTAGCAGCTCAGCCACCCTTTCTTCAAAAAATGACTCCCAGAGAAATCTAGGACAAGAGAAAAAAAATAAAGTTTTTTCCCTAAAACAAATGAGGCACCTTTTAAGGCACAACTTTCACACGCACTACTGTGCTATCACTTTTGATCTTTTTTTAATCCTTTCTGAATAGCAAATGATCGTCCAAACTTGTTTGCTTCTCATCACTATTATTCCAAGTATCTCCTGTCCTCAGATTCCACACCAGTATATTATGTTCTTTTATTGTATTGCCCACATTTAAGAGTGCATTTCTGAATTTCACCAAATTCCTGCTCTCTGTCCTCTACCCACTCTTTCATCTTTCTCAGTAATGCCATCAGTACTCCTGCAATATCACACAGACGTAATGAGATGGTGTTCATTTGAAAGAAGGGATCTTTTGTTGACAATTTGACCACAGACTGATCTCATGATTAATTTACCTAACCATCTTCTATGATCTTGTCTTTATTAAACTGTTTGCTTTTGTTACACATATTTAAAATATTTTTAAAGAGAAATTTAAAAAAAAATCCACACAGTGCTCCCCTTGGAAAAAAAAGACAAAATTTACAGGTAATTATGTTAGTCACATAACTTAATACACTTCTTGAAGTCATCTTGATGTTATGAAGACCGTAGAAGAATCTCATTCGAATAACATAGTATTAATTAAGTCTCATAAGAACGTGCAAGATAGGTAAGCAATAACTCTTCATAGATGGATTTTTTTGTGTCCCAACACCTCAGGGAATTGAGCATTTCCAGTAAACTGGACCAGGACTTTCAGGTTGGTTCTTTTGGGGAATACATGCAAGTTAAGTCTTCTCCTGAAGAAGACAGGAAAAAAACTTCTTCTGTTTTTATTATTCATATTGCTGAAATATCTTTACTGCCCTCTGGTGTGCATTTCAACAGTAATATATATGCATAAAATAAAAGGTAATAGGCATTGATCAGAACACAACTGTTTCAGTTTATTTTCCTGGCTACTTTTAAACAAGCTCTCAATTTCCCAGGAAAAGCAGCAGATAGAATTCACATCTGCATGGTGTTCACTGACCCACAACATGAGTTAAAAAGATAGGTCTCAGCAACTACCTTAAATATAAATATTAATAGAAAACACAGAATTTTGTTCTCTGTTGTTTCAGTGGTCCTTGTGAATTCAGTTCTCCTCACGTCTAGCAATCTTTCCTGTTTGACCTCTATATTGCTACTGTACTCTTACCTCAAATAGGCAAAAAAAAAATCTGCTTTTTCACTTTCTTCCGCCTTCTGCCTGTCACTCCTTTAACACAAAGATATTTTTAATGGAAATAAGCAATTTGACTTCACTATTTTTCTCCAGTTGCTGACAATCTAAGTTATCCTTTCCCTGCCTGCTCAAAGTCTCTACATAGAATTTGAGGAGTGGTTTCATGCCACCCATATCTGGTAGCTACTGGTTATAGCAGTTACGATACTGGTATAATACAGTATATGCTGATGTTACTGGGGAACCAGTATAACTGCTGGTCCCATGCTCTAGCTTCATATCTAGCAACTACCAGATACCACTAATTAAATGTCTTTCCTGATCTCCAGAGCTATCATGATCAAATTGAAATGCCTACAGAACCATAGCTGACAGACAGAACCCTAAAGCCCAACATCATCGCTGAGGAGCAGGTTGTCTCTCAGCCACTGCTGAGGTCAATAGTTAGAGACAACTAAGCCAGTTTTCCATGCCTACCACAAGAAGTGAAAGAAGCTGCAAGAACTGTGAGCCAAGAGCAAGGAAATTCAGGATCTGAATCAGGAGATACTGCCCTTCTTTAATACAGCAGTAGCTGAGAATAAAACACAAATGGTGTTTTCTACCAATGATAAGAAAAATACACTAAGGTATCCATCAAAAAATCTTCAGGCATAGGCACAGGAAAAAGTAACATTCTGGAAACCGAGAGTAGGTTTGATTCTTCCACCCACTAGCACCAATAAACCTGCGTGTTTCACTCTTTCTCCTCCATTTCACATACAGTTCAGCATGGAATTAATCTACTATACAAATCTATTGACAGCATTGCTGTGACAATTCACTCTTCATACTGGGAACTAGGCCAGACTGCCTTCCCTTTAGTCTGCATGTTTTCATGAGGCTACGCTGAAATCAGCACAAAACTGTCTATTACTGCTTCAGATTATCACCTGAATTTATTTAGAATTAGAACTAGCTGTTGCATTTAAAGACAAAATCCTGGTATCTGTGAATCTATCTAAAACTATCTGAGGTTAAAACCAGCATAGGATGAAACCACACAAACTACAGCATAATTCTATTGCCAGGGAAGGGATTGTACACACAGTGACAGTTATTTACACTGAAAACAGGACTCTGCTTCACCCATGCTGGCAACCTAATCTCCCGGCTAAAGCCATTACCCCTCTTAGCCCTCCAGACCTCTTTTCCCATGGCAGCCCCATAGCACAGGCACCATGAGCAGCACATCCCTACAGTTTCAGGAGCAGAATACTAAGGAAAACTAAAAAGCCCGAAGAGCTGATTAAGGAGGCCAGAAGCTGCCTCAAGAGCAACTTGGCTGAGGAGAGCTACGGTCTCTCAAGAAAGGCAAACGGGCAGGTGGTAGCCCCTGCAGCCAGCCTGTTTTCATCTTTAATGGCAGTCTCAGTTCTGGATAGCTGGAATTCAATATCTGGGTTTGGTTCTCTGGCACACAAGGAAGAGGCATTCAGGAATAAGCAGCACACCAGCTGCAGCAGCTCCAGGCCAAGCACTGCTCACCTCCACCACGTATCTGTGTTTATGTTTAAAGCATTTAGGCTTTCAACATATGTCTCAGAGCAATGACGCAGTGAAGACGACAATAACTTTCCAAGTATTTGGGGCGGCGGTAGTTTCCTGAATATTTTGGAGGCGTGACCATAAAAAAAGGCAAAGGCAAGACAAGAAGCCGCCAGGTTTTGTGATGGGCCGCACGCGAGGCGAGGCCACGGCCCGGCCACGACGGCTGCGCGGGTCCGGCGGGGCAGGCGCTACTTACAGCCCGCGTCTCGTACAGCACCAGCTTCTGCACAGAGCTGATCATGGGGGCGGCCGCGAGGGACATGGCAGCCGCGCAGGACCCGGGCCCCGCGGGGCAGCGAGGAGCGGGCAGGCCGCGCACACAGGGAAGCGCCGGCACCTCACTGCGCAGGCGCGCGCGCGGCAACGCACGCGCGCCTGCGCCCGCTGAGGCGGCAGCGGCCATGTCGTGTGTGGGCACCGCACCCCGCCACTACCCGCGCCGCCCCTAGACTCAGCACCATGGACAGCTCCGAAATCCTTCCCCCACTACTGCCACCCCCGGAACCATCCCGCGGGGTCGCGGTGCCCGGGGGCCCTTCCTCAGCCTCCCCCGCAGCCAGGAACGGGAGAGCGGGACGCGGGGGCGGGGCGGTCCCGAGAGGGCGGGGCGAAGAGGGGGCGGGGCGAGGGGCGGGGCCTGTAGTTGCTGTGGTTACGCGGATACACAAGGCGCGCGAGGCCGTTACCCCCCGCCCCCATCCCGCTCCGCTGAGCGTAAGGACCGCGGGAGCGGAGGGAGGGTCGAGGGGGCGTCTTGGTTTGTCCCCCTTCCCCCCTTTTCCTTGGTTTTGCTCGGTTTTGTTCACTTTTAGTTAAGCTCTTGCACCTTAAGGTCCTGCATGGGCGATTTTTCAAGGCGTTTTCAGACGTTTCTGCGGTTTTGTTTGTTTGTTTTGTCCTGAAGTGGGATTTTATTCTAAAATAAAGAGAGATAGAGAGTGAAAGGAGGAAGCCCTTATAACCCTGGCGATGGGGGTGATTCTGATATCCTTCACTTTCCAGAAGTGCCTCCTCTCTTAGCAGTGATGATGCTGTTCAATACAGGCCTTTTCTTCTGAGAACAGCCCTTCTTACCAAGTAGTTCCCCTTGTAGCACATTACTACTCAGCTCGATTTCTACGTGTGTCATTCACACGTATGTAAACTACTGTTTTATGACAGACTTTTTTTTCCTCTCAGATTACTCATGGTTTCACAGGAGAAAGTGGAAGCTCAGCCCTTTGCAGACATCTTTGATGAAGATGAAGCTGAAAAATCCTTTCTGTTGTCCAAACCTACTTGCTTTGTTGTCTTTGGAAAACCAGTAAGATGCCTGATAAGTTTTGTTTTTCTTTTCCAAATATTCAACTAATAATTTTACTCTTCCTTTCAAAACATTAGTTTAGTAATACCGCCAAAAGGATTAAGGACCTATTTTTTTAACTTTTCTACTTTGCTGAAAAATATTGTATGAATTCTCCCTAAAACAGAGGAATTGAAATCATAGTAGTTTTCAGTAACTGATTCATTTAAGAAATAGATATAAGTAGGTAAACTGTGTTTGCAAGATAACTAACATAAGGAATTCCTTTCCCCCTATTAAATGAATGTCTAATTGAGTCTAAAATAAATTTTGTGACCAGCCAAATTAAAAGTGGTATTGCTGTAACTAAAAGTCACAGCTTGCTCAATAAATTTCCTCTCTTTTCATATTTGGAACTGGATTGCTTTTATTTTACTTACATTACTAGTATTTTAATTTTTAAAACACTTTCCAAATTATGGAAGCAAATAGACGCAGAAGAACCTAAAAGTCCATGTACTGATCTGCAGTCATGAGATAAGGTATTAAATATTTAAATGATAAGATATTAAATATTTAAATGAACAGGCCAAATCAAGCCTCTGTCCTGCTCTGTTTGCACCACATGGAAAGCTAATATAGACACTGCCTCTGTGATGTGGTATCCCTGTAGCTATAGCCAGGTGTAGGTGCAGATTATTTAATGGAGGCTTTGCTATAATGCTAAGATTCCTGAGGATTATTGTATGTGAAAAGATGAACAGTTTGCCAGTATCCAAAACAGATCTGTGGACTAAGAAATGGCTGGACAATGGCTGGCAAGATTTTCATCATACCTTGCTTAGAGGCAGAAGATAAATTTCAGTCCTGGAGAGTGTCTCATTTGAAGTTATGAACAAATCATAGCTGAGTTTCATATGGAGTTATTCAGGGGCAAGCTCAGCATAATTAATTTGGAGGTACTCCCCTTTGCAGTTGAGTAACAGTGTATTAGCAATGCTATGAAGTGTATAACAGGGTTGTATTAAAAAGAGTGTTTGTCCAGTGCATAACTCAGAGGCCCTAATTTGCTGGTAGCTTTTAATTGTTGTTACAATACAAATAAATGATTTTTAATGTGTAGTAATACCTTTATTTTTTTTCCTTCATGATGTTTTACTTTTAAACGAATGTTTGTTTCTCATTTTTTAAGGGTTCTGGAAGGAAAACATTAGCTAGAAGACTAGCACAAATATGGAAATGCACTTTCATAGAAGGTAATCTTACATTGTTTTCAGAACATTGCATTGATTTCCTATTTTTATTTTAGAATATCCTTTCTGATCCCTGTAATTCAAATGACTTGTTAGTGATTCTTTAAAGATGGCTGGGAAGGACCAAATAATCTTTTTTTCATGGAAGCAGTTGACCCTTCTCTTGAAATGTAGCCAACTCGCTGAAGTCCAGAGAGCATTGAGGTTTGCTAATATAGATCGTGAATAAATAGCAGGATCTTTCCTTTCTGTGTTTGTACAGTGCCTAACACAATGGGGACAAAACCTAGGACTCGGAGACTTAGCTTTTGTAGCAGTACAAATACAAAGTAAGGAATGGAAGTTGGTACATTCAAATTTCTAAAACAAAAATGTCTCATTTAAAAGGTGCAGTTAAGTTTTCCTACCACACCTCCACCAGAATACAAGACCTCATTGTATTTTCTAAGCTCTTTTTTATTTATTTATTTTCCTGGCTTGTTTCATTTCATGATATGAATGCATCCTTAAGGGTTGTTTTTGGAAAATGTTATGAGTACTTATTTTAATGGCATATAGATATGAAAGACTTGCAGGATCATTCCGACATGACATCAATGTCATGCATAGGGGCAGAAGATGGGTCTTTGAATTTCAGTGGTCTCAAACTTAGTATGAATTTTAGATAATTTTAGATAATTACACCATATAGGGAGTAGGTTTTAAAAAGTTATGTTTAAGGCAGATTTTTTTATGTGTTTGAACAGTTGTCTTTTTGGAAGTGTTCAAGCTCAAAAATTCCTCTCCAGACTTCTCAGCAGTAATGTTAATATGATGTGAATTGATGCATCTACCTATAGTATTTATAGGTCTATTTTTTTCAAAGACCATCTACCTGGACATTTCCAGAAGGCATCAAATTTTAGATGGACAAAACAAAATAATGGCCATCAATATAGTGGCTGTTAATTCAGAAATAATCTGGCTTGCTGCTCTGTGCTATTTCATCATAGAATTTGCCTGGAACACACATGCATGCTCATGTGTCTATATATGTATATGTGTGTACATTTGTAAATGTACATCTCCATATAAAATATTAAATTGTTTTAATTTCATTCTTGTCTGATGTGCTGCTTCAGCTTTAGAAGTAATCCAAGAGAATATTCGTGAAGAAACAGAAGATGGGCTTAAGGTAAAAGAGATTTATCTTAATCTGATAGAAAGTTTTGTCATATTCTTAACTCATGGACAATATAAAAGACTGTGCTTTGCTTTCCACTTTAGTGTCAAGAATTGCTGTTTAGAGGTCAAAGCGTTCCTGAAGAACTGGTTACAAAAATGATTCTGAAAAAGATTGAGTCACCAGAAGTTGCTCATTTTGGTAAATATATTTATAGCCTAAATGTCTGAGAATATGCTTGCTAAAACTTGACTTTGTCACTCTTCGTTTACATTACTGCTCTAATATTATTTATTTTCAGTTAGACTGTAGCACCTTTTCTTGTGTTCCTCAGGCTGTGGAATATCTATAAACTGAGAATACTCTCAGGTTACGACGTAGATCTTAGTTAATCTACAGGAAGTCAAAAAGTGTCATGCTAATCCAACGCTGTGTTAATTCTAAAAGAATGAATTCACCCATGATTTTTCTATGATCCTCACTTGCTGGTATTAAATGTTGGGAAAAGATTTGGAATTTCAAATACAGAAATTTGGGCTTGAATACTCCTATTAAAAAAATACTGGCAAAAATATTTTAAACATTTAGTATACTGAAAAAGAAGAAAGATAAGTTATTTAAAATGCAAAGTATTAAGTTTTGTTTTTCAGCATCTTCATTTATTTTCCATTAAGCTAGACCAGGTTTTGGTGATGGAAATACATCATCTTTTCTCAAAAGAAGAATTAATTGGAGCATGTTGAAATTAATGCTACATGTAGTTCTTGCTAGTGTCTGAAACTGCTTTACTAAAGTTGAAACAGGGAATTAAATTGAAAGCAGGTAAAGGAAAATATGGTTTATTTTTCTAGTGATTACTTTTATTGAAAATTTCCATTGTTAGAGATAGACAAGCATAGTGCCAGATGATATCATGTCTCTTCTTCTCTGAGAACTAGCAAACTTGTATGGACTTTTGGGTATGATGAGTTTTGTTCCTTCTCTGAAGACAGACTCGCATCAGTTTTGTAAAATATGCATCCTTGTAGCAGCAGACATGTAAATCTCTTACTCCATATGATCAGGACTTTAATGAAAGCTGGAAGAGATGGGTCGCCTCAGGTCCACTCTCAGTGTCAGTGAGATGGTGAATGCCTGATGTGCACCTGTCAGAGAGGACCACAGCGACTGTAAATGTGACTCCCATGTTCATAGAATTTTGGTTCCTGCAGCCAAGTTATTTTCTGTATTACAGATCTCCCAAGTGACAAGAAATAAAATAACCTGCATCCTCAAAATGTTTCCTACCAACTAGAACTCCAAAAACAATTTTAGCAAAATGATTTCTAATTCTGGTTTCTCTTTGTTTAACAAGGATAATCTTAACGTAATCCTTTAATAATGCATGTAGACATTTGGTAGAAACTCATCCACCCATTAGTAATTATTTCTTCACTAATGATTTTGTAAACAGATACGTGGAGAAGATGAGTTTTGGACTTTTCACTTTTTGATTTTTGTGACACTTTAAAATATGTGTTTCTAAACAGCATGCAGAATAAGAGGTTGTTCTGTTCACTTATGCACTTCTAATTTAGGAAATAAACATGTAATGTAATGGATACTGATGTGTCAGAGGTATTTAGAAGTGCTAGAACAAGCAATAATATTCAAAAATGTAAGTCAGTAAATAATTTAACAAAATAATTTATTATAATAAAGTAATTAATTTCTAAGAGCTCTCAAGGAGTTAAATATGAAGCTGCTGAGCTGTTTGTTAAGTTAAGCAGTGTTTCACTCCAAAATAACACAGGTACTGAAGGACTGGAAAATAGCAAGCATACCTGTATTTTAAGGTATTGTAGGTAAGAAATTACTGATTGATGGTTGTCTTAAGCAACTCTTATCATTGTTCATTTCCCCACAGCATTATCAGACTGGAGGCAAAAACCCTCTCAGAACAGGCAGTTTGGGGTAATCTATTCCCATACACTGTTTACCCTCACAGTCTTCTCATATCAGCTGTTGTTATGCAGGGCATATTGCCAAGCAGAGGCTGTGCAGCCTACCCACACCCCACTATCAGTTAAAACGTTCTCAATATGTCAACAATTTAGAATCCAGGATTTTCATTCCACAGAAGAATGACTAAACATAATCCTCTCTCTTGCTCTTCCACATTTTTTTTACCTTGTCTCTGGACAGTGGCCAGGGATTCATATGTCCCTGGGGATGAGCACTCTAATGCTAGGAATGAAGTGTTATTACGACCACGTCTGTCATGTATAGCTGGTGTCTGTTTGCCAAGAGGACCCAGTGTTGTGGATCATGACTGGGTGCTTGCCAGGCTAGGTGTCTCGTTAGGCTTCCTCTATGCTTAGCATCTGCTTTTGAGAGAACCACACAAGCAGGCGTACTGCATGTCCCATGGAGGAGTTCAGACTCCATTTATTGGCCACAGAAGTGAAGCCCGTATAAATAAAAATAGCGCTTAAACTCCTAGTTGAAATGCTGTGTATCATAGTTGGCTACATTTCTGCAACACCTTTCACAGTGCCTTTTTAGTGGCAAAAATAGTCACTAAAAGCTTATTTTAGTTGCTCTAATGCCCATGTTAAGCACATGAAGCAGGCGATCTCAGTATTAATGTCCACATAGTCCTTGTAATTTTAAATTTCCTAACTAAGTTAACAGACTTTGAGAGTCCTGTGCTAAGCTGAATACGGTGCATTTATATGTTGTTATTTCATCTGGAGTAGATATCAGTGCACAGTTTTGTTTTTTATCATATTGTGTAAGTGGTTATGTAGATAGGTGTTCCAGTATGTAGGTGTTTTACTTAAAGGAAATGAATATAGCAGCTCAGTATATTTGACATAATCAAAAGTTGTATTTAACAAACTGTATTTGACAGGTTATATTCTCTGTGGATTTCCTTCTCTCTCAGAGGAATACATGACTGTTTCACAGCAAATAGAGAAAATAAAAAATCTAAAATTAAAACCAGATTTCCTGATCAATATTAAGGTAATGTCATCTTTAATAGCTTGCTAGTCGTATTTCTAGTTATTAGTGGACTCATATGCTCCCTAAATCAAAAGATAATATTTTCCCCTGTACATTTGAGTATAATATTTATAGAGGATTAAGAATATTTTTCTCTTTTATAGAGGAATGGAATTACAGTAGTTTGTTATGTTATAAGCACTGATCATGTACAAGAGTGAGCATTTCCTATAACTTCAGTAGGAGTTAGAATCTCTGACCTCTCTTAGGCTGAGTTTCTAAAACCACTTAGAGAGAGGTTTACAGGAAAACTTTGAACGTTATGATCACTATGGATCACTCTTTTGGGTACATGTAAATCTGCCTTTCATGTCTACTTATACAATTTCAGAAAAAAATGTTCACATATATGAGTTAGAAAGCAAGTTGTTTTATATCTTACTCACTGTTTGAAACTGTCATAGCTCTGTTTTACTCTGTAGAAATCATTTTTCCCTTACTGTCACAATCTGAATTTAACAAGGTTTTCTTTTTATCTTAGGTTGCTCACAATATGTTTGGAGAGTAGGCATTAAGAGTTGGGAATGATGGTTTGCTGTTTGTTTGCCTCAAACTCCATAATGGAATTTCAAAATATCCATGTTAAGATCACATTCAAATTGATCTGTGTTTAATGTAACTCTAAACTTGTATTTGAATGTCTCTTTATAGAAAGACTTGTGCTTACTTTTGCTGTGCTCCCAACTGCTGAATGCCTTTAGCCTCTGACTCAGTGCTACTATGTTTTTGGGTGATAGTACAGCTCTGAGAGGTCACAGACACTTAGTAAAATTGATACCTTGCTCAAGACCAAACTGCTTTGGAATGGATTGCAAGAGTAATCACAAGCCTATCTGCAAAAGACTTTTATCCATCAACTATGCCTGCATATAGCTAGCATGGCAAAATATGCATGTAAGTAGTGGCTGCGCTCCTGGTGTGAAATATAAAATACTGACAGAGAAAACTGCAAGTAATTAAGCCTTTCTTTGCACTGAGTAACTTTGCTGCTGTTGAAAGTTTCATATCTGCCTTGGAAGTTATTGAGAAGATGTTTAAGAATCCAAATATTTACCAAACAGCGCCCCATATTCTGCAGTTTGAGGAAGAAGTTAGTGTTATTATAGCACCACAATAAACATGTGATTTCCTTTTAATCATTCCTTGCTAGTGTTCAGACTTCGACTTATGCAAAAGATTATCTGGACAAAGACAGCGCCCTGATTCAGGGCAGCTATACCAGAAGAACCAGTGGGATCCTAATGTTATTGAAAAACTTAAGAAAATGAAGGACGAGCTTAAGGAGGAGAGTGAAGAAGAACAGGAAGAGCAGGAAGAAGAAGTGGTAACAACTGCTAATCTAATTTTAATTCTATTCCACTTTAAAAGATTTGGGATAAAGTTTAAATAGTTTTTTAAATGGGAGCAGGTGGTGGTTGTTGTGTACTTAGTCTTGGATTCAGCTTCTAACTTAGAAGACACTAAGCTGTTGCCATAAGCTGAGAGAGTGTATCAGGAGAATGGTGACCCCCTATTGTCCTGTTCTCTGTTCTTTTGTATAAGCATCTGTCGTTAGTCAAGTTCAGGGAATTTTAGGCTAAAAAAATATGAGAGTTCTTAATATCAATTGTTATAGCATGTTTTTACTAATATTTGTGGGATGTTAGCCTGTTTTGGTGTTAGAATGCAATGAATAGATTATAGGGATTTTTTTTTATATATTTTAGTTTCGCGTTCATTAGGTTGCACTGGTTTCTGAAGTTGGTCAAAGACTAATCAATGCAAGTTCCAGGCACATTTCTATCAGTTCCCAGCAAGTGCACTTCATCAGGACAAGGATCACCACTGATTAGCAAATTCTCATTGCAGTAATCTTCTGGGAAGCTATGTTATCTGTCAGCTTTTGAGTACAGAAAAAAAATAGTTTAGTAGATTATTTTGTTTCTTTATTTTGAAATATTTAAATTTTTATTTTTCAGATTGCAGAAGATCCATTTGAAATGTCAAAAATTTTGCCTGAGTTAGTTCAGAGGCCTGAAGATATTCGTGAAAATGCAGAGGAAAGAGTTAAGATATACAAGGACATAATGCTCCATCCTTTGGAAGTAAGAAAAAGCAAAATATTATGATGCTGCATAACAGAAGATTGTTTAAAATATCTTACCCTATTTCCATGCTTTCTTGAGCATGGAAAGATTTATTTTGTGGAGGTGGACACGTGTTATGGTCCAACATACATGCAGCTTTTGAATTTTATACTGAAATGAATGAGATAGCTATCATTTGTAGGTGTTGCTGGTAGTCTAGAATCAAGATAAAATAATACATTTTGAGTTTTAAAATAGAAATGCCCTAGTAATATTTTGCTAAACCTAGGAAGCAAGATGTTTGAAGCACATTATAACTATCTAGAGGTCCCTTCCAACCCTAAGCATTCTATGATTCTATGATTAGTAGAGTCCATTTAGCATGCAATCTTCTAAGGAATCTACCTTTCGTGTTTATTCGAACAGGTTTCCCTTCTTCACCTGCTTCATTGCCTAGAGTTTTATATACCCAGTAATTAGCCCATACATTTGTTTTATCTTCAGAATCATTTCTACAGCTTTCTACTAGATTGTTTTTCTCTCTAGGCCTAGAACCTGATTTTCTACCCTCTGTCTGTCTTCTGTTCTTTTCAAAACCACTTGCCCAAGGTTTATAGGATGATCTAAAGGATTTTGCAGTTCTTGTCCATTGTTGAGGGATGGCTGCTGCTACAACATCTCCAAGGAAAGACAGAAGAGAGAGCTTCTTGCCTATAGCGGGAGGCATGGACTAGTTGCCTACACTCTGCTTCTCAAGGAACAGAGAATTTTCCCTTTTTTTAAATTTTACGATTTTGCAGTCTTTCTAGTGTTATATATGTTGAAGTTTCAAGAAAAGTGGTCACAAAACACAAAATATACCATCATTTGAAAACATGCCTCACTGATGTTATAAGCCTCCATTTAATTGTATGATAAATATAATAACTTTCTATGGTGACCACAGATAGAAGAATATTTAAACACTCACAAGGGGGAGTTATAGTCCTCGGATCACAGAGAGTAAAACACGGATTTTGGAATAGTTTGAAAAGCAGTAGCTGAAAAATTTTACTTAGGCAGTTGGTGGTTCACTAAAATATTGAATGAACCCAGGGATCTAAATCAATTTGAGGCTTAGATAATTAAATACAGAAAAAAAGGCTTATAAAATGTTGACTTTGCACTGGACTGGGATAGATAGGAATAACTTTGTAGGACAGACTTTGCTTTCTAGGATGAAACAGAGTAGAAATATTTGTGTGAAATATAAATATGAAATGTTACAGCTAGGGAGAAAACTGAATGTGCAAACTACAACATGTGAAATAATTGACCTTAATACTTTAGACAGTCTGGAAATAATTGTAAACTGATTTAATAAATATGGTATAGTGCACAAAAGAAATACCGAGAGTGTACTAATGCTAATAATAATATGAATACTAATAGTAATACTAATACTGCCCCTATATTTGGCATCCTGGTGGACAATAAGTTGGCCATGAGCCAGCAATGTGCCCCTGTGGCCAAGAAGGCTGTTGTTATCCTGAGGTGGCAGGATATTAGGCAGAGTGTTGCCAGTGGGTCCAAGGAGGTGATCCTTGCCCTCTGCTCAGCCTTGGTAAGGCCACATCTGGGGCGCTGGATCCAATTCTGGGCTCCCAGTACAAGAGGGACTCTACCAGATAGAGTCCAGAGTAGAGCTACAAAGATGATTTTGGGATTGGAACATTTCTCATATGAACACAGGTCCTTTCCAAACTTAATTGTTCTGTGATTCCGAATGTAAGCAAAACACAAATTATTATTTTCTGGGTAGAAGAATATTACAAGGAAGCAGTCAATTGTTATCTACCAAAGACAGCAAAAATAATTTAATTTGTAGTGTAGTATACTTAGACTAGATGCTAGCAAATGTACTTTGTCCACAAGAGTAATGAATAGGTTACTTAGGAAAGTTGTAGTCACCATCAGTAGCCTTTTTCAGAGCTGGGTGTAGACAAATATCTCTCAGTAATGGATGGAGTGTTCTTGATTCCCTCCCAGAGACAACAGACACAGCAGCTCTATTTTAATCTATAATGTCTATAGTCTATAATAAAGTTTATAATTTACTGATAGAAAAAATGAAAATAAGAAAAAAAATCAAATATATTGCTCCCAATTTATGGAAATATAAAGTTGGGACAAAAATTAAAACTTTGGTCTCATGGCTGATATTTCCAAGATATCTGTTGATTAACATTATCGCCACTTCCCAGCAGCTACTTTATCTAGATTATTTGTAGCTACTTTGGGTTTGACATAAATTTTCTAATCTGAATTCTGAAGCCATTGTATTTTTAATTTTGAAATTCTCTCTGTATTTATTGATAGCTTATTAAAATAGACGTTTCTTATAAAATCTGCTAAGTAATCAGTGTAGTGTAAATTGGTTGTCCACAGGAAAGCTTTTAGACCACAGGAGTCCAGCTTTTGATATTTATAGGAAAAGAATAAGCTTGAATGTTATCTGTTTAACTGTTTACTCAGCTGAAGAATGTCTTCATTCTTAAATAGGACTTGATGGCTGAGCAAGATTCTCTGTATCTTATTGAACTGGATGGAAATAAACAACCAAATGATCTCTTTGCAGTAAGTAAACTATACACAAGCTTAAATAACTTCCATTAACAATAATAATCAATTCTGGTTTATTATTATTATTATTATTATGAGGTTGACAACGTTGTAAGTTGAAGATAATACTCATTGATTTCAAAACATCACATTTGAAATGCCTGCTTTTGTTGTTACGTTAAAAGAGTACAAGGAATATATAAAACAATACCTTGCCGCTCAGCCCAAGTTTCCATATATGTTACACAAGAATATTCCCAGGGAGACTACAACCTATTTTGTACTATGTCTATATATTTCTTGTTCTTTATATTCCGTGTTAGTGTCAAATCACAGAATGGTTGAGGTTGGATGGAACCTCTAGAGATCACCTAGTCCAATCCCCCTGCTCAAGCAAGGTGGCATCCAGTCAGAGTCTCATTCCAGAGAAGGAGACTCCACAACATCTCTGGGCAGCCTGTTCCAGGGCTCTGCCACTCAGAAAAGACACAGAGATGGATAACAATGCAAAATCAAAACATTCTCAATGAGACATTGACTGAATTGGTTTAGTGTGTTGGTGCCTGAAATAATGAAGAAATATTTATGGTCAGTGATACTGCTTTACAGTGAAATAGATTTTTTTTTCTTTTCTTTCTAGTCTTTGTATCTAGATTTTTAGCTCATGATATAGGATGAGCTTCTGCATGATGATATTCTGCATGTTAAAAATTGTAATGATAAATTTTGAAGATAATCTCTCCTTCTGTCTCAGAAATAAGTTATTTTATATTAGATCAGAAATTATGGGTTTGAAAAAGGAGAAGCAAGAGTTTGCCTTTGATGACGTAGAAAGTGAGCTGCCCCTGGACATTTCCCTCCCTCGCTGGAAAGGAATCTGTTACAATTTTGCAAGTATTTAATTTTACAATTAGTTTTATTATCAAGAATAGACCTATACACACAGGAGAAAAAACCTATTTTTGCAGAGACAAAATTGCTGAAGGAGAAAATTTCATTATTTATGATCTGTTTGTCAGCATCACAGCAGAAGATTTATACTAAAGACAGTACAGGTGTGTAGTAAGCACAACCATTTTACCTGTGTGTAAGGCAAAGACATGTTATGAAGCTAGCCCAGTTATGACAAAAGTCACTTTTTCATTTTAAGAATACTTGCAATCAAGCAAAGTTACATTTAAGAAATGTTTCAGTTAAATATAATATCACCTGCTTCTCATTGGCAGACTTCTCATTTAAATGCTTTTTATAACAAATATCACAAAGTTGTCACCAAGCCTGCGTAATAATCTGATCTCCTGGAGACGTTTTCCATCCCTAACTTTTCCAACCCTACTGGCAGAGTGGAGCTCCTCTGAATGCTTCCACTGCTTAGTGGGAGAGTATCCTTCAGTCTGTCCCTTTGGAAGGTTAGGGATTCACAGCATATAAAGGCAGAACTATGAAGGTTTTCATTCATCATTTTGTACTGTCTTTATCTACTAAATAGCTTGAAGGAGCTGAGTAACAAACATGGCCCCAAGCTGAAACTTGGGTCTTAATGTATATGTGGCCATTATACTAGCAATAACTAGTAATAATAAAGCCAAAACCAAAAATATGTGGTCCTTTCAGATCATAAAAACAATTTTGACTAGTACTTTGTCAAGAGTTGTTTTCTCTTCAGTCAGTGGTAGCCCGACTTCGATCTATGGGTGTTCAAAATGCAGCTCCTATAACTAGACTTCAGAGTCAGCAAGAGGAAACATTAGAGGGACTGGAAAATGTAAGTGTAATTTTTTTGTAAAATTTAATCCTTATAGAAATATATTTTTTTATTCTCTGCTATATTTGTTTCATTGCAAGCAATTTGTTTTATCATGTAATATGGACATTGTTGAGTCTTGATTTTCCAGAAATGTGAACTTAAGACAACTCCAGAACTGAAATTCAGCTAAAGCAGCATGTAAAAAATTATTATTATTTTTTTTAAGAATTTATATCTTTATGGTAAAATTTTGAACAAATGTTTGTTTAACAATGGAATGAGGGTGAATTACTTCCAGGGAAATAAAGAAAATTTGGCCAAAAGATAATAATCTCTGCAGCTGACTCTTACCTCAGGCTTAAATATTTCCCGAAAGACAAATGTATCATGCTAATGCACATATAGCAGCATCCGGCATAGCTGAAAACACATACATTTTATTTTCTGTAATTTAATAGAAATAAGACAAATTAGTGTTGAATTTTGCCTGAACCATATCAATAATGTTTTCTGCCTTTTCCAATAAAAACAGAACTCAGTGAGTACATATATTCACCTATAATCATCTGCTTTTATCTTTTTCATTTCTTCGCCACAACTTCAAATATATAAATGGTATTGTAACTGAGGAGACCCTGTTGATTGTGGTTATGCTTTCAGAGCATAAAAAAAAATCTTTTTACCCTAGTACCCATCAAATTCACAAGTGAAGGATTTTTTGTGCCACATTATGTCTGTATTTATTTTTTTAGTTTATATGTTTAATAGCTGTCAATGTATCTATTAATTTGAATCTTCAATTTGTCAAGTGCTCACTTGTGCTGATGAAAATTTAGTATCCACAGTGTTCATTCAAAGTTCTGCAGCTTAATTATATAGAATACATAGAATTACTTCCCTCAGTAGAACTGGTTTTTTCTAACTCGCTGTCCACTGATTTAATGTTAACTGTTTTAATGCCCAGCTTCGTAGTCTTTAAAGGTCCTTCTTCAGTTCTTCACAGCCAGCACTTTTCCTTACCATTATGAATAATTTAACATCACTGTAAACTCTATGGCTTACTCACTATTGAACGTCTTTCTTTAAAACTTCTATTAGACAAAATGCATAGTTTTATTATGTTTGGTTGTTTTCCAGCAGAATATTTTTTTAAAAAAGACCAAGTTATACAACATATTATTATTACAACATGTCATTTAGAAAAAATATATATACATTTTATTATTACTATTTTAATAAACAGGATGAACTTTTCCGGGTTCTCTCATCTTGCAAACTAATTGCAAACAGATACCGATGGCGTAGAAGCAGGTGGGGACAAGCATGTCCTGTGGCTCTTAAGGAGGGTGATATCGTAATGGGGATACCAGACTTGGCTGTCAGGTTAGTGAAATTTGAAACTACTTATTCTTATTCCCATTCCATAAGATAACTGTCTATAGTTGTTGACTTTTGTTTGTTTGTTTGTTTTAAGTTTTCTAGGGAAAATGTATGTACTGTCCTCCTCAGATGCATTGAAAGCATTTATGTTGAATCCACGGCCTTACTTGTTACCACCAATGCCACTTCCTCCTTGTAAAGTACTAGTATTTGGCCCCCCATTGTCTGGAAGAACAACCGTTTGTAACCTGATTGCAAACAAGTACCATGGAAAGGTGAGTATATAAATGCCTTTTGTAACAAGGGGATCACCTGAGACCCTGGAGCCAGTTAGATTCATGGTGGGTCATACACGTTGTAAATGGAAATATTACAGAGGAAATATACTAATTCAGTGAAATTCACTCATAGAAAAGTCTCATTTCTCCCCTGTGTGAGATGCAGACAAACACTTATATGTCAAATTTATATGTTTTAACATAAGAATATGATAAGTATCTGTTGTATCTGAGTTAAATTGCATTAGAAATTGGAAATTACTTTTTACACAACTGTGCTTGAACTATACGTAATTTTTTTCTGAAATATGTGGAGCATTTCCAAACTCATTTTACTATATAGCTGTTGGATCAGGTGCTGTCTCCTGTATTTTTTTTCTTTTTCAAATAACTTTGTTAGGTTCTTGACATGGCCAAGCTAATTCAACTCCACATGGAAGAATCAAGAGAAAAGAAAAATAAAATGCAAAAGGATGCAATAAAAACATCCCAAAAAGCAAAGAAAGCTAGATTTGAATTAGAAGAGGTGCCACAAGAACAAGGTGATTAAGGTGTTCCATGGTCTTTAAAGCTGTATTATTTGCTTTTTTTTTTTTTATTTAACTAAAGCAATTTCTTTCACTTGCGAATGTTTTATACTGTTTTAAAATACTGTAGAAGCTGTTGTTGATATTATATGTTAAATTTGAACTAGAAGATCATGAAGTGAAAGCAATAGCTGAGCAGAATTGAATGCTTTTGAGATTATTAAGTATAAATGTCCTGGAGCTGAAGGTCACAAGCATGTGAGGAAGCTTTATAAACTCCTATTGCAAGCACTGATGATTAAGAATCACGGATGTTGGGACTGCTGGAGACAACCAAGTCCAACTGCCTTGTTCCAGCAGAGTCACCTAGAGTAGACCTTCCAAGATCCTGTATTTTTGAACATCTCCAAGGATGGAGACTGTCTGGGCAACTTGTTCTGGTGCTCTGTAACCCTCACATAAAGGAAGCTTTTCCTTATGTTCAGAGTGTCCTTTCTGTGTTCCAGTTTGTGCCCGTTGCCTCTTTTCCTATTGCTTGGCACCACTTAGAATGAGTTCTCAGTGCACCTCGTTGTCTGCTCACGTAGCTCATACTTCATTAGTTGCCTATGAGGATGTTATGAGAGACAGTGTCAAAAACTTTACTAAAGTCAAAGCAGGCAGCCTAAATAAATACAGACACAGGTAGAGCCATTTGCTTCTCGCAGGCTACTGTCTACTAATCTTGCCTGTTGCAAGGAATGGGAGAGTGCCCAGGTGTGTTGGGGGGTCGATTTTTTTTATTGATGTAGATTTCTATCAATTTAATGTTTTCATAGCTACAGCAGATTTCCAAGAACTTACTAGTGACAAAGAAGCAGATGGTTCTGAAGAAACTGTTAAATCTGGAGAAGGAGTAGACTTGAAAGAGAATCTTACTGTTGTAAAATCTGACATGACACAAGAAGGTAAAAAGTAAACCTTAGCTATTCTAAACATGTCTTTCCGAGTGCCTTGCAGATTAAATAGCAGAACGATGATCTTTTCCCCATTTGCATTTGTAGGACTATTTTAAACTTTTTTCTTTGTTACTTGTATTTTTGAGAAGCATAAAATGAAATTGTGAATTTTGTCACTGAAAGATAGCTGGGATACTTAATGCATTAATACTATGCCCCTGTATAAGAAAAAAAAAAAACTCTCACTGTTTGTATAGGCACTGAATATGTATTTCAATGAAAAGTTTGGCATTTTCATTTATGTATGTTTTAATAGCATAAGATTATTTAAACAGTATTTAATCAGTGAAGAGAGAAGGTGTTAATTCACACACAAACAGAAAATGTAAGTGAAAAGAGGATCTGAATTCAGGAATACAGGTTTTTGCCACTCCAGTATGAGGAACTTAAAAGTATGCTAAGTTTTAAGTAACCAGGACAAGTGCTGACTATTTTAAAAAATGAACTTTGACGTGGGGAATTACAATTTTAAATAACTATACTCTTAATTAATGCTGTAATGTATTGCATATAAGAGCATGGTAAAAGAGTGGAGTTTAGCTTGGAGAAAAGGAAAAATAAATATGGATAAAATGCAAGCAAATATAACATTAAGAAAGTCTCTTGACTTGGTTTATTTTCGTGCAAAACAATGCATAGGGTGACATTTTTTCCAAATTATATTCTTCACATAATAAATTTTGCAATTGCTGTAACCAGTTCTTCACTGAACTATGCTATCATTTTATAAAATTAGCATGTAAATAGTGAAATAACTCTGAATGTTCCCCCCAAAAAATATGAACAATTACAGTACATTGCATCAGCAATTAATAATCAAATATGAATCCAATAAGAGTGACTTATGCGTTTTAGAGAATGCAGGTTCTCAGTTCAAGATGTATTATCTTGAACTATGATTTGTATTAATTTTTAAATTAATCTGGTCAACCTTTTCATTTAGACTCCTGCAAGAACTTCTGAGATGCTGCAGATGAAACAATATTGAAACAATATTTCATTTACTCTTCATAGTGTTACATTTACAGTTTTTTTCCTTTGAATGAAACAGCAAAGACATTTGTGAAGAGTTTAAAAGAAATCTATATTAAAAATATGGTTTATTTATTTTTATTTTTTAAACTGTAGCAAAAGACTCATTACCAGGAATGCCAGAGATAACTTCTGACCATCCAGAAGTTCAAGCAATGGCAGAAGCTGTAGAAAGTGCATCAGAATCTGAAATTACACTGTCACCTGAAATATATGCTGAAGTATTGGAAGGAGCTATTGCAGAGGTAAAACTACAAGTACTTCATGACAAAGCAGTCTCTAAAAGCTGTTGTCTATTATCAATAAATACTGTTATTTTTTTCTGTTTGATCAGTCTGATATATGTCTTATATATGAACTTAAACTTCATATATATATATAAACTTAAAATTTCCATAGGTTTGAGGAGAGCCCAAACAAGATCTTGAAACACAAATCTGTTCAGGAATTCTATATACATACAAGCTATTTTTGTCTCACAAAGTCTACCTGCTATTAAAGCTACAGGGCTGGGAGAATTATCTGAGCGAATTGTCACTGTTCGCTTGCCCTACTCTTATACTCTTACTCACTTTTAAAGATAGATTATCAAGCTGTATGAATCTTTGCTGTACCTTCAAGCTATATGAATCTTTGCTGTACCTTGGTGAGGCTCGTTTTATACTTTTTAAAGTGAGAAGGTGATGTATTGTATCTAATTTATTATTTAAATTTGTCTAGCTTGAACTTGGGAATCTTGACACATAATAATAATAATATATTACAGAATGAGAGCTAAGGAATTATTTCTTCACAAAAAAGTGTTGGTGTATTTTTTATCAGTTTGGTCATATTGCTCAACAGTAGATAAAAACGTTCATGGAAAGAGTTGTATTTGAAGACTAACCAAAGAATCTTGGATTGTTTTAAACTTTTTCACTGGTTTGTAAATCTCAAGACTGAAACCTAAATTCTTTGTAGGCAACCTTAAAAAAAATGATATAGTCATCTCGCTTTGTTTAAAATATTTTTATTTCATTAAGGCTTGTAAAGTTATAAATGTCTTATCCTTTATTAGCATGAAAGGACAATATGGCAAGTTTTGAAAATCATTTGGTACTGTGCAACCTTTGTAAACAGCTCACAGACTATATTATTATATTACTGACTCCAACTTCTTATAACAGCTCACAAAGAATAACAAAGACAGGTTTCCTGGTGCTCCAGAAAAAGGAGGATGGGTAGTGGATAACTATCCTCTGTCAGTAGATCACTGGTCAGCATTATCAGAAAAAGGACTTTTACCTGACATCGTTGTCTGTCTGCAGAATACAGAAAAAAATGGTTAGTAAATGCACACTAATGAATCTTTTCTATTTTGATGTCTGTGTATAAAGTACAGTTGCAAGAAAAATCAGTATTTATGTTCCATTTATAAAGCTAGAGGGTGTATAGAAAGTGAGCAGAAGGATACTCTGAATCTATGAAGATATCCTACGTTTCTTAAAATTCAGATGAAAACAATAGAATAAAAACAAGAATGCTTTATAAATGCAATAGAGAAATTCATACAGACTGCTATTTATAATCAGCAGTATTAGTAAATAACATAGACTACTGTATTTCTGGATTCTTATATTCTGTGTATGGCTGGCCACTAGCTTGCAATTGGGCTAGTAATCAAATTTTCCTGCTTGTGCATTGGTTTTCCCATCTGTAAACACAGATATAAGTATGAACCTTCTTTGCTTAAAAAACGGGGCGGGAGGGGGAAGGGAGATGCAAAGGTATTTGCATGTAGCTGTCTTCCCTCACCCTTAGGAGGAAAAAAAATGCTGAGCAACTTCCTATCAGGTGGAAACAATAGCTTATTAGCCATAAATTCAGAGGAAGGGATTTTTGCTTCAGCATTTCAACCAAGAGGAAAGATTGGTACTAGGTATAAAAAAACTAAACACATTCATACATGGTTAAAAGTTTTGCTTGTCAAATTGTGCCTCTCAAGTTCAGCAAGTTTCATTGCCTTTTGGCAACATATAATCACTACCAGTTCAACCCAGGTTCGTTATCAAAATGTCTTTTAGCACTAGAGATTGCCATAAAATAAGGGAATGATATGTCTGTCTTTTTACCTGGGCAGTTGAAGAAAGGTCAATAACTGCCTGATATTAGAATCAGTCCAGACAGCTTTGCAACTGCTTGTCCCTAAATATAAAAATCAACTGGAACAAATCAAGCTTACAAAGTGTTCTTCAGAACACAAAGCTTTGCAATGTTCCTTAGGAAAAAAAAAAAAAAAACAGATTTTCAGAATCTGATTTCAGCCTTACAAAATCATTCTCAACTAAGCTACAGTGCCCAAAACTAGTTGGTCATGTATCTTTATGAAATTTTGTAGCATCTTAAACATCTCCAGGTCAGAGCCTTCAAAATATGTCTGGAGCTTGTATAAAGTCTCAGTTCAGGCTGAACTTTTCTGTAAAAGTTATAGATCCAGTATTTGTCAGAAAATGACATTGTTCGTTCCTATCATTCAAGAAGATCCTGTCTTGAATGCTTCCAAAAACAACTTCAGGACACATTTAAATTGCAATTCCCTGTCTGATTTTCCTGTGCCTGGGGCACTGTGCCTTGTCTTTTCCCCCAGTGAAAAAAGGGGCTTTAATTCATGAAACTGGAATGTTGTAATGTAGTGTTGTACATTACTAAAGAACAGAGTCAACTGTAGGCTCTTCTGTAGGAAAGACTGAGTGAAATAGATACTATCAAAATTATGACAGTTCACTTCCCAGATCATAACATATTAGAGAATTACCTGATTAAAAGGTGAGTGTGCCTCATAGTTCCTGAAAGTTTTATTCTATATCAGACACTTCGGAAATCCTCAAGGGAACTATGTTGAAGTGGTCAGTCAGAGTTTCCTTCCTAAAAGGAAAAAAGGGCAAGAACTTGGAGTCCGCAGCAGACGCTTCCAAATAAAGACCTCTTTAGGGCTTTCAAATTATGTACTTCCTTCCTGGAGTGTACACCTCGGCCATTGCCACTAGTTCTGTATTACACGTTCTCATCTAAACAATCTGGTTTATGCTCTTGGTAGTCTTATCTTCCACACAATCATCTACTATTTCTCAAGTCAGATAGTTGACAGGTTCTTTAAAGTGTAAATAAAAGCCTTTCCACCCAGAAGTTAGAAAGAGTCCACCCAAGAAGTTAGAAAGAGAAGTTAGAAAGAAGTTAGAAAGAGAAGTTAGAAAGAGTTCATCCTTCATGAAAACTTTAATCTTGTACTCATAGCCCTAATGGAGCTTCTGTCTGTAAGATTGTTACAGTTTTTTATCATATAATAATAAATACTGCTTTATTAATTGCAACCTATTTGGCCTTACGTATAAGTGGATTTCAAGCTTGAAAGGAAAATTGCTATTCCTGTTTTCCTATATTTGGGATGATAACAAAACTATACACTAAATAGCTGAGCACCCCTGAAAAGTACTTGGCTCCATCATCTTGCTATCCTCCCTTGAAGTATTTATGCACTTTGATAAGGGCTCCTTTCAGCCTTCTTTGCTCTTTGCTAAACAGGCCCAGCTCTCAGTCTTTCCTCACATGAGAGATTCTCCAGTCCCCTGATGATCTTTGTAGCTCCACACTAAGCTCTCTTCAGTAGCTCCAGGTCCCTCTTGTGTTGGGGAGCCCAGACTTGTACCCGATGCTCCAGGTTCGGCCTCATCAGAGCTGAGCAGAGGGGCAGGATCCCCTCCCTCGACCTGCTGGCAACACTCTTCCTGATGCAGGCCAGGACCCCATTGGCCTCTTGGCCACAAAGGCATACTGGTGGTGCATAGTCAGTTTGTTGTCCACTCGGACATCTTCTCTGCAGAGCTGCTTTTTAGCAGGTCAGCTCCTAGCCTGTCCTGGAGTACGGGGCTCCCTGCGTTCAGGACCCTGCACTTGTCTTTGTTGAACTTCATGAGGTTCCTCTTCACACATCTCTCCAGCCTATCCAGGCCTCTTTGAATAACAGCACAGCCCCCTGCTATCAGCCACTCCTCTCAGTTGTGTACCCTCAGGTAGCTTGCTGAGGGTGAACTCTGTCCCTTCATCTAGGCCATAGATGAATAAGTTGAAAAAGACTGGACCTAGTGATACCACTGGCTCAGGTTTGCAAAACTGATTACAATCTGCTGAGCTCTGCTATTCAGCCAGTTCTCAATCCACCTCACTGTCTACTCATCTATTCCACACTTCTTGAGCTTCCCTATGAGGATGTTACGGGAGTAATTTGGTCGAGTAGCACAGAAATTCTTCATCAGATGAGGCAACGTCAGAGCCTCTGAGTGATAAACACTGGTACCCGAGTAAATCAACTAAAACAAAACAAAACAAAAAACTTGAATTTGCCCCTAGTAAATCAATACACAAGCAAACAAACAAATAAATAAAAAAAAAAAAAACACAACCAATTTATCACTATTTTTATAGCACTATGAGAAAGCACATGAAAGAGAAGTGTATATCTGGTCCACTAGGCAGATCCACTGAAAGCTCTCACAACTTTTCTTGCAGAAGAATGCCCAGACAGAATTACTTAAAATGACTTCTTTACAAACTGTATTTAGAAAAAAATCCCTCCATTCAGCTTCCCTCCTTTAAAAATGTTAATCAAAAGAATCAAAAAATCTGTATTATTCACACAAAATTATCCTCTGCCTTGAATCAACAGCAGCTCAATGTTCCTAGCAGTTAAGTAACTTGTTTATCACAGCTCAATTACAGATAAAAATATATTTTACATGAGTTGATTACAGTGACTAGATGAAGCATGGGAAGAATGAGGATGAGTAAGGTAAAGCGGAGGAGGCAAGATTATATTATCTGCTTTAAAGAGTGGCTAAAGTTGTAACTTTTGTTTTATGTCTATGCTTCCTTGAATTTAGCCATTTTGTTTTATTTCATTCTTTTTTTATCATTTGGCAATTTTGTTAATTCTTTGCTTCACACTTTTATCTCTTAAATAATGTTGTTCTATAATTTAAATTTTCACAGCACTCTGAGTCATTACTTTCTACTCCATTCCCTGAGTTTGCCTAAACTAATATAATTCCACTGCTGTAAACAGAGTTCATGCAAAAAGCCATATATTATAATACTATTTGTCAAAGTAAATAAATCCATACTGTTCCATGTAGTCAACCTGCTGCAGCAGTATAGATATGTATAGTCTATATTTTTATTTGAATTTTGTTTGTTCAGTTTTCTTTATATACATACACACAGAATAAATGCCAGAGTAACAGACCATGTAAAGAAAATGTAAGATGTAAAATGTAATGGTGCTTAAATCATTTTCATATCTCAACTTTAGTTTTATGTAGCTGTATAAAATCTAGTATTGTTCTATAATTATATTACAGGAACTTGTTTACTACACAGACTGTACTTAGCAAATAAGGATGAAATTAATGCTAAGATTTTGAAAAGACTAACAGATGAAGCATTAAAAGAGAAAGAAGAAGAAGAAGAAGAAAGGTAAAATACAGTAAATATCAGAGTTTTTAAAATGATCTCAAAAAAATCTAGCCTTACTTTGTTTTTATGGATAGGAGATATCAATCAACCTAAGTGTACAGAAGAGTACATTAAGACTGGTTCTGATGTATTTGAAATAATCCAATGTATGTTAAATTGAGAAATACCTCATATAGAACAGTCTTTGGCAACAGAAGATATTCTAGCTAATATGTGTTCATCAGCCCCAGGCTTTTTTATGATATAATAACATTTAGGAGGATAAAATATTTTCAGCTTCTGTGTGGTACAAACCAAATTATATTTCAATTCTCAACAGTGTTTTTTTCCTTATCTTTTCTTACTTTTAATATGCTTGCCGCTTGCTTCAGTAGTATTTCTACAAATCTTAAAATGAATAATCTTCTAATTACAGAAGAGAAATTCAAGAGATACTGAAATTGGAGGAAGAGGAGAAATCTCTAGAAGCTGCTGAGGAGAAAGGTAAAAGCAAGTACCATTTGACCTGTATTTTATCTTCTGATGTGTTTCAAATTGTTTAGCAATCTGATTTTAAAGCAGATTTTAATTTTGAATTCCTTTTTATATTCAGTATCTAGAAGAAATGGCTTTATATCACATGCGATTGGTCCTTTGACTGATTCATTCACCAATTTCTGTGCCATTCTTAGTTGATTAATATTTTTCTCTGCATAGTCCTCAGAAATCTTTCACTGTTGATCACCAACTCGGGTCTATCCATGGACTCTTATGTTCCAACTGTACTGAAATATTTATTGACTGTTGACCATGAAATACATGAAACTATTAATTAGCTTTGTGAAGATCTATTGGGTTGTTATTTCAGCATATCATATACTGTGGGAGGTAATTTGATTCTTTGCTCACACCACAGTATTTTGGTTGTTTCTCAATGATTAAGAAGCCATTTGCTGTCTCAAACATGAATACGGTACTTTGGTCATTGTGGATGAAATAGCTTGTGTCATCCCTTCAATCTATTTTTTAATGTTTCTTTATATGGTTCTCTCATATGCTTCTACATGGCTCTATATGGTTCTCTCATATGGTTGTATGGAGAATCACCAAAAGGGCAATTTTAGTAACCATACTTATATTTTATGGACTAGAGAATTTCAGAGAGTAAGGGTAGGCCCTTCTTAGACTCATGTACTATTTTCAGGAGGACAAGGTCACTCTCAGACTACATTTGAAATTTCTATGAAAAATAGCCTCAGAATTCCACATAAATCAACTCATCAACACATTTTTAACACTTCATGACTCTCTCATAAGCCTTTAAGTTCCATCTGTTAAGTATTCTTTGGAATAGGACTGAAGACTTTGTTCTTTTACCAAATAAATGTGTATTAAATAATTTGGCATTGTGATGTTTGTGGATGAGTCTGAAGGGCACAACTTGCTATATCCTCTCTAATAATTTTTTCAATTAACTGCTTTGAAACTTTCCACTGATCAAGATATTGGTTGGCTCTTTTCTTTCTCAGGCAGTTCTGTCAGCTGGGTTTAAGTCTAGATTTAATTGTGGTTAGTTTCAACATCCTTGAACCTCAGCAGTCAAAAAAGTTGTAAGGTTGAAGTTTCCTTTTTTGTTTCTTTAATCACTGCCTGGTTTCCTAGAAGAGTGTTGCTGTCTGACTTGGATCTGCTGCCAAGATGAAGTACCACACATATATGCCTGATTCTGCCTAACAATGGGTCTGGGAAACTTCAGAGGATCTTCTTCCTCTGCTATAGGGCCTTCTGGTTTCTCCAGGGTAGACTGAAATATCACCTAAGAGGAAACTGAAAACTGAGGTGCATGTTAGAATTCCCACTTTTTTTTTTTTTTTTGGTAATGAAATATCTTTGTCTCAGTCATAAGAGAGTGGTTTCTATCAAATAAGAATATAGCCAAGCTTAAGTTTTATATTGTTAGTATGTCTTATGAACACTGTCTCTTATGCAGTCTGGCATCTATTGTATTTCTTATTATCACATACAGGGGCCAGGGAGCCAAGACATAGTGCTGGTGGCAGTATCAGATATACCGGATTTGTTTTTATTTTTAATTAGCTAAAAATTCACTTACACTCTGAAAAAAAAACAACTTTGCAGGGCTCCTTAAATTAAATATAAACCTAAAAAAATTCTACATAAAATAGGACTCCTAAAGTTTCTATTAAAACAGGTAGCTCTTCTCCAAAGCAATGAGTTTTGAAGTAAATATAACAGGTTCTACAAAGCTAGTGTATTATCTCAAAACATAAAGTTCATCTTGGGAGTTAATATCTAATTCATATTGATCTAGGTATATCAGAATAACAACTATTAATGATAAAAGTAATATCGTCACCCACACACTTGTGCTATAAACATGTCCTTATTCAGAGGATTTAAAAAAATCATGTTTTCCTACACCTACAGTTGATTTCCATAACCAAATATTGACTCACTGAAACATTTCAGTCATGCTGTTCTTACCCTGACATCTATTTTATTTCACATGTAGCACCACTGGCACATTGACTGCAGCCTTTCTCCCATGTGATAGATTTGTAAAAACTTGAAAATATACTCCAGAATCCTAATCATGCTCTTACTATGTCTCATAAAAATAAATACTCATTACAGTAATTGCAATTTTTGAGATCTAAATAGGACACCGAAGTCACAGTAACTGCTTTAGGACTGAACATATTCAAATTCATAATATTTCTGTGTTTAAAATAAGAAAGGTTCCATTAATGAGGATATTTGACCATCTTCATATCTCTTAATGAGATCAAAAGTACATGGAGAAAGAGATTTTGGATAAATTTTTCAGAAGTATTTCATAAGTTAGGATGCTGTGTTTCAATGCTGAAAGTGTCTAATGAAAGCATCCCAAAAAATGCATTTAGTAACTCTTGCCTGCAATGTCTAGTTACAAATTGCAGTCTTGCATCTTCTTTCCCCCTTCCAATAATTGTTCCTCTTCAAACAATTATTCTGAGCTCAAATTATTATCAGGAGTTTCCAAATGCTTTAAAGTATTTTTTCAGTAGCACAAATATGCATCTCTTATGCAATAAGAACCATAGGAAATGGTTATATGACATATTTCAGGCATTGTAGAGGAGTTATACAATTTCAGATAGATCTGTAAATTCATTCCAATCTTTTTGAGGTAAAACTTGGAGTATTCCTTTCCTGCAATGTTTTAGCAATAAAATATCCTATACAATCACCCCACTGAATCAAACAGTTGCTATAGTTTAAGACATTTTTTCTGTTCTTTAGCTGCCAACCCTGCTTTTCTGCCAGGAATTACCTGCTTCCTATTACAGATTCAGCAGGAGTAAATGTGTGCCTTTGCTTCAAGCACCACAACTATGCCTGGTGTGATGGTGTAAGCCCTTCTTCACTGCTCTCCTTTCTACCACTCTTCTTCCTTGGACACTAGACTCCAACAGGGAATAGATTTACAGCTGGATTTGATAATTCCAGTTTCCAGATAATCCCATGCTTCCAGATAATCCCAGCTTCTTTCAGAGCTATTATGATCAGTAATTCCTAAAAACTCTTAAATATTCCTTTTCTCATATTGCACACAATGGACAGCTGAATCAATATCCATATTTTTAAGTTCCTATTTTATGTTGTTGCTTCATTTTTGTCTTCATGTTAAATTCAGTGAGACATTTTAAACAACATCAAAAAAAAACTATGTAATAATAATTAAAACTATGGTATATTTTAGTATGTTTTCTCTCTAGTCTCTCAGGAGAAATGCTCTTTGGAATCAATTGTAATTATAACATTTACCTGTCAGTTGATATGTGCCTGATCATACAGCCTCTAAATATATTTCCTTTGTTTTTGCTGACTGACTTGTATGCTGAGTTGTGTTTCTCTACCTCTAATTGGAAACTTTTCTACAAGTCGAGATTGAACAAGAGGAATTTATTCATCAGCAGGCAGGGGTTTACTTATATGAAAGACTTCAGAGCAGTCTTGGAAGTGATACCAACTTCACAGAAAGAGTTTGTTCAGCTTTTGAGCAGTGTTTTATGGTCTTTGTATTCTCTTTTTCCGATCTTCTTCATAAGCCAGATATGATAATTACATTCTAATATCTATAATCATGGTATTTTTCTCAAATAAAATTGACACTGTGAAACAAGAAGTATTCTAATTCTCTTTGTCTCACTTTCAGTGAATTAAAGGCTAAAGCATATTGGATTAATATAGCTATACTGTCATTAAGATGTCATATGTCATATTGTATATCATACTGTAGTTGGTCTTAAAATATGTTTGGGACAATGTGCAGTACCTGAAAACTCCTTGTTTGCTGGTGGTCATATATAGGTTTTGCAGAATGATCCAAAAGTATTTCCTGGCCTGCCTCAGGAGGAGCGTTCCAGCAGGTCAAGGGAGGGGATCCTGCCCCTTTACTCAGCTCTGGTGAGGCCGCACCTGGAGTATTGGGTGCACTTCTGGGTTCCCAGTACAAGAAGGATGTGGAGCTTCCAGAGACGGTCCAGCATAGGGCCATGAAGATGATTAAGGGCATCTATCGTATGCTATCGGAAAGACTAAGCGAGCTGGGCCTGTTCAGCCTGGAGAAAAGAAGGCTGAGACGGGATCTGATCAACATGTTCATGTAAATGAGGGGTGATTGTAGGGAGGATAGGGCCACGCTCTTCTCTGTGGTGGCCTGTGACAGGACGAGGGGTAATGGAACACAGGAAGGGGGAAACACAGGAAGTTTCACCTCCATGTGAGGAATCACTTCTTTCCTGTGAGGGTGACAGAGCCCTGGAACAGGCTGCCCAGAGAGGTTGTGGAGTCTCCTTCTCTGGAGATCTTGCAAACCCGCCTGGATGCACCCTGTGCCACATGCTCTGGGTGTCCCTGCTGGGCAGGAAGGGACTACAGGTCCCTTCCAACCTTAACCATGCTGTGATTCTGTAATTTTTTATTTCTGTAGTGCTTCTGTCATCCCTCAATTGTATTGCTAAAGTTATTCATGATTATACTTGTGCCCACAGAAGTTGAAGACCACGATGAGCAGCCTCTGCCTGAAAACCAACAATTATCTGAGAGACACTCCAGTGATTCTTCTGGTTATAAAGAAGAATCTAAACCAACAGGTTAGACTTGGAGGATATATAATGTCTCTTACTTGCTACTTATCAATAATTCTACGTCTTTCTTTTCTGCAAATTTTTATGATGTCAAAATTGATTGTGAATATCATTCCTTATTTATGTTTTACTTATATTATAGACTTACAGAAGTCTATAATAGGATAGTTAGAGTCAAGTTATTTAATTAAAGGGATGTTTATATTTCATGTTAAAAACAACAGACAAGATATTTACACTGATATTTAACATCTCTGTTTCCAATAGGAAGTACTACTAGGTGTAGTCTAAATGACAAACTAATGTGTACAGGGATCTATGCAAAAAATAATAAAATAAAACGAGTGTTCCTCATTATCTTTGGACCTTTCAACTTCTTGTATTGAGAAATCTATGAGCACTTACTGCAGGACGAAGTGATAATTGAGGGAAATCAGAAAAAAATAGAATCACTTTCATAGATTGTGACAAAAATAACAAGTGAATGACAAATAGCTAAAATAATGAAAAAATGAGGAAAAATAAAATTGCAGTATTCACAAATATCTGTAGATGATTTTAACAAATCTGAGTGCCACAGAAGCAAAAATATCTGAATGAAAATGGATAAAGAAATAATTATTTGGCACCATGTTCTAAAAGCTTTACTTTATTAAAATGATATTTGTGGGATAAGGTAGTAGCAACATAGTGGTAATTTCAGATCAGAAATGATTAGTCCACTCCCTGAGGCAAGAGAGCTTGATGAAAATGGGAATGAATGATTTTGAAACGTGGATGTAAAGAAACAAAATATGACCTGTATCTTTTTAGTCACTCATTGTCCTGCTAACAGCTTGCTAGTTTTCTTCTTTCTGGTAAGAGGGAAAATTCTGCAGGACGTGGAAACACGAGTTAATTAAAAGAAATCCCAGGATGGCCTTGTGTCAAAAAGCACTTTGAAGGCAACTCATCTTTAGTAAAGATAGACCACTTCATATGAATTTTACCTTCTATTTGTTAATATTTTTACCATATGTTACAAATGTAACAATAGAAATGTAAGTCCAAATGAGAAATAAATATCATTTTACCATGAAACATTTAATTTTAAAGAGAAATTTGTTAAATATACACATTTTAAAGTTTTTTGTATCTTCTCAATCTTTTTAGGTTGCAAAGAATCAATTTAATCTGTAGACAAAATTGCATTTTATTCCAAACTAAATACATCAGTACCCATGATATAAGCTTGTCTATCAAGTACATTTCTTTAGAACTTTCTGAAAATTTTTTGTCAGCATGTATCTATCAGTAACTAGCAAAGAGTTTGTTTTAAACAGTCCACAAGTTATTTGCAGAAAAAAAAAAGAAAAAAAGAAATGGAACGTTCAAACTGAAGTACATATCAATTACAGGGAATAAAAATGTCACTGTTATCCCTCATTTGCTCTTTATTTATTTTATCAAACCCTTATCAAACCCTTAATGAAGAAGACATTCTGGCTGCTGGTCTTTCTGTCTCCACTTCGTCGGGATTTAAGAGGAACAGGAAAAATGTCTTCATCTTACTTTGCTGTTGAATATGGGTTGAGTGCAGAAAAGTCATATAAGAGCATTTAAAAATATATGTTAAAGCCTTTCTCCCACATCAGTTCACTCAGATAATGTGGGGGCAGAAAGCCTCTGAGAAGTGTTTGTCTCTATGGTAACTACACTCAGTAAAAGCAAAGAAGACACAAAGCAAAATAATATGAGAGGCTGCCATGGAGGCATTCCCTGTGAAAAGATGCAGATTTAGGGATGTGTGGGATTGTCTCATACAACCCCTGCTATAAGGATTGACAACTAGTAAATTAGTCCTCTGAAGAGAATTTGTTTGGATTTTTGAATCCATTTATTTTTAATCATTGCTGCCTTTTCAATATATTTTTCTTGGCTGTATTTATTGTTCCTTTAAAAATCTTCTTTCACAGTGTATCACCTGTGAAGCAGAGTATAACTGACTCCTAAGTAATAGGAAAGGTATAGTTGTGTTATTTTCAATATTGTTTTTCCATGAAACCCAGCTAAAAATATAACAAATACCATATAGGCAATCTTTTTATCATGGTGAGGTTCAAATACCTGAACCAAACTAAAATAGAATTTGCTTTGTCTGCTTAGGAACTCTTTTCCCTCTTCTCTCATAAGGATGTAATATTCTTTTTCTTTTGTTGGCTTTCCTTCTTTCAAATGTTTCTCCAGCTTACTTAGGCCTATGTAATTATTTTTTAAAAAATAGCCTACATCAGCATGCAGTAACAGCTGCTGAAAAACTTTCTTTATGCAAGAAAATTCTCCAGCAGAAGTAATCTAATTGAATTTTGTGCTTACAATAGAGAAACAAGGCTGGAGCATGTGCTTGTCCATCATTTCTTAAACACAGTTTATTAAAAAGATGTAACATTAGTTGTGAGTATTTTTGAGATTAAGGTTCATGTGGAAACACTCTTTTCAAACTTTTAGGGGTGGATTTGTTACTATGTACAATGCATTTTCTCAGCTGCTGTCAGATTTTGATTTAAATTTCTGCCTATGTATTTCCAAAGTTTCAGAGCTGAGAGGTTTTTAAAGGGCAGGACCATAAACGATGATCTGCAGAATGCTGGATGCAGGCAGCACACATTTCCATCTTCAGTACATGTCTACTTGGAAAAGGTCTGTTGTTCACAAGGCAGGACATGTGATTTCTACCATGTGAACGTGCCAAGGATAACACGTGCAAAAAGCAGTTAGAGTAAGCTGGTTAATGTACTCTTTGCTTATTTTCTCAAAATCTGTGCTTATAATGGAACCATGGTTGCACAAGTGCTACCCAAATTTATGCAGGTTTTACCTAGCTATGTCTCTGTTTCATTTGTAATACTTTGCTGCAGAATGCAAAATAATTAATTTTGGCATTTACATAATATACTTGAATGTACATAAACAGATAGGTTGTTCCTATTTAGAATCACAGAATGAGACATACAAGGCATCAAGGCTTTCTTTTTTAGTGTTACCTCTCTCCTTTTTAGGTGTAGGATGTAAGGAAAAATGGTAGCAATGAGCCTTTTTGGGAAAAATCATTAGAAGATCACTGGCATATGCTAAACCTGTTGTTGCTTGTGTCAAAGGCTGTTCCTGTTCTTTCAAAGTGAAAGCAAGCCAGACAAAAAGAGGAAGAGAAAATTATAGCTAAGTAGAAAATCACTCTGTCCCTTGTGCAAGCTCAATATTACATCTTCGTTTTTGGCAAAAGACAAGCACAGCAGACACTCTAAATCCCACCAAACTTATACTAATATCAGGCCATTGAAGTCATTGCTCTCAACTGCTTTTCTGGCTGTGATTTGAAGGCAGTGATGTCAGGCTTATTAAGCAGAACACAAAAGAATAATGATATGAAAAAGAAGAAAATCAGTGTTGAAAATGATACGTGGGCAGGGAATGGGAATAGAATCAACCACACACATTTCTGTCTGCTGGAGACTGTTCTTGATTTAGTAAGAACAAGGAGCTGGTGATATTATTGAGGCACCTCTGTGCTTTCTTCTACATGAGACATCTTTATACCAGGACTTTAAGGGCCTAGGAATATCCAAATAGATCCTAACTGCAGCCATAAGAACTGATGAGTTATCTTTCTCATTTTCTTTTGATGTACCCTGCTGACAATATCAAGTTCCTCCTCATTAGGTTCCAAGTCATTTCCCTCTGGCTTTTTCAGGAACGTGAATGGTGGTAGAAGCAGCTATCCCTTGGGTTTTGGTCAGTAAGCACACCAACACTTTTTGCGTGGTAGTACATAACCAGTTTTCTCATGCTTGTCATGAGTAGGATCTGCAAATTTCTTATTTAGATGACCGCATTCTTTCAATCTCTAATTTGGTTTACTTTTTGTGAGGCGGTGTTATGAAACAGGTTTGTACTTTTCTGATCTTAAACAACTGACAGTTGGCAATTTATATTTTTGCACAACACACCTTATGAGATAGTCTCTTCTTTCTCGTACTCATAAAACAAGTTATTGTTATGCAGCAATGCCTTCATTAAGGCAAACATTTTTGTGAGAGTTTCTCAGTCCAAATATTGGTCATGTGAAGCCATGATACATATTTTTTGTTTTACTTTATTTCCATTTACGCATTTGATTATTATTATTACACAGTTACAATATTATGTCACTTACAAAAACAGTCCTTGTTCTGCAGTGTATTGGCTGGGGCATTAGATCCACAATCTTTTATTTTCTTTGTATGTCTATGAATGATTTCCAGTGTCCAGAGAAAAGGGTTACACTTCTGCCTCTTACTTAGTACTTACAATTATACCACACACACCTGCATCTGCAGCACCTCATAGCACCAGTATATGGCCTTTGTAGGTCACTGGGATAGATACAGGTCATGTCTCCACATGCCTTGGTCTGCAAAAGGGAGTGTATTCTCCCCATAAGCATATGCCTGAGAAACTGCAGCGGGAACATCACACAAATCACACTCCAAGGCTGTTCCTGCTTGTAGGGCTTCGCCGGAAGTGTAAGAGAAACCTATGGATAGCACAGTGACTTTCAAGATGATGCAACTCCTCTGTTTTTGGGAGGTAACTTCCCAGTCAACAGTTGCAAATTCTCTCTGCGTTCACTAGGATAAATAGGGGCAATATCTGTTTCATCGAGGAAAGTGCATTTTATGGTCATTTCACTATGCTGATTCATTTGGCTGTGAAGAATGGAAATTATCAACAGATTACTCAATCAAAATGGAAATTATTAGTATTTAAAAACAATAAAATTGAAGAACTACCAATAGGCCTTTAAAGCATTATTTGTTTAGTTGCTTGGTTTAGTTAAATAACTGGTTCTTTTCTGTTTTCCTGGAGAAGCAATAATATGTACTATGTCAATATGATGAACTTGGCATTTGCAAAATCTTATTGTAAAATAGTAATTGAATAATTACAAGGGGAGAAAAAGAAGCTGAATATCAAAAATTGTCCCACCACATTTGAGAACAATTAAAATGTAGGGGTAATTTTTCCATGCAGAATGTTTTAGACTAACATTGTCTTCTAAATACAATTTGGTTTTCAGAAATCACACTACCCGAGTTTCCAGAGGATGGTTTCCCAGATGTACCAGAAATGAAAGTAGTTAAAACGAAGATTGACCTTTTCATGCATGACTGGCAAACAGTGGAGTCAGGAATCAGTGATTCACCTCTGGTTCAAGTTGCTGTTCTAGAGATTGCTGAGCAAAGCCCAGAAAGTCTACTTGACCAGATCGTCCTGGTCATGGAAAGTAAGTAGTGCCATTTGTGATCTGCACTGAACCTACTCAGAAGGATTTTGTAGAGCTTGTCTTATGAATGTATTGGGGTGGGGAGGAGTATGTTGACTTCTAAATCACTCACATCAGGTGGGAGCAGAGCACACTGCATTCTGTGGGTGATCTAAAAAGGACTCCAACAGCCTAGCTAAATATTATATAAAATAGTGAGTTAAATGTATATTTTTAAAAAATATTAACTATAAAAATGTGCATATGATAGTTCCTTAAGCTTTTTGACCGCACATTTTTTGTCATTTACTCTATCTGTTTGTGTAATGAAAGTTCACTCGTGTACAATATTCATCGAAGCCAGTGAGTCTTTCAGGATGTGTAATGATCCACCCACTTGCACAGATTGTGTTTAAGAGAGGGTTTTTAGAGTATTAAGATTTTTCAGCAAATATTTGCCTGCGCTCAAATCTCTAACAATTCTAATTATCAAATAAATAATATTAATAACATGTTTTGCTATAATTATGCTGATGCAAGTATTTTATTAACCAAAATGAATATTATGCTACCTTTATAATCAAATAAAAATTGACTAATAATTTGTTTAAAAGATTTTCTCCAGTGAATAACATGAAAAACACTGTTGCAAGCATAATGCCAATATCTTTATGTGTCTGTATAATCCTTTTTCACTAGGAATACTGCTTGAAAATATCGATTTACTCCAGTTAAAAAACAAACCAGTAAATATTCAGCTTTGGGGGAAATCACTCTATTAATGTAACAACCTGGAAAACAGTTTGTTTTATGTGTAGGGGAAGTGCAGTATACACTTGACATGATTTGCTTTCACACATGTGCTTACTTTTATGAGCAAAGAAAATATATTTTTTACATACCCAAATGAAAAACACTGAAACAGAAAAAAAAATCCCTTTTCAGAACCTTTTAAGTATCATGGTTGGGTGTTAGCTGCTGAAGACTTAGATGAGGAAGCAGAAGACCTGGCTGCTGAAGTAGAAGCTGAAGAAGAAAATGAAACTGAGGAAGAGGAAAATGAAGATGAAGTAAGCGTATTGGCTTTGTTCATTTATGATTTTAATTTAACTCACTTATTTTCAGTTTGAACATAGCCTCAGATAAAGTAGATTTTGTAGACGATTTTGTGTGATCCAGCATATGCTTAAGAAACATGTATCATATTTCTATGTTCTGGCTGTTAATAGTTCTATTCCAGCAGGAAGCTTTACTTCATGCTGGTAGAGACAATGACTGTAGTTAGTTTGGTGAGATAATGAGGGAGGAGATATCAGGAAGACATACAATTAGATCTAACTTGACTTCTCCCAAATTAGTATTACTAGGAGAGCAGGCCCAATGCCACATTTCACTTTTCAGATTACCACTAGACCACATGCCTAGATATACTTCTTTATGAATTTTTCCTTAAGTTAGTAGGAAATAGTGTGTAGCAATGACAAATGAAGTCGTATTGTTAGCCAAATAATTTTGGCAAACAGCATTAGATATAAAAAATATTATCTGATCATCTACTGAAACCACATGACACTCTGTATCTTCAAACTTACAATCCTAAAAACAAGTTTGGACTCCTAGGAAATGGTATGCCATTTGTGAACTACATTCTTCATTAGTGAGAGACGAATTATTCCCTGCATTAAAATATGCTAAACTCCACTTCTTCTCCAATAAAATGTAAAAGGCAAAGGTGATCCGTGTTTCCTTCAACCAACAAGCAGAAAATACAGAGTAGAAGTCTTAATGCGTAGTCCCCTGTGTCATCTCAACTACTGATAATTTGCAAGCATCCATTTAAATGAAAATGAAGGTCTAGCTTCACCATTCTTTTGTTTTTATCCTACTCAGGAAGATGGCTACCCTAAAACTGATGAGCATGCAATACACATACACTGCACTGGAATAGTATTAAATAGATACTTACATTATTTTAATTAGATATATGATCTGATTTTATAATGCTCATTGCCTTTTCTGAAGAGATCTTCTTTTTTCTCCACATTTAGAAGTAAGAGGAAGTATATTTTAAGAACAAGAGTAGGAAAGCTTTTTATTATAGATATTTCAAGCCGTTAGACAGAATTGCATCTTCTAACTTCTAAGGAAGTTCTTTAATTTCATAATTTAGAAATGTAGTTTGCATTCTAACACAGAAGTCATTTTTTTTGGACCTGTGTGTAATAGAAAGAAATAATATGAGAAATAGTAAAAGACACTTAAAATGTAAATTGTTTTGAGGATACCTTTCTGATTCAGTATTTCATCATCATATTCAATATTGTGTTTTTCTACATAATTCAAACAGTTCTCAGAATTTTTCAAAAACTTTTCAGGAAGAAGAAAAACGGATTGAGAAGAAAAGGCACATGGGAGACACAAAACACTTTTGTCCAGTCAGTCTGAAAGAGAATTTCGTCCTTTACCCAGGACTCTCTGAACATGCAGCTAAATATCAAGAAAAGATTTATTATTTTTCAACTTCTGAGAACAGAGATAAGTTTCTGGAGAACCCTGAGAAGTATGTGGCTCACAAGGAACCAATACAGGTCAGAATCTTTAAAAATGAAGTAGACTGATAACAACAGATTAAAGTCACTACCTTCCATTGCTCATTGTAGTAATGTATTATTTCTGATTTTATTTTCTAAGTAGAGATACGTATACCAGGCAAGCCCCTGAAGGACCTTTCTTCCCTAATGACTTTATAGTGTACATTTAAATTAACACACTGAATGAAGCATGCAGATAAAGCAGAAAAGATGGAAGATGCTAAAAGTTCAATAATCATGGGAAGCAACAACAATTAACAAATGACAAATATTGTTATTTTTACTATTTTAACACTTTTTTTCATTAACGAAGGAAAGGTAAGGGATGTGTAGATTTACCAGGATTGTATAGTAGGCTTTCATTTTTACCTACTGGCAACACCCGTTGTAGTGTATTTGTTCAATATTTCCAGAGAGCGGGTAGTCTATTTGAAACACTAGTGAGGACCTGGAACACTTAAAATGCAAAATGACTGTTCTTGAGGTGATCTTTATAACAATATTCTTGAATTGAAAAAAAATAAAATAACAAGTAGAAGAAGCATAGCAGAGTCCAAATTGTTATTATTATTCTTTTTTTCCCCTACAGGCACCTCCCTTAAGAGTGTGCTTACTGGGGACTCATGGAGCAGGTAAAACTACTTGTGCACGATGGGTAGCAGATAAAATGGGCCTTTTCCATATTCAGTTTGAAGAATATCTACAAGAAATAATGATACGCAAAACTAAAAAGAAGGTTGGGCCTGATTTTGATGAAGAACCTGAAGAAGATGACAGCAAAATAGCAGCTCTTTCACAGGAACTGGGAGACTTCTCTTTGACTATGACTGGAACTAAAATTGAACCTGAACGTGAATCTGAAAAGAAAAGAGAACAGGTAATAATAGATTTTTATTGTGCCCACACATAAAAAAACCATTTTTTAGGCCAGCATAGCAACTTCCAATAAAATTCTGGCTTGTTTAAAAATTGTTTGTGTTAAATTGTTAACTTGAAAAATTGGGAATAACACTTTTTTTCCAGTAAAATAATGTACTTCCTGACAACACTTTCTTGTGAGTGCCATAAGCATTCTCCAAAACATTTCCTAGAATTAAAAACATGTATTTATTTTTAAATTAGTACAGATAGTTGCTAAAAAGGGCAAAGGAAGAAGATATTAGAAAAACAAAGTTCAGAGTAATAATGAGAAGGTTTAGTTTTCTTCAAGTATTTATTTACATGGCTTCAATCTGATGCACATAGACCAATTACATGGGAGTTTAGAAATGTTCACCAGCAGTGCTCTCTGCAATCTCTTGGGACAAAAATGATAGATGGAATCTACTAGCCCTTTGGTCTGATCATCCCTTGTTAAGGAATGAGAAATATTCAGTGTTCGTAACAGGATAAGCTAGTAACTCTTTTATATTCACTCACATTCATGAATACATTTGTTTAAGAAGCAAAGCTACACAATTAGGAAGTTAAAAATGCATTCTTACAATATATGTACAGATACTCGTAAGTCCACTAAACTGTTAATTTTCTCATGGGATCAGAGACAAGGAAATCGGAGATTTACAAAATGAACTGCAGATTGTATCAGAAGAACATATACTATCAGTAAATGGATTACTATATACTACATACACATTGACGGTATACTGGATTTAATTTGATGACAGCGTAAGTTAACTCAGCAGAAAATTTTATCAAATAGTGATAATGAAAATGTGTAGATCAGTTCCACAGAGCTCATATATTTTCTCCCAGTGTCAACTTCAGAAACAATTACCCAGGTTGAACAGGAAGTTCTTAAATCCTTATTTAAACACCTGGTTTCCATCTTCTGGAGATGGCAGGACTTTTTTTTAAAAAAATACCATGTACCATGAACAACATCTACACATACTCAAGGAAGAAAAAGAGTTACTGACTATGCTACTGACAGGAATTGATTTTTTATTAAGATAATATCTGGGACCTGAAAGACAGAAGGACCTGCTTTCCTTCCTCCCAGGCTTTCATGTGAATTTAACATGGAGAAGGAACTGAGGACAGTGCCCAAACTATTCTGTTCATGCCCTTAGGAGCAGGATCATAAGGACATGCAATATTCTTGTGTTCCTAACAAGCAGTGTTTTTAAGTGAAAATCTTCCTATCTGAAAGCCTCCCATGCCTCAAGTGTGTTGATGAAACAGTTACTGGAAGGTAGTAGCATTATTAAACATAAAACTCATAAAGACAAAGTACAACACTCTACAACTATGCAATGGTAGAAATAAAGGTATCTGAATACTCTAATTTGCTTGCTCCTCCTTCCCATTTCACTCCCCTATTGCTGCGCATTAGTATCCTACTCACAGAATGGCTATTCTGTGACCATGTTAATAACGACAATAGCCATTGTCATTAGCAACATATATTTGCTTTGAGGATAAGTTAGCAAGTTATGTGGCTAATTAGAGATGGCTCTGTAAGGTTAAAAAAAAAACTAATACTAAAGACCAAAAGTCCTCACTATACATATTTCAGGGTGAAAGGCTAAGAACTTCTTTGGACCAGTTCTAACCTGGTCCAATGGAATTAACAGCCATTTTTTGCTGCAACATGTTAATGGTAGGAAGTCCTCCTGGACTACATTGTCCAATTTAGTTTTATTCAAAAGGAATATTGCTCTCACAGTCCAAGACCTCTTTGTGCTGTGAAGCAAAGCATCGGGAAGATAAGTAGATTTGTTTCCTATTCCAAACTAAAATGCTAATAACCACCCTTCACGAGCTACATTCTCAGATACAGATGGTTGCTCAAAAGATCTCTTGCTTATATACTGTTTTCTTGCTTATGTATTATTTTCTTTACATGTTGTTGAAGATGAACCTGTAAAAAGTTGAAAGGTGAGCAGAAAATAAGAACTTTGAGAAGGTCTTCTGCCTTATATAGTTCAGTGCTACTCTGGAGAAGCAGATTTATCACTGCTTCTGCTACAAACTACAGTTAAATTATCAAAATAGGATTATTGACAGTGGCCTCAGATTTATTTTGTCTCAGATTAACTTGAGACCATTTACAGAACTGCTCAATATTCACAGTCACACCTAACAAATGTGCTTTCCAGGCCAGTTTTTAGAGAAAGTACCAATCTGCATATTATTATTATTATTAATTGTCAAAGGCTAGTGGAGTTAGGTGAGTTAGGTGAGTGGAGTTAGGTGAAGTTAAAGGTGTGCAGATAGCAGAGCATATTGTACCTGTGAGCACTTTGGAGATTGCTTTTAGTAGTGTAAGCATGTGCTTTGTAAAGTTACATTTATATGTAATGCTACCTTACAATTTTTGTAGTCTTTATATTCTTATTTTGCTATAATTTTTATGTGCAATTGTGGAAACTATAATATGTTTTTTTCTGGGTTTTTGAGGCCCACTTTTATATCTATTATTGGCAAAAGATGAGGTAGTACCAGCTAAGGGCAAATGCTACCTCAGTTGTGGAGAGGGAAACTCCTGATATTGCCAGCCCCCAGTTTGTCCCTTCAGCTTGATGTAAAGTTGTCTCAACTCTAGGGAATTACCCAACTGTAAGCAGGGGAAAATACCACAAAAATAGGCCAACCAGGCATTTTATATATAATATAATACAGAGGAATAGAGCAAATGAGTTTGTTTTGTTTCTGCTGGATTAAATGAAACGAAGACAGTAACCAGTATTCAGACAGCTTTTAACCTTAGTCAGTCAAAAAACAATCGATATATCACAGAAATCTTTCTCTTTGTGTTTTTTACTTCTGTGGATTTTCTTTTCGTCAAGGAAATAGAGTTAACTGAGGAGGAAGAAGCGATTAAAGCAAATCTAGTGGAAAATGAGGCTTTGCCTCTGGAAGTGCTTGATAATATTGTTCTTGACTGGTGGACGAAAGAGCCATTCCGGTAACTGTATTTAGCTTATCTCTCTCTCTCTCTCTCTTTAGCTAATCTTAATAAAGGTTTTATCCGTTCTGTCCACAGTTATAAATAATTATTGCAGACAGTATTTCAGATGCTCCTGTTCTTATGAAACATGACCTACCTTTCATTCTTAGCTTTTGGTATGCTCTTTTGATTGAAATTCTGATAGTAATATAATGTTTTATGTGCTGTACACAGTGCTAGAGAAAACTTCAAGGGCACTTGAACTGGATAAAATCCTTTGAATAGCTGGTCCTTCCCATCTTCTATCACAATAGCCATGTAGTTCTGGTAGGCAGATAGAAGAGATATGACAGTAAATGTTTTATGTTTTCATATAGCTCGTAAACATAGAGAGCTGAAATCCAGCTGTAAATATGTGGATTCCACATATTATAAACATTATGTGGAAAACAAAATATCAGTGGTCTCCAAAATGACAGAATCAGTTATCTTCTGTTAACTCATTGCAATCTCTGCTCTAGTTATGTAACTACAGCAGACACTCGCTCAGATCAGAAAGTACATCTAGTATGTCATAATAAATATGAAATGTTTTTACATAAATAAATCGGATAAATTATTTCTAGAGGGTATATTGTTTTAAGGCTTTTCAGGACATACTTTAAGCTGCTAAAATCCCTTTTTCCATATCCTACCTATTCCTTTCATTTCCATACAGATGCTGGAAACTTGACCACTAGGTTGCAATCACTGGCAGTATGAGAAATGCCTTAAAAGTAATAAATGTGCTTCTCCAATAAACTTTTGTCCTGTCAGTTCACAGACAGGAAGACAACATTCTCTTAACTGTGTAAAAGCAGAAAGATCAGTTTTAGAAGAAGGTACCAGGACACAGATACATTACACATAATGTTAAGATACTAAATGATTATCACAGAATGGCTGAGGTTGGAAGGGACCTCTAGACAACATCTAGTCCTACCCCCCTGCTCCAGCAGGGACACCCAGAGCACGTGGCACAGGGTGGCATCCAGGCGGGTTTGGAAGATCTCCAGAGAAGGAGACTCCACAGTCCCTCTGGGCAGCCTGTTCCAGGGCTCTGGCACCCCCACAGCAAAGAAGTTCTTCCTCACATGGAGGTGGAACTTCCTGTGTTTCAACTTGTACCCATTACCCCTTGTCCTTTCACTGGCCACCAGTATAAAGAGTTATATCGTATTATATAAATTCTGTTTTCTCAAGGTCTGCATAGTAAAGGAAAATTTTCATCATTTCATGATATATATCTTCCCCCAAAGTTTTTTTTTCTATAATATCCAGGACCACCTGTTCTTCCGTTCTCTACCGCTCCTTGGATTTCCTTTGGTTTTCCACAGTTTTAGAATGTCTTGTACACATCAATTTCTTGTCTACATTAATAAATAGAAGTATTCTTGTTAACACAATATTCAGCTTTATGGGATAGCTCATCTGTCAGAATGAAAGAGCTCCAACAAGCCATAGAGCTTTCCAGGTGCATCTGACTTGGTTCGACACCTGCAGGAGAGGAGATACATGTGATGCTGAGTGGCAAGGTTCTTGTACTATACTGGAGAAAAAAAATGTCAGTAATTTTGAAAAATAAATTGTCAGTAAACTTGCTGTGACGAACTTTATGAGAATAATGTTTGGGGTGTCTTCACATGGTTTGAGAGCAGTGTCTTAGAACAATAAGCTTTAGGGTCACAAAACAACATTGAAGATATGACTTACTTTGGCTTAGTTAGTTTTTAGTTTAGTTTTTTAATCATTAATCTCAGCACCCTAAAACATCAAAAGTTTAGTTAGGCCTTTGTTGGTATTAGTTCGGTATTTGTTGGTATAATAATTTAAATACACAGAGAAATATCACTTTTGCATTCTGAAGAGTAATAGCACAGGAAAATATTTTTATTTACTATTAAAATATATTTTAATAAGGGAGTTTAAAATTATTTTTGCAGATTCACTCCGTTTTCACTGTGTTGAAATGTGTACATTGTGTAATGATAAATATCTTTTTTTTTTTAATCAGGTCCACTGGATTTATACTGGATGGTTTCCCTCGCACTATAGATGAAGCCCTGTATTTGTCAGAGCGAGGACTCTGCCCTGATGTTGCAGTTTATATTCAAGTAGAAGAAAGCGACATTATTGACCGTCTTTTACCTTCACGTATGAAAAAATGGAGAGAAACACATGATAAAAAAATGGAAACCAAAAAGAAACTGAAAGACCTGAAAGCAAAAATAAGGGTAGGTTTTCAGCACTGTCTCCTTAATTGCAGTTTCAGAAACACAGATACTCTTTCCTGTGTGCAGGAAAGAGCACACAGAGAAACCAGCCAGGAGCCGCAGCCTCACACGTTCACAGCATTCCCTGATTTTCCACGGGAACTGGAGAAACTACAAAGCTCCTCTCCTGCTCTGTCTCTCCCACATTAACACTGCCCAATGCAGTTAATTTGTGCACAAGTTTTAGGTGTCTGGCACCCCAGGCAAAGCAGCTGGTCTGCCAGACAGCAGCCAGCCTGGCAGAAGGCCAGACATCTGGAATATCCCAGACAAGAGGCAGCTGGACAGAGAAACTCAATATGGCCATAAAACATCAAGCCTGCAGCTCAAGCACAGAGGTGCTGTTTCACCCTGGGTGCCCTGAACACGGGCTGTTGAGTTGATCTGTGTCTGCCATAGGGGCACTGTTCAGTGAATGTGCGTGTGTTTCCAGCTGTGACACCCTGCACAGAAATGTAAGAGCACTAAGGCGCACTCTCCATGTCACTGCAGCTGTGCAGTCTCTGAGCTGAACAAATGAACAGGCCACCATATGACAGCTACCTTGAAATAATGTGAAATCTTTATGCAGACATTTACACACATGCAAAACCTTCAAGGTTCCTAACTTCCTACAGAAGTGAGAGGTAGTACTTCACAAGCACTTTCAGAAGAGACCTGAACATAAGTTCCTACGGACAGCTGATGCACAGCGAGTTAGTACAGGGGAGTTTGGGACAAGCCCTTATGGTATCAAGAAGTTAGCAGCACTTAACAGTTGAATCCTCTCAACACCCAGTGGCCTTAAATGGGAGAGAATGCGCCTGCCCATTGCCTCTCTGTTTGCATTTATAACTGGAAAAACTGAAAAGGCAGAAAAGAACATCACTTCTAAGTGACGTTACCAATTGTACCTATCATAAGTACAGAAGATTATCCAAGTGTTTAAAAGCCTTTTATATCACACTGTTGATTGAAATATATATCCATCCTAAAAAAGGATAAAACTCACTTAAAGGCGATTTCCACTTCAGAGTTCTCAGAGACGTTTTATTAGCAAATACTATTATTTTCTTAGGTTTTTTTTTAACTAACAGGATAAGAAGATGGCTAGAAGAAGGGCAGAACTTTTGGCAGAACACAAAAAAAAGAAGCAGGAGGTAAGAAAACAGGTTAATTAAAATATTTATTATAGCAGTGTTTGTATTCTTATCTCTCAGAAATTTCTAGAGTTTTTACAGAGTTTTAAGGGCAATTTAGAACAGTAAAAATGTAATTGATTGTCAGAAAGCTCGGCTTTGCAAATAATTTGACATGTTTAAATGTTTCAGAAACCAATGACTCAACACTAAACTACCATCTAAACACTAAAACCCTGAACACTAAAATTCTTCATATGATGCCCAGATCAGCAAAATACTTATAAATGTATTTAGCATAACTAATTTAGCCACAGTCAATGTGGTCAGGCAGCTGTTTAAGTACTCTGTCAAATCCATTAACTTGCATCTGACTGTACCAGGATTTCTGCACAAATTCAACTACAAAACATATTTATATATGTATTAATGGACTACTTGAGTGCTTATGAAATGCTGTCAAGTATGCTTTCAGCTAACAAGCCTGTTTGTAACAAAGTCCCTCCAAACTACAGTACCAAACACATAAAAAATTACTCTGCCAAAATGCAATGTAGCGTTGCAGTTTTTCAAGCACTGTTGGAATTGGTATAGTGCTTCGTTGTGTGCATTATGTAATATCTGTTTTCTTCCGAAAAGCTTATTCTATGAGCTGCTAGATTTTGCTTTTGATAAGCTACCAAAAAGGAATTTTGGTTGAATTATGATTTTTCAAAATGAAAGAAATACTATATGTTCTTTGAAAGCATCCGTATCATAGACAGGAAACAACTAATATTTTGCATTTATTTACTTTAACAAATAAGGAATATGATGAAAACAGTGAAAATGAGGATGAAAATGAGGATATTGAAGCGATACTTGAAGAAGAGTTTTTAGAAGAAGAAGAGGAAGAAACTGAAGAAGAACAAGAGTCTGATGCTGTTGAACGTATACAAAACGAAATTGTAGAAAAGTTTGAATCAGACAGAGATCACTTACAAGGCGTACAGGTACCTTATTTTACCACAGGAGTTAAGAAGAGCTTTTGGTTTTTTTGGTTGATTTTAATGGTCAGATTTCAAAGCTACAGCATTTGAGTGATACTTGCTGAAGTCATGACAATATGAATATGCAGAAGGTATATAGTTTACAAAATACATGATTTATAAGACCAAGTAATATTGTTAGGAAACAAAAACAAATAAAAATTTGGATGGACCCATACAGCCTTGGGAGTATCATTTCCTTCTTAATAGGCTGGTTGAGGCTGGGAACCAATCTAAAGGATTATAAATATAGGAACAAAATTCCATATGTTATTTTTAAGTCACTACTCTTATTAGACAACCTCAATTTCTTTATGCAGTAGTTATTACCATAGAGTTATTAAAATCAGTGGACATATTATGTGTTTAAATAGAGAAAAAAAATCAGGATTTGATGTCTTTTAAATGTGAATGTGGACTCAGCCACATCAAAACCTGAAATATCCCAGAGCATAGAAGTCAGATTAGAAAATAAAACCCCTTTAATACAGAGTAAATATTTAAGTACAGCTGTACTCCCAGATCTATGTTTCTGAACTCAGTGACATCTACAATGAAATAATCTCATCTAATCCAGATATGTGCAGTGTAAATGTCTATGTCTGTTTAAGTAGATAAGTGCCATTCATTTACTTTACTCCAAGCATTTTATTTTAGGAGGAAATTAACATGATTTAGAACCTCTCTTCACTGATCAGAGTGAAAGAGGTAGATATAAGATTTGGAAAATCGCCACTATAAGTTTTAATTGATTCAAAGTTAATTTTATTTTACTACTTAATGGATTAACTGTCATGAAAATCAAGAAAAAAAAAAACAACTCCTAATTTTCTTTGCACTTCAAAGAAGTGTAAGTTTAGTGGAAAAAGATTAATGTTTTGTGTCCAGAGATTCTCACTTCCTGAGAATTTTGGAGGAACGTGACTTGAAAGTGCATTCAGCTTTGAAAAGTAACTGTAAATATGTTATCTTTACTGAACATTTTTATGAACAGTATATATAATCATGCATCCAAACACTTACATTTTTTTTTATTTTTATGGGTTCAAAATGAAGCATGTGGCTAATTTCAATGACCTAGATTTGAAAAGTGGAATTAGATAGAATTTAGGATAATGCCATTGAAAGACAATAAAAAATTCCTGTCATAGTCTTGACATAGGGAAAATACTAAGCCTTTACATGAGCAATACAATGTTTTAGGTTGAAGCTAATTGAATACGACAGTTCTTTGAACATTTTCTATTTCCCACTCTGACATTTGAGACTGTATAGTGTGTTGCATTAGTGAACTCATGAAAACTTGCAGCAGAAAAGGAACAAGAATTTAAGAAGGCAATTTTTATTTCTCTCAAGAAGTATGTGCTCTTCAGTGACAGGAGAGCTGTCTACTGTTTCAGAGATTGCTATTGTAGTGGGTCTTGAGTGGTAGTGGAAAGATTCAGTACATAAGATTCAGTTCATAAATATTTTATGTACCTTGAAGAATTACACACCAACAGTAATATATAATGGAATTTTATATTAGTACTGCATGTTTCTAATATGTCCAGTTAGAGCCTACTCAAAATTTTTGCCCTTATTTTTGACTCCAGGAACATTTATGCTTTTTTAAAAACTTTAAATAACTTACTGTTTCTGATTCATTATTTCAGACTTGTTTATTTTTACCTGTTTCTGTAACTGTTGGTCCTCTTTGGCATTGTGGAACCTTGGTCTTTCATGAAAGAATAAATTCTGACATTAAAATGTAGTAGCACTACAGTAAAAATGTTAGGTACCTAAAAAAGCCCTGTAGAAAATAGGATATATTTGTATTTTAGTCAGCAGACAGGAGCAATACTTTTATACAGTAGCTAAATAATCTATTGTAAATTGTGAGGAATGCGGAAAGAATGACATTTGATTGCTTCTTATAAAAGATACCTCTTAAACTTTAGTTTCCCCATAGTAGATTCCTTGAAGTCAAATATAGTCTTAACTGTAACTTAAATGTAGAAGGGCAGAAAGGCCAATTCTTATCTCATATTAAATTGAATTTCACTGATTTACAATGACTGAGAATACACTCAAGAAATCATAGACAATATTGCTGTCACCCATCATTACAAATCTGATCATGTTTATGATTCTAATATTTCATTGTGTTTTCATTCACTAGGAAGAATTTGAAAGAATGTTAATACCTCAAATCGAGATCGGTGGAGAACGGAAGCCTCACATTGTACGCTACCGAATATATAAGAATTTGAATCCTCTGGTGGAAAATCGCAGAAGCATTTTTGAGAAATGCTACCCAATAAGTTTGCCACTTGCACATAAGATGCTCATTTTCTCATATAAATATCCAAGTTCTTTTGGTCAGTGGGATCCAGTCAAGGTAATTTTTTTATAGCTAAATAATATTTCAGAAGTAATATTTTACAGTAACATATTTCACAGAAAAGAATAAACAGTTTAAAGTAACACCAGTAAAAGTTAATGAAATCTACATTACTAAAATGAAGAGCAGACTTTGGATATCTGATAAATTGAGGGCAAGCAGCCTGAAATGGCCTGATGCAGTAACAGGAGTATAAGTATTAGAGAAGGGCCTGGCAAGGTAATACTGTGCAGCAGAGCAAACATCTCATCTGTATGCTTGCTGACCCCCTCAAAAATGAACATAAATGAACTTGTGAGACACGACTTCCCTTCTACTGCAGAAGAACAGTTGACTTTTCCCCATTATTTTATATGGACACCTTACTGGACTGTGGCTAATGGGATCCATCCCGGAGGCCTTTTTTCAAAATTGGTCACTCTTTCTACCCTTCCGTATTGTGGAAGGAAGGTCAACATAAGGCTAGTCTATGCATCAGTTATACATCAGAAATTGAACAGTTCCACTTCAGAACTTCTGCCTTTGGGACCATAACATGAACCCTACCTGGGCTTGGCATTTTTTTTTCTAAAAAAATCTAATTCTAAAGGCAGTTTCTTCAAGAACTGCTGCAATAAAGGCATCCCTAAGTTCTTCCTGAGCAAACAGTGGTGCAAGGAATTCAGTTAGCATTTCTGTAATGACTATTTCTGCCTTTCCTGCTCTTCTTACATCTCAGTTACCCCTTGGCACTATAAGCTGCTTATCAGGCTTCCTGATGTGTTTGAAAATATTCCATCAGTAGCCTTTAAAAATATACTGCAGTTCTCTGATCATACCCTCACCATGGACAGAAAGTGTAATGGTGCCACCTACTGGAAAAAGTGAATATTCTTTCTTTAACGGTCACCGTATCTTTCCGCACAAGAATTACCTAAGTATGCAAGTTCCTCAGACGCACACAGGACATTATGTCTGAGGTAATTCAGTATTTCTGAAGCTTTTGATGCCTTGTTTTCAGTAGCTGATAGTCATCTACCTGCGCACGAAGCCACTTCTGTAGGATGGTAAAAGAGGAGGCTATGTCAAACCTATTTAACTGTTTCCTATTTTTCATATGCTACAGCTAAGTGAAGGAGATATAATCAGATCACCACAGAGCCATGAAAACCCAGTCTATCCTGTAATCCATCGGCAATATATTTATTTCCTTTCAAGTAAAGAAAATAAAGAAAAATTTATGAAAAATCCCATCAAATATATCTGTCAACCGAAACCTAAACCAGCCATGCCAATCAAGATTGCAATTGTTGGACCTCCAAAATCTGGGAAGACTACAGGTACAAACCAGTATTACCTGTAAGACAGAGGATGGCACTCACAAAATCTAAACTAGTATTATTTATAACTCTTGCTTATTTTGGATTATTTTCTAGTTGTTTCTCATTTCCTTTAACCAACATGATGCAACATAAAATGAAGACATATTCCTAAGATCAAGGATGAGAACCCAAAACACTGCCTTCTCCAGCCTGGTGCCTATTTTTTTAGATTACGAAACAAGATTTTCCATCTTTCCCTCCACTGCTCTCCATTTCCCTCTATGACTCTCTCAATCCACAGATCTCTGACTTCAACTAAAGAGGAATACACAGCTTATATCAGAAATTAATGGTTAGGTCAAAAATGGAAGAGACGGGTTTAAATCATTTCATATTAAGGAGGAAATTATATCCATACTTCCTACTTGCTGGATAAATGATCTAACAGCTAATCTGTTCTGTGGGCAGTGATAGCGTATTTTCTAACATATATTTGAATAAAATTGATAATGTCTGCTGTGATTTACATTGTACTGAATGCTATTAGTGCATTAGGCTACACAAAGCTAAAGGGCCGGGCCCTTGAGCCCCTTAAGCAGATGTAGGTCCCCGCTCACCAAGAATCTGCGTTGGAAATGACCCAGAGTAGGACTGACCGAGGACTTCAACAGGCTGCTGGCTTTTGATTATGCTTAGGTGAAAATTGAGTGTTAAAATCTAAATTTTTGCAGTTGCCAAGAAATTTGCAAGCACATATGGATTCCTGCGCCTGACTGTGGGGGATGCCATACGGCTGGTGTTAAACGAGCAGCCACAAAGTGAGTTGGCACTTGTGATAAAATGGCATCTTCATAAAGGACTGACCGTACCCGACGAACTGGCCGTCCAGGCTCTAGATGTGACTCTGATGAATCACATCTGCACTACTGTTGGGTAAGAGGCTTATTTGGGTTCTGAGGGCTTTTTTTTTTTCCTGGGGCTGTCTGTCCTTTCATAGGCAGTGATGCTTATGTTATCTGTGTGAAACAAACTGTCTCAGTAAAACACGTCAGTGGTTTATTCATTAATAACCTTTCTGTCCACAATGAAGTGGGAAATAGGATCTCCACATTAATCTGAAAAAGCACTCTGAAACATACTTTTCTGCAATTTTCAAGTAAGTATGTTCCAGTAAACTCCAGCAATATGTTTATGAAAGTTACCTTTTTTTTTTTTTTCAGACAGAAGCCAGTATGTCATTTTCCATTGAGAACTGCCATTTTCTCTCTCTCATAGCTATTCTTGTACCAACTTAAACTGATCTGATTCTCTCCAGTAATGCACACCGGCAGTTCAGTTCTGCAGGACTTTTTTTCTGTTTTTATCAGCAGTTGAAGTTAAGGAGGATCAGAAAACTGATTCTTACCACATTACTTCTTAGGGAATAGACATTTCTTAGGCGCTATTCCCAAGACTTGTAAACTGTGCTATATGAAAAAGCATTTTGTTTTATTATCAAGTCAGTGAACTTCAACTCTTCTCCTAAAAAAAAAATAAATAAATAAAAGGCAATTCCAGACCAATCTTGAAAATTATTTGAGCCTGAGACCAGAATTTTTTCAACTGTTCTTCCATGTTAACTATTGGAATGGTGTTTTAAGACTATTTTGCACCAGCATTGCAGAGCAAGTGAAAAAAAGTTTTTTTTTTTCTCCAATGTGCTTTAAAAAATGGTTCAAGTCCTATAAGTTATTTTATTTTTCACTTTGAAGACTACTTCTCCTAATCCTTATGGAAGTTCCTCACAGTTAAAACTAAACTTCTGCATAACTGATGTCAGAACTGAAAACTCCACTATTGTGGTAAGTAAGAGCTGTCCACTTAGGTTCCTATAACTTTTATCCTTTGTGTATTCCCTTTGCTCTTTACCATTTCTTATTCCATCTAGTTTAAAAAAAAAATTAAGTGCTTTGTAAGTTTTTGGGGTGGATACTGTATCTAATAATTCAGGACATCACTGAACTTGATGGCATAGGAATAGACTTTTGTGTTTATTGAGAATATATTTTGAGTATTTTTAGCACAAGTTGATCATTTGTGAATGATTAAGTAAGAACCAACCTGTTAGAAAATATGTCTCTGTTTCTGTTTGTATGCAGAGTTGTTATTGATGGATACCCTCTAACAAGGAAACAAGTAAACCTCCTGGAATCGGTTAGGATAATTCCAGTGAAAATCTTTGAGCTGGAAATGGAAACAAAAGAAGTGTTCAGAAGAGCACTGTCAGATAAGGACAACACAAATAGGTAGTTATGCTCCATGACAGCAATATTTTTACCAAGCAAAGATTGTAATCTCTCTGTGCAGTGCTATATCCCAGTGCAGTACCCTGAGAGGCTGTCACATCTAAGGTGGAGGACCTAGGAGGCCTTTCATGCTCTCTCATGCAGGTGCACACCCCACAGACCTCCCAACTTCACACAGGAAAAGACCCTCCCAAGGGTCAGATCCCCACAGGGGAGAACTGAGGAAACACATGTACAGGCTGTGTGCCCACTGCTTTGCTTAGTTACACTGCATATCAGATATGTTACTAGTTCTCTCTGCTGCTGAAGCTTATTATTCATCAGCTTAGTTACTGTCCTCACAACAGAAATTGGTATTTTATCCAATAAGCCTTTTTTTCCTTTTCTTTAATTCTTAACTGTAGTCTTTTTTTTTTTAAGATAGGAGCCATGTGTATTTTAATAACATGCATACAGTTCATGAATTACTCATCGAAACTGTAAATAACTTTCTTCTTTGTTTCTCTAAAGAGATAAATATTTTATCTAAAAAGCTATTGGTTGTTTTTGAGGTATAGCAGTAAGTAATTTATAAAGGAACAGAGAATTAAAAAGAACAGAACATTCACCTTAAAATTAAATTGTGTAAGAATCTGGTTCTCATTAAAGGAAATGATTCTAAGAAGTTCCAGAAGGCTTAGAGCAGTACTGAATGTCTCTCATTTTGTCTCTTTCATTTTATCAAATAATCAGTACAATGCTTAATCACTTACTGAAAGTCTAAAGACTATGTGCAATGCAAAAAGTAACTGAATGCTGCCCTTTTAAAAATATTTATGTAAAATAAATAAATAAATCTTTTTAAATACCAAGCTAATTACATGTTATAAGCTTAAATAGAGGGATATGGAGCTTCCAGAGAGGGTCCAGCGTAGGGCCACAAAGATGATTAAGGGTCTGGAGCATCTATCATATAAGGAACGACTGAGCGAGCTGGGCCTGTTCTGCATGGAGAAAAGAAGGCTGAGAGGGGATCTAATCAACATGTTCAAGTACCTGAGGCGTGATTGTAGGGAGGATGGGGTCAGGCTCTTCTCCGTGGTGGCCTGTGACAGAACAAGGGGTAATGGGTACAAATTGAAACAGAGGAAGTTCCACCTCCATGTGAGGAAGAACTTCTTTGCTATGAGGGTGCCAGAGTCCTGGACCAGGCTGCCCAGAGAGGTTGTGGAGTCTCCTTCTCTGGAGATCTTGCAAACCCGCCTGGATGCCACCCTGTGCCACGTGCTCTGGGTGTCCCTGCTGGAGCAGGGGGGTTGGACTAGATAATCTCTAGAGGTCCCTTCCAGTCTCAGCCATTCTGTGATTCTGTGAAATAGAAAACAATAAAAATAGGTAATATTAGCAATTTCTAAGAGGTACTTCTTACAGAGAAATTAATCCTATTAAAAGAGGAAAGAGAATCTTATTCTCTTTCTTTGGCATCATTTAAATCAACAACCATGTCAGTACTTCTCTACTACTAGTGTTTTAGTAAAAATACCTCTTCTGGTCTTCTATATTATTTTTTAGAGGTCATATGAATTATTTTCGATATGTACATGTAAATATAAAAGCCAAAAAGTTTTCAAAATACATCCAAAAACTGTCGATACTTCTTGATTTCAGACAACAGTATAACTCAAAATTAAGACTTCTTTTTTCAATGAGCAGTGACTTTCAAGTGACTTGGAAGACTTTTGTCTCTGGTATCATTTCATAATATATGTGTCATTCAGTTAAATGATCTGACCTTCAAACTTAGTATTGAATCAGTGCTACTTTCTGTTGTCTTCAGATATCCCTACCCCGAACATGACAGCTCACAGATTCTCGCTATCCGAAATTCCTGTTATAAACAACACATTGAGGCAATTAGGACTTACTATGAGAAGGAGCATCAGAATTGGTGTGTGATTGATGCCTTTCACAGCAAGTGGTGGATCTGGAACAAAGTACTCCAGGAAGTCCAAGTTGTAGTTAAAGAAATCCAGATCTATTTGGAAAGAATAAGAGAAGGTAACAGAAAAACAAAGTTATTTAAGAAGTTATAATGTACCAAATATATTTAAATTAAGTTTTAACTTGCTCTGGATTAAGCTAATTCTTGGGCACATACATACCATGTGCAGCTGGAATTAAGGTTCATAGCATATGTCATTTACTAGACATTAAAAAAAAACAAAAATAAGAGAATAACAATGAAAAGCCAAAACACAACATTTGCCTTAACATTTGCCTCATTCAAGTCTGATGTATCTAACACCTGGTCTATTCAACAAAATGCACTATTTTAGAAAATGAGTTAAGCAACAAAATTATTAATTGATACCACAGAAAATACAGCAGAGAGCTTAATATAGACAAAAACACAGTGTTACTTGTGAATTCTGGAGTTAAAAACATGACAGTTGTCATTTTCACTGTGTATTATTTCCCCTCATAACTAGATTTGCTCATAACAACTCCTACCTTTCTCTTGACAAATGCAAGGCCTTTTTCTAACATGAAATCTTGTATCATTCATTCCAGCTGTAAGAGCAGGCAAATGGATATAAGGATCTCCAAAACTTTTGAATCTAAAATTTTCTTTAAAGTTAAGTTGGCTGTCTTCACACTTACTAGGTAGCTTTCTGGGTTTATAGGTTTAGATGCCAATTTTAATGTGAGGCTAGTTAGAAAAAGAGTAACTATTTGAAAAAAAAAAAGGCCTTGTTTCTGCTTGTGTAAAGCACTGGATTGTGTTTTAAGTACTCGGTGGGCTATAGCGAAAGTGACGTCTTCAACTTTCAGACACAGACTCCAAGAGCTACATCAAATCCCACCCCCAAAAAAGAAGACTATTAAAAAGTACTCATTAGTGTTCATTAGACCAAAAGCTGAGCCTCAGTTACCAAGGATGTGCAGAACTCAAAGACAACGCCAGCACATTCAGAGGCTTCCTTAATACCATCTGGATTATATGAGCCAGGTTTTTCTGCATGGATCTGTAACTGAATTGCCTGCAAGATCTGAGAGTTTATATCAAAAAGTGAGAAAAAGTAAATTTTCCTCAGGTTTCCTCTCTCACAGCTTAGCTCCTGAAAGATACAGGATATCAGATTAGCTTTGCCATTTTTCTCCTGAGACTCTCCTGCGTACTAATGCACTTTGAGGTCTTATGCTTATCCTTTGCAGTTGTACCTTGAGTGCTGCATTTTTCCAAGACCTCTCAATGCCAGACCCAATATCATGCAGCTTTGATCTCATCTGAAGAGATTGTGAAGGCAGCAAAGAGCAAACTAGCTACAGAACGGCCTGGGACTGTTGTCCAAAGAACAGCTCTGTGCTTGCTCTCGCCTTACAGATTTAGTCATAAGTCAAAAAAAATTTTTTTAATTATGGGGTTTTTTCACATCAATGAAAAGCAGCCTTTAAAATATTTTTATCTGAATTTTTATGCAAGGTCTTGAATTTAAATAATAGCTGAAATGTTCCTTTACAGCACAAAGAAATGAAGTAACAAATCATTAATAAACTTATCCCAGAAAACAGGCAAACAAAAACAAAGTACAGACTAATAAGTTAAGCAGGTAGAGTATCCCACAACATTAATACTTGTATTTATTAAGTAAATGATACAGAAATGTCACTTAAATTGAAACTTTATTTTAATATCAGCATACACAAAATACTAGTGTTGGAATTCTCATTATTTCATATCATTTCACATGATATAGTAATATTCTTAACTGTAACATTCCTATATAGAAATGCTTTATTCTTTCTATATATTTCATTAACAAAAGTTTATCATTAATTACTGTTATTAACAGGAAAAGCAGCCAGCATTGCTGATTTATGCATCACCCCTGAAGAGCTGCAGTATCGGCTGGGGGAGTTTGGACAGTATTGCCCCGTCAGCCTTGCAGAAAAACATGAGCTCCTGGACTGCTCCGTAACCTCCTCGCTGCAGTTTGCTGCGGAATTTCGAGGACATTATTACAAAATGGCTTCACAGGAAGAACTGGAGGGAAGTGTCCAAAAATGTGGGGAGGGGGAGCAATGCTGCTTTGGGTCTCTGGTTCTTTACAGAAACAACACCATGTCATTTGAATTAGACTAGTGTTATTGGTGCTCTAGCTGTGTAATTCTGCTATCAAACATGCAGTCAGACAGAATGCAGCAGAGATCCTCTTCCAAATTATCATAGCTCAAACACTAATTTTTGAAGCAACCATTTCTTCCCTCCTATATCAGTTCTTTGTGGGGGCATAGGAAATGGCTATGGATACTGGATGGATGCTGAGGGATGTAGCAGGTTGGAAAAGAAATGACCTACTTAGCATGGCAGCCGCACCAGTACACTGGTGAGATTTTCTAGAAAAAAAGTATCTAAATTGCAGGAGCTAGTCTTTTGGAGCTTGACCAGCAGTCTTATAGTGCTTCCCTCTTTATTAAAATGTTTAATTTCTTTTTCTACAGAAATTCTTGAATGAGCCAGAGGTATATGTACCACCACTAGCACCTCATCCTCTTCCACCTCCAGAAATGCTACCAAAGAAACTGACGGTGGCAGAAGTGAAGGCCTTATTCCCTAGGAGTGCAGAAATGCAGGGATACTGTCCAGTCACTTACCTAGATGGAAAACTGAGGTATATCACTGCAATTTCCATTAACATGTGTTGCAGCCTATATGCCCTGGGGCCCCGGAATACAAACAGCCCACTTGACCTAGCCTTGTCCAAACATGGTATAGTAATATTCTTAACTGTAACATTCCTATATAGAAATGCTTTATTATTTCTATATATTTCATTAACAAAAGTTTATCATTAATTACTGCTGTTATGCCCTGGGGCCCCAGAATACAAACAGCCCACTAGACCTAGCCTTGTCCAAACTTCTGCTCCCTTTCTCCACTACTTTTATTACAGTAGTGGGTGTTAAAAACAATGTTGCTTTGGCTGTGAAAGGTGCTTCATTAGTCTTATTTCTTTTTGGGGCTGAAAAATATCCCGTAGCTCCCTGTCTTTATGGCATGATTTAGATTATTTCTAATAACTAGACCAAGGCACAACCTGAAGCATTCTGAAGGTCATCGGTTCCTCTATATCTGTCGTTGAAAGAAGCAGGTGGGTTCAGTTTCTCTCAAAAATTATTTAATAGAGCTGAGAGTCAGTCCTTACCAGCAGGAATTTAGGTTGGCCAGATGATCATCTCTTGTAGCGGGAAAGACATATAAATCATAAGTTACTTGAGTCTAGGATTCTTTCTCCTTTTATGTCATGGGCAATGTTAATTTACTTAAATTGGTATTCAAATAAGCCAATCAAATGCATTGGATCTCCTTCTACAAAGCTGCCTAGAGGGGACAGAGCTTAGCGTTAATCCAATCATAAGGATCTGGGTTGGCTCGCTGTCTTGAGGGATGCAGTCTGCCTGAACACATCTTGAGTTTTCTCTATCAAAAGTTTTCAAAGTTCAGACAAATCTCATGACACCTAATGGGAGGCAAAACTAGCTATCACAGTTTTATAAGACAACTATAAAGCCCAGTATAAAGCCTCCCTGATTTCATCAGCATGCAGGAATTTCTTGTTGAGGTATAACCGTAACAGTCATTTCTATGCCGTCCCCTCTTAGCCTGCTGAATCAGCACGGCTGGCATTTTAGCCAGAGGAGCTGAAAGAGGCACTGAAAAAGTCCACTTAAAAGCAGATTTTGAGTCAGGAATCACTTAATCAATCACTTGCTTGAGCGAGGGGGTTGGACTAGATGATCTCTAGAGGTCCCTTCCAACCTCAACCATTGTGTGATTCTGTAATTTTTGAGCCTTGTAACAATCTGTCACGTGGCAGAAGCACAGATGATCCAAGTTATCTTTTTTCGTAACTTCTGTTCTTGCTAGGTTGCTAGAAGGGTCACTATCTAATGAATACACAGCACAAAAGATGTCTTAACATTTCTTGTTGCTCCGTCTCTTCAGATATGAAGCTCTGGTGCCTGGAAACATTGAGTATGCTGTAAAATATCGAGATAAGGTATATATTTTTGAAAGTGAAGAAAAACTTCAGAAGTTTATGAGGTGAATATACTACTCACATTTTAATCTTTAATCATGTCATAGTTTATACATCTTGACAGTACTTGCTTTTTATCTGGTTAGGTTACCAGAGAAGTACTGGAATTTGAAGCTTCCACGCAAACTCCCTCCAGTAAAGGAACCAATACTACTTACTGCACTTCCCTTAGCTGGATACCTTGAACAGGCTAGTTTTTGCTTCTCTATATTAGATTTAAAAAATAATAATAATTTTATATATAATGTGTATAGAATGTATAATACACCACATCCAGTTTTGGGGGAAGGTTTTTTTTTTTAGTTTAAGTATTTTATTAATGGGATTATATTTAATTGAAAATTGTTTTCAGGTAAGTACTTGCAGTAAAGACACGAAATTTTTAAAAAGCTTTAAAGTGATAGAGCTTGTAATTTTAATAGAAAAAGAAATCAAATAAGGCCTTCAGGGGGGATTATTCCCCTCTGCAAGAATAGCTGCACAACTGTATGATGATTTTTTGACTTTTTATTGTATCTAATATGAATAAATTTTGCTTTGATTTTTAACACAGGTGAGACACAAGCCTATCAGGAATGCTTTAAGGATAGCTAACTATACTCTTAGACAGGAATAGGTAATAAAAAAAAAGAATCATGATCTCTTTCCTCCCAACTTTCTGTTATTTCTGTGACCTGAAATTCACTGGCTTACTTTAAAGTATACTATAATGTTGGATTTGCAAGACAACAGGATCAGGCTTTTAATATATTTTTGCTCTAGATCTCTGTAATGTTCTTTAAAAACGTTTTATTTCCTTAGGGAGTATCAACTTCTCTAATAAAAGCTCTGAATGAAGTAGGCTGCTTAAAGCCAAAGTTTCCATTCCTGAGTGTAAAAAAAACTGCTCTGCTGTTTGTGGCCTGTCATTTAAAAGGTAAGGTATAAAAATAATATACCATAAAAATAATGAATCAAATGAATGCAGTAAATCATCTTATATAGCATTGGTAACTCATTTTTGTAGTTTTCTGACGTTCAATTTGGAAAAAATCCTCCTATATACTGATTAAAACACACATTTTCAGGTCTCTTAGGAACAAGTAAGAAACAAGAAAAGTCAACAAGATAGCTAGATATTTTGTGATCTCTCATAAAAATATGAGATTTTAATGATATTTCATCATCAGTCACCTCTCTGCCTTGAAAACATTTCTAATGCACACGATAGTAGGTTGAAATAAGGCAAAATCATAGAATCATAGAATGCTTAAGGTTGGAAGGGACCTAGAGGTCATCTAGTCCAAACCCCCTGCACACACAGGGTCACCAAGAGCACGTGGCACAGGCCTGCATCCAGGTGGGTTTTGAAGAACTCCAGAGAAGGAGACTCCACAACCTGTCTTGGCAACCTGTTCCAGTGCTCTGTCACTCTCACTGTTAAGAAATTTTTCCTTAATTTCCTGTGGAACCTTTGATGCTTCAGTTTCTGGCCGTTTCCTGTAGTTCTATCAGTGGCCACCACTGAAAAGAGGACAGCACCATCCTCCTCACTGCCTCCCTTAAGGTACTTATAGACACTGATCAGGTCCCCTCTCAGCCTTCTCTTCTCCAGGCTGAACAGGCCCAGCTCCCTCAGTCTCTCCTCACAGGGCAGATGTTCCAGGCCCCTGATCATCCTTGTAGCCCTGCGCTGGACTCTCTCCAGCAGCTCCACATCCCTCTTGTACTGTGGGGCCCAGAACTGGACACAATACTCCAGATGCGGCCTCATCAGGGCTGAGTAGAGGGGCAGGATCACCTCCCTCGTTCTGCTGGAGACGCTCTTCTTAATGCACCCCAGGATCCCCAGGCCTTCTTGGCCACAAGAGCAGACTGCTGCCTCATGGTCAATTTGTCATCCACCATGACACCCAGGTCTTTCTCTGCAGAGCTGCTCTCCAGAAGGTCAGTCCCCAGGCTGTACTGGTGTCTGGGGTTATTCCTCCCCAGGTGCAGGACCTTGCACTTGTCTTTCTTTGTTGAATTTCATAAGATTTCTCACTGCCCAGTTAATCCAGTCTGTCCAAGTCCCTTTGGATGGCAGTGCAGGCCTCTGGGCTATTGGATACTCCTCCCAGTTTAGTATAATCAGCAAACTTGCTGAGGGAGCACTCTGTGCCTTCATCCAGGTCATTGATGAATAAATTGAACAGGACTGGACTGAGGACTGACCCCTGGGGGACACCGCTACACACAGGCCTCCAACTAGACTCTGCAGCACTGATCACCACCCTCTCAGCTCTGCTATCCAGCCAATTCCTAATCCACCTCACTGTGGATTTACTTTACTCATTGTAAATTGTGTTGTAAAGTACCATCTACAGAAAAAGAGCTACCTAGGCCAAGACTGCCTTAAATCACCATTTCCCCTTTGCTTCAGCATAACAATTAAAATAATACACAGTAATGGTTTGGCACTCGCTACTTATGTACCCCAAAATATGGCTTAGAACAGGGAGTTAAGGAAGAACAGAAACAACACAACTTCCAATGTAATGTGCCTGGCCTTCAAATGTATGTTTTCTTCTGAACTATCGGGGATATATAGTCAATTCTTCATTTCCTATGGGCAGTGGATTTGGGTCATAGATAAATTGTGTCAAAGATGTGGATATTCCTAAGACGGCTCTGCGCAGGGCCTGTTTGAGTCAGGGCCAACGTATCAGCTTACAGGTACAGAAAGCCAGCTCAAGTTTAGCCCTGAAGGTCTCCCAGGTCTCCCCCCTTCACTCCGTGCTCATCATGGAGCCCTGAGAAAAGCAGAGCAGAGAAGCTGCCCAGAGCGAGCTGGGCACTGCACAAGCAGTATCGAAGGAGAGGAGCTCTGGCCATCGCCTGAGCCACTCGGGGTCTCTGCAATGAACCCTCCCATATGCTGCGCTGTGCAAGAGCCACTTTAGATACAGCACGGCATGAGTGGAAGAAACTGGCTCAGATCCACTGCAGTGCCCAAGTGAGCTGTATCCCTCTGGGCCTGAAGCTTAGTGCGGGATACAGCTCAAGTTTGGACGGATGTCTAAGCTCCAGCTCAATGTGTCCCCACCACCCAAATCATTTCAGATCTGGCTCTGTCCAGAGTGCCTCCAGCCCCTCGTTGCCCAAAGAACGTGAAGCTAATGGGAGCTCAGAATATTTCTTTTTTTACTAAAGCCTTGGTCTTTCTTGGGGTATGAGCTTCTGAAACACCAGGCAGTTTCTGCTGTTATTTTGGAGTCAACGGCTGCTTTCTGCGGGGCTTTCTGTGCCAGGGGCTCTGCCCGTACGGAGAGCAAAAACACTTGGTGCTGCTCTGATCCATGTCTGATCCAGAGCTAGCGCAGGATGCTGACGTGTTGCTCCATTTCTTGCAGCATACAACCCTCGGAGCTCGGAATACGTACGGAGGAAGTACCGGAGGAAACTGGAGCAGTTCGTGGATCACTGCGCCCTCATCCCCTACCTGGGCGCCAAGATGACGCGCCGCTACAAGGAGCCCCGGAGCAGGCCCGCCGACTTCGACTGCAAGCTGCGGACCTTCCTCTCACTGAAGGACGCGAAGCCCAGCTTCCTTTAGCTCCCTGGGAGCACTGTTCTTTATCGGAGCGCAGCATCCCCAGGTGCTGCCCACAGCCACGACGCGCCTGGCACGAAACGTCGTCTGACTCCATTGTTGCAGGGGGAAATGCTTAGAATTTTAATATTACTCTCCTAAACCGCACGAGGCTCAATGTGTGACGCACACGCCTGGGAAAGGGGCGGTTTGGGGTAAATACGCGAGGAAGCGGCGCATGTGGCCATAAACCTCCCCCCTCAAACGCACAGCGCCCGCCGGCGGGGGGGCGGGGCTTGGGGCGGGGCGCTGCCTGCTGCGTCATGGCGCATGCGCCCCGCCCGGGGCAGGAAGCGCGGCGGCCCCGATCCCTGAAGCGAGGTTAGCGGTGAGTGCGGCGGGGCGGTTCCGGGAGCGCCGCTCCGCTCCTGTCGTGTCCGCTCCGGTCCCGCTCGCCCCTCCCCGGGTGCCGCCGGCGCCGCGGGACCCGTCGCGGAGCCCAGGCCGGGCCGTCCCCGTCCCTGCGTGACGCGCTGCGCCTCGCCCCGTCGCTTGGCAACGCGGCCCCCCACGCGGAGCGCGGGGCCTCCGCGCCCCCCCAGCGGGGCCCGCGCGCGTTTGCCGTGACGGGGCGGCCATGGCGGGGAGCTGGGCCGTGTGCGCGCACCTCGGCGGCGCCGCCCGGAACAGGCGCCTCCGGCGCGTCCCTTCCGCGGTGCCTCTGTTCAGTGGAGCCTTCGGAAATTGCAGGGTTCTTTCCTTTGGTAGTTCCCGCGACGGAGTTTGCAATAAAAAGAACTTCAGCGAGCCGAACTGAGAGTTGCTCCGTAGCATGGTCAACTCCATCTTAGGCAGAGCTGTTAGGTCCGCTGTTTTTTTTTGTTTTGTTTTGTTTTGTTTTTCCTCCAGTGTTCATTTCCCACATCTATAGGCTCTGAATTAGCAGGTAAGTAATCTGCAAAAGAAGTTTTCACAAAGACAGCAGTGTGTAAAAGAGGGCATGGAATCCTGCAACACCAAAATCAGTGGGGGTTTTTTTATGCTTTTTATTTTTTTAATTGTTAATTGCAGGATTTCATAGCCTTGTCCCTGAATATTCTGAAATGTAGCGTTCAGTGGTGCTGAAGCTGCAATTAATTTTTCCTTAATTATTTCCATTAAAAAAAAATGTGAACAAAGAGTTCTTTTTGTTCAGTTGTTTTGGTTGCAAAACGAACGAGGTTCAGACAAAGCAGACATTTTGGCTACTGAACAGTTCACAGTACATGAGTACTAAACAAATGAAATAGCTGGCAGTAATTCTGATCTGAGAAGAAACTCTATAGCTGTAGTTTAAGATGTAAAAACACTTTCTGGAGAAGATAATCTATGTCACCATTAATTTTAACTTTTTAAGGAAAGTTCAGAGGCTTCAGAATTGTTTCAGAAACTGTTAGATTCACAGTTTGTAAAGGAAATAATACTCGATGTTTTATAAAGCAGACTCATAAGATACTTCTGTATTAAAGCTATTTTATCCTTGTAGGTGTCTTCTTTCATATTTGAGATAAAAATGGCCGAAACAGCTCCCGATGCCTCTGAGAAACTGGTTGTCATTCACTCCAAAGCTCACAAAGATACCATTCTGGCCAATTTTGAAGAACAAAGGAAGAAAGATTTTCTTTGTGACATTACTCTCATAGTGGAGAACGTTCAGTTCAGAGCCCACAAAGCTTTGCTCGCTGCCAGCAGCGAGTACTTCTCCATGATGTTTGTGGATGAGGGTGAAATAGGGCAGTCAATTTACATGCTGGAGGGAATGGTGGCGGAGGCTTTTGGAGCGCTGCTGGAGTTTATCTACACTGGTTATCTGCATGCCAGTGAGAAAAGCACGGAGCAAATCCTCGCTACCGCACAGCTGCTCAAAGTGAACGACTTGGTGTGGGCCTGCACGGAGTACCGGGCCGGCCGCAGCCCGAGCAGCGCGCTGCCTGCGCCGTCGAGCTGCGGCCCTGCTCCCGCCGTGGCTGCAAGCGACAGCAGGAACCCGGATCCCCCAAAGCGGAAGCGGGGGCGGCCGAGGAAAGTCAGGAGCACCCAGGAAGAGAAATCAGAAGCGAATTCTGCTGAGGATGTGCAACTGAGAGAGAATAATTCCATGCAAAATAAACAAAATTTTATGAAGAAAGATGGCGCAGCAGAAGAACCAGTTGTCAGCGAGCAGGCTCCCGTGATGAAAGATGCGGAAGAAACTGAGCGGGCTTGCAGCTCGGAGGATGCTGTGGATCTGTCAGCTGAGAAGGATGAGAATTATGATCCCAAATCTGAGGGAATGCAGAGCACTCAGAGCCGCTACAGCAAACGCAGAATAAAGAGGTCAATCAAACTGAAAGATTACAAACTTCTTGGTGAGGAGGAGGAAAAAGGACTGGCAAAGAAAACTGATGGGAAAAAAAAACGTACCGGGTCTGAGGCTCGCTGTAAAGACTGTGGCAAAGTATTTAAATACAATCACTTTTTAGCAATTCATCAAAGAAGTCATACAGGTAGGCATTAAGATACTGCTGGCTTTGATTGAGTGACTTTCTGCAAAATGCAAAGCAGTTGTTTTAAGTGTGAACTGTTGGATCAGTGTGCTGTTTTGGACAGTTCTTGCTGGAGACAAACTAGATCTGATGGGTCCCTGAGACTGTGTGCACTTTCTGACTACCAGGCCTGCTTGCCTTTCTGTGTCTGACCTCGATTGCGGTTTAGTTAAGCATTTCTTTGTTAATTCAATTCTCGTTGAATTATGTGACAATAGTTATTTTGTTACCAAATGAAGCTTGAGTCTTCTAATCTCCTTATCACTACTTAAAGGTCAGTTTTTCGTATGTCATGCATAGCAATGCCTCTCACTATCAGCTTAGAATATCTACTGAGGAAATAATGCATTGATATTTGTAAATCTTGTGCTTTTAGGGGAGCGCCCTTTTAAGTGCAGTGAGTGTGGCAAAGGCTTTTCCCAGAAACACTCTCTTCAAGTCCATGAGCGGATGCACACTGGAGAGCGGCCGTACACGTGCACGGTCTGCAGTAAGGCTCTAACTACAAAACACTCTCTTCTGGAGCATATGAGCCTACATACAGGTAATTATTCTCCCCCAAACATTTGCATTTCTGAAAAGCAGTATTAATGATCTCTCTCAAATGTGCTGGTTTTTCACACCAGCTTTGGATGTGGCTTGTGTTTTAATAAGTGTTTTTCTGTACAGGGCAGAAGGCTTTTACATGCGATCAGTGTGGGAAATACTTTAGCCAGAAGAGACAGCTCAAGAGTCATTATCGAGTACATACAGGTATAACAAGCTTGGATTGTAGAGCTGACTCGTTGTCCGTGTTGATTTGCCTTTGTAAAGACTGACTAAGGCTCTGAATGTTCTTCAGTGATATACTTAGGACTCTGTTACTCTGTGTGACATCTTGATTTAACAATGAATAGTGGGGAAAACACTGAATAAACAGGCATTTAAAAAAAACAAGTGATTAGAAAGAAGATAAACTGACAACGCTTTATCTGATGGTGACATATTAATTGCACTGTATTTGAAAAGCAACTTTAGTTTGAAAAGCAATTTTAGTCCTGCTCACTGTTTTGCATACTAACAGCAGGCATGTGCAAATTACCTTGTAATTTTTTACTGTTTTGCACTAGCAAACAAACTCTGGGAAGTGTCCTGCTCACTTGTGTTGTAAAAAGATAGAAGTTAGATTATACACACAGGAAATGATGGAAAAGTTAAGATTTTATAAAACTTCAAAAGCAAGTGGGTTTTGGGGTGAACAGGAGTTTGGTGCTGTCCCTTCCTGTAACAAAATTAAATAGGGAAATGGCAAGGAGTAATTCTGGTAGTTGAGTTAGAGGAGGCAGTGAATCACGTTTTGTTTTCTTTCTATATTATATCAAAGTGGTTATTTTACAGGAAAGTGCTATAACAAAGATCACTGAAGAGATACAGGGGATCACTTATGCACTGACACTTTTTTTATTATTGCGACAAGGCCGTTCATTGCCGGAATGTAACCAGTGTCGTCGCAAATTCATGGATGCAGCTCAGTTAAAGAAACATCTAAGAACACATACAGGTAATATGACCATCATGGCCATTCATACCATTCATATTCTCCCTTTACCTCTCTCTTTTTTCTTTGCTTCTTTTTTTCCTTGAAATAACACAGACAAAATAATATGTTTGGCTTGACTGTCGTCTTTGGGGAGTTAGCTTCCACTGTATTTGTATATTGCAATATGCATATATTTCAAGTGAAGAGGTGATTTAATGCAAGGGTGTTTTAAAAGATTTAGGGCAAAGTGAGACTTGAATGCCTGGATAACAGGCATAACTGGATAACTGTCATAACAACTAAGCATAGGCATCTTAAAGCGGTTTGCTTTGAATGGCTAATTCCTAGAGAAAATACCATAGCTGAACTTGGCACTTTGCACTGTTTGCTCTTACGATTTTTTTTAAAGTTCCTGGATTATGGTTGGGTCAGCATTTGTGATTTGGGGCATTTTTGATTTATCCAGGGCAACATTTACTTTCAATTCTTGTGAATATTGCATTTTTTGTTCAGAACAGCATAGTGTATGTTGAGATATAAATGCTCACGTGCATCCCCACGCCATAGTTCTGTATTTGAAGCTGATACAGTTCTGTAAGCCTAGAGGGAAGTGAGGGTGCTAGCTGGAAATGAGAGGAGGAAGGATAATAGGCAAGGTAAGTTGCAAAAACAGGTCTACTAAGATGAGCTCTAGCAAAAAGAGCCACAATAGATCTTGTTTCTAGAAAAGACAGGCTAGAGAGCAGTATGGAAACACCATTGATCTTCCCCAAACCTTGGGAAATAAAGTTTGGAGGATTTGGTTTTGTGAGGAATCTTGAGGTTGATGGTACTGTCCTGTTTTGACAACAGCTCTGTAACACTGAGAATACAATCCAGCTTTGAAGTTCAACATTTCAACATTTTTTTTCTGTGTCTGTCGTGCTTTCTCCTTGTCCCCCAAAACCGAAACTGATAAGCACTGCAGTTCTATACCAAATGGGAAGCTTGCCTGGATATCGGTCATTGCCTCATCCTCCATTATTTTCAGTGTGCTTGAACACTGTGAATTACCACAGTGGTGTTTTGGATTCCCATATAGTGTCTTAAAGACACTGAATACAGCAGGAAAAATGTTATCCTGTGAATTAGGCTTTGTGAGTTTTTTGTTTGTTTGCAATACCTTTTATTGTGTATTTGTTTATAGTGTAGCTTTTTGTTGCTTCTACTCAGGCATAAGAATGTAGTTAGAAGTTACCCAATTTATTAATCATAGAATTATTATAACCTATTATAAGCTATTTTTTTGTTACACTGGTGTCCCCTTGTTACACACAGGATATGCCAGGCCTGGGATGGAGCCTTGTACGAAGCTGGGCAACCTGTTTAGTTAGTTCATTGGCTTTTTTTTAGGTTAGAAATATGGGCCCACTCATTGGCATGGTGCTGAACATGAGCCTGGCACTAATTCCCTCTAGTTGAGGGGCAGCCCTTTTCAAACCTGTTTGTTCCATGTGCAGCCATTTTGAGGCTACACCCAGGGCATTTCTTCTATTGTTCTGCGGGCTTGGTTCACCTAATTCTTGATCTTCAAAGGGGACAGTTATCTGAAATGTTCCTTTAAAATTCTACACCATTGTCCAGCTAGTGACTGCCTTCAGTTTCAGATATTCATATTGACTTGTGACAGAAGCATGAGGATTTGACTGGCATTTATGCTTGATACTGTATACAGGCATAACATGTTTTTCTGGGTAGAACATAGGTCAGAGATTCAAAAGATGATGATTTGGGGTATAACTGTGTTTCTTTGTAAAATGTTTTTAAATATATTGATGAAAAATGGTATGTAATAAGTGATGTCAAACTTCTTTTTGTTCAGGTGAGAAGCCATTCACTTGTGAAATTTGTGGCAAATCGTTCACGGCTAAAAGTTCTCTTCAAACTCACATTAGAATTCACAGGTATGCAATTTCTGTGGTCATTCAGTTATAGAATGGTTAAGGCTTGTTAGTGTTAAAAATGGATTAACTGACATCTTTGTTTAATCTATTTTTTTTTAGTATATGGGAATTGGTATTAAAAAAGTTTAATGAGTGTGACGTGTTTATGGTGCTCAAATATTCTCTTAAAATACTTTGTTAGTAAAGTATTGTGGTGTTAAGTATTGGAAAGTATTGCAGTGTTAAGTATTAGTGTGTCAGGACACTATAATATTCTTCTCTTTTTGCCTGTTAGATCTGTTCGTTAATGGCAATATACTTACTGCTGTATTATTTAAGAGAAAATTTTGTCGTAAGTTTTTATTTGACAGAAAAGAGTAGCCATGGCGTAAAAAGGTTATTGAAGAGTTTTCCTGTAGTCTCTTGTCTCTAACTTCTTAGATTTTACCCATGTTAACCTGATGTGTTGTATAAAGTCATGTCAGATTTGAAATCACTGAAGTACTGTTGTAAGTTTTACGTGAAAGAAAATGTTTCCAGTAAAATGTCTTATTTTATAGAGACAGACATCAAGTTAAGATGTAGAGATGTAGGTCAGGGGTTTTCGCGTACGTGTGTTTGTTTTGTTTTTAAAATCATTGATTTCAAAATCCTAACATTCTTAAAATAGTGCTTATAGTTGTGTAAAATAAGTTTTTTGTGTTACCACCTTTTTGACTGTTTTTGACCATTTTCTCTTGTCAAGATCTACTGGCATAAAATTTGTAACTTCAGTATTATGACAGGGAGACAATTCTGTTATATTTGTAGCTCTTGAGTACATAAAATATTGTTGGGCAATTCTTGAACATTAAATAGAAATAATTAGGAAGTCAAATAGAAAACATTTTTATGTGTCCGTTTTTAAGTGTTTATGATACAGGAAAAAAAAAAGAGTCTTCCATTGCATAACAAGTTGCAGTAAGCAACACTTTCAAAGCAGATATTTTAATGAGATCAAATATATTCTTTTGCAGAGGAGAAAAGCCGTATTCTTGTGGTATATGCGGAAAATCCTTCTCTGATTCCAGTGCTAAACGAAGACACTGTATCTTACATACAGGCAAAAAGCCTTTCTCCTGCCCAGAATGTAATTTGCAGTTTGCCCGTCTGGACAATCTGAAGTCTCATTTGAAGATTCACAGCAAGGAAAAGCAGTTCCAGGAGGCCAACAGCGCTCCAAGCGGCAACACTCATTCAGAAGAGGTGAGAAACATTCTTCAGCTGCAGCAGTATCAGCTCGCCACCTCTGGAGGGCAGGAAATCCAGCTGCTGGTCACGGATGCAGTACATAACATAAACTTTGTGCCTAGTCATAATCAAGGTATTAGTATCGTAACTACAGAAAACGCCCCAAATTTGACAACGGAGCAGGCTGCTAACCTCACGCTGCTCACTCAGCCACCCCAGCAGTTGCAGAACTTGTTGGTTTCCACTCAGCAGGATCAAGCAGAACAAATCCAAAGTATCAATATGATGGCAAACCAAATTGGGCCTGCCCAGCCTGAACAAATGCATGTTATCACTCTTTCCAAGGAAGCACTAGAGCATCTCCGTGTTCATCAAGGACAAAACCAAGAAATCCACCTACCAGGATCTTCGCATCCAGCTCAGCACATGCCGCTCACTCAGGAATTAAGCCATCAGTCCCACTCTAGCCAAGATGCAGTCCCTTCCCATCAACTCAGTGATGGACAGATCCCAAATGTACACGTTCCTGAATCTCATCAGCAATCTCTGTCAGTAAACGAAGCATCTCATGAGCATCCTATTCAAGATCAGGCTTTTTGAAATGTTTATGTATCATCAGAAGGCTAGGCTGCAGTGCACTTCCCATCCAGGCAGCACTTACACATATCACTCTTCTTTTTGGATGGCATAGTCTGTTTGAAGATGCATTTCTTGGTGGCTTTTTTTTTGATGGATACCTTTCAGTTTTCTTATTTATTTTAGACTTTATTATTCCTGATGGGAATTTGTGCACCATTTAGTCCATACCTCACGACTCATTAATGCCTTTTTTGTGCCTCATACAGATTTACATCTACTGAACAGTTATTTGGCCCCTTACTGCATTTCAGTGTGTGTTTCCAGGGTGGTGGACCTTGGCACTTGAAAACGGTGTTTAAGATGTCTGCTGATGAGGAAGCATGAATTACCTGCACTACAGTCAGGCCTCAGATAATCACTATTTTTTTGTAAAGAGAAGACAGTTATGTCTTATGTTTAATGAGTGTTAAGGTTAACCTTATCCTTAAGGTTAACCAGGTTAACCTGTAATTTCTAGTGTTACCATTCCCTTAAGTGCATTTTCATTTATTACCAAATTTCTTTATGCTTTTGGTTGGAATTGTTGCAGCCTTTGGCTGTGGTTTGCCCTTGTATTTACTGTATGCTATGAGAGGCTTCACTCAAGAGAAATCTTTAAATCATTGCACTTAGTATAGAGGTAAAGAGATGGACAAGTTAAAAACCCAGATTGTGTTAATTCTACCACTCACTCACTGGGTGACTGTGGGCAAGTCACTGGACCTCTGTGCCTTAGTTTCCTCAGCAAGGAAGCGGGGAAAATGTTCATGCATTCTGCCAAGCACTTTGAAGAGCTTTTGACGTGGAAGTGCAAACTGTCTTTCCTGACAAAGCTCAGACTGAGCTTAGGAGCTAGTTTATAATTAAAGAGGTTTTTTTTTTGTATTTTTGGGAGCAGAATGCAGTGTTGCTCTTATTGTATGTAAAAGCTTGTAATTGTTACTGTAGAGACTTAATGAATCGCTTCAAAGCGTAGTGAGCTGTATCGGTGAAGCATATCACACTGAAGTTTGTGCAGCTCTTTTGGTGGACTTGACATGTACAGATTATGTTTTCAATGGCTGCATGCAAAAAAGAGCTGACACTCTGCAGCTTCAAGTCCAGCTGCTGATCACATCTCACTCTAATGTACTAGTGTGTTAAAATCCAGATAAAATGCCATTGCTATTTTAAGCAATGTGCACAATTCTCACTTAAGTTTTGAAATGACTTATTTATGGTTTACATTGATATTGGGGTATATTTTGTTTGATACTGAGGACTTTAACAAATGAAAAATATAAAAATTAAGGAATTAGCAGATGAATTAAAAAAAAAAAAAAAACTTTGTATGTTCCTGGCTTTTGGCTGACCAGCAAGTGCCACTGGAATAAAGATTCCAAAGTGATTTAGGGTGGAAGAGACTTCCAGAGAACACCCGGTCCGTCACCTTGCTCGGAGTACATTCAGTTAGATCAGGTTGTTTGGCAGTTGTCTTGAGGATCATCCTGTCACTGCACCTGCAAGGAGTGCCTGGCTCTGTCTTCCCTACAGCCTCTGGTCCAAGGCAACAGTACGATGTTCCCAGGGCCTCCTCCGAGGGCAGACCCAGCTCTCGCAGCCTTCCTTTGTACCTAATGTGGTCCAGATCTCTCATCATCTCCGTGGCCTTCTGCTCTGCTCACTTGGTGTCTTTCCTCAGTGTCTGGGGGACCCAAATTCTGGGTGCTCTTCAACGTCAAAATGCAAAATATTCAGCTGGAGCTTGAAGCTGGGCTCTAGAGATCGGATGTGTCAGTTTTTTCGAAGTATCAGATCACTTCTTAGGGAAATCGATGAGGGGTAGACAGTGGGAATAAACCAATGCAAAAAGAAAGCATTTTGGCTTTGCAGCTTCTTCCCCTCTCAGAAAGGAGAAATACTGTTTGTGTTGTTCTCTGTGCCACCGCAGACTCAGCGTGCTCTGCTGATGCATTTCAGAAGCTTGAAGCCTTGATGCTGCAAGAACAATGGAAAATAAGTGAAACTCATTGTAACATCCACAAAAATCTTGCTGATTAACTGTATGAATATTACAATAAATATTCTGTTACATCCTAACAACTTTGATTTCATCTAAAATACTGTAATGTGGAGCAGGGAGCCATAAATACTGTCTTAGAAATTTACAGGAGCCTACACTGAATTCCTCCTCTGCCATAATCTTAATGTGTGAATCCCAAAGTGCTTAAAAAGCTGGTTCCATCTCAAGTAAAATTCTAAGACTAGTTAATTCTAAATAAAATAACGGTTAAATACTTTTCCTCTTTTTGAACCTTAATTTGTTTATTATGAAAGGGTTTTTTTAGAATAAGTGTAATGCTGTGGTTTGGTTTGAGCTACAATCATGTAGTGTTTGCTAGCTGCTTTCCCATAACCCACAAAGCCGTTTTGGTTTTCAAATTTTCTTATGCTCTTAATCTGCCAGATCACCCACGAGGCAGTGAAGAGGGTAACTCTGTGACTAGCACAGCAGGGCCCCCACTCTGCATCGATGAAGCTGCTGGCGTGTATTTTAGCTTGCACTTGAGAAGTGAGAAATGTGTTTCTCATACTGCAAATGTTGCTTTTCTTGACGCCATTGCTTTCTTTGTAGTGAATAAATTTCTATTAAAGATGAAAATAAATCCCTGTTCCTTGTGTGCATTGTTTTAGGGCTGCAGCTAAAGTCTACGATTGCTCTGGGTTTGAAAGGAAGACCCTTCACCTGTGCTTTTTATTCTAGCTGCTGCTCAGAACTTTCTAACGACCACGAAAAGTGGGCCTTGCGCGCCCTCAAGCTGTGCTTCACAGCAGCTCCCTGAATGCCTTCACACCTGGGTGAGTAAACTCCTCATGGCTTCTCATACCCTGATGCAGAAGAGTCTCCACAAATCTTACGGCTTACTGCGTGAAAATGAGGTGCAGGGATTGGACCCAAGTGTAGAAAAATATATAGGCTATTTTTGTGAGCAATTGACACTATTAGAATGCTTTCCATATGTAAGTTAGTTACTCAGTATGTTTGAATTCTTTATATATATATATATATATATATATATATATATGCTTTTTCCCTTCCCTTTTAGCTAGTTTTGCAAATAAAGCTTAAGTGAATTTTGTGAGGAGGGCACCCACACACTGCAGTATTTGACTCCTTAAGTTTCAGATGAGACTTTTTGCTGTCTTTGCAATAGCATTTGACTACTGTTCAGGTACCTATTCCATTTGTTATTATAGTCACAGTTTGTCTCAAAATAACGTTTCTTGACCTTAAAAACTTGGAAGTTCAAGAGAGGACTATGCTCATTGTGCTCACATGCAGGAGCTGGGCAGCATCAGTACAACAGAGCTGTGGGCCTTGCAGTTTAGCATCCCCTTTGGCAAATGAGTATCGTTGTGTTTAATTGCGGCTAGGAAAGCAAAGCTTCCTGCGTCCAGGAAAATCCTCATTGCTGCATGTGTTTCTTGCAAGTATTGATGTATTTTGGGCTTTCTTTGCTGCTGATTGTAGTTCCTCCAGCAGCACAAGGCATTTTGCAGCAATTACCGTAGTGCCTAGGAGAGGGGAAGGGGATGACTACTCACGGTGTGCTTTTTGAAACGGATGCACGTTGACAGGCTGAAGTTACGGATGCAGACCCTGGCATCCATCTTGCCAGTGGTTTTAGAAAGAGACTGGCTGGCATCTCCTCAGCTGCAGAACCCCTCCTTTACTGTTCTGTCCCGCTTCTTAGTCGTGTCCCGCCGTGATCACCAGTTCATGAGAGGCGCTTGCTGCAAGCCGGCTTAGTGCACATGGGCCGCTGTTGTCCTTTATTAATCTCGCCTTATCAAACGCAAGCACAGGAAGGTTCCTACCCCTTCGTGGTGACGGTGCAAGTGCTGGCACCTGCGTCCTGGATGAGCGCCGCGTTGCTGCTCGCAGGGCCCGGGCGCCACCGGGTGACGCTGCGCAGCTTCCCTGCCCGAGCAGCTTCACGCAGGGCACCCTCTAAAACCACGTGTTGTAATGAATCTAACCTGCCTTTCTGTTCTCTTTCTTGGTTTCTTTGAGATGCAAATAGCATCTGGACTGGAAGGAACTGAAATGGCAGCAGATGCAGCAGGTGGGGAGTTTGGCAAGAGCAAAACCTCTCTGAGAAAACTTTCTCTTCTCATGTGTCAGAAGCCTCAAAGAGCACCGTGTCCATGAAAGCCAGTTACCTTCCCTCTGCAAGGGCGTTACCTTCTGCTATCTTCACTGTGCATCTTGTTGCACCTCCCTTCACTGCGATCTCTGCTCTTTCAGAATTAACGCCGCTCGTGGCAGAGCAAACGTCCCGAGGAACCCTGCCCACCAGTAATCCCCTCGTGCTTATTAAAATACTGTGAATAACCATGCAAACCACATCAGGGTGTCTCAAACAGGTAACAGAAAGGGCACAACCCCATCCATCTTAATATTTCTATATTTAACACCTTTGATAACTGTCAATAGGTTGAAATAGGTTTTAATATATCTGAAATTAAAAGGCCTCCTGAACTTCAGTTGTGGCCATCTGTTTCAAGCTAAAAATACATGACCATAGATAAAAGTAGGTACCAAAAAGAGTATTTTCTGCAGTGTTACTTATTTTCATATTGCACTCTGAGTCTGTCACTTCTCTTTTTGAATTTACATGAGGCTGCTGTAACAATCTGGGGCTATAGCAGAGGCCATATGGTCCTGCTGCTGAAGTTCAGTGCTGCCTGTCACAACCTGCAGAGGCCGAGGTCCCCAGTACTCACGTCTGTTCCACAGGGGAGGAAGAAAGCGGCTTTCCAGCTTTCCCTTCAACTGTTCAACCACGGTACAGAAAAAGTGGCAGCAGGTTAATGCAGTGGCTTCTTGTGGTTAGCTCAAGACAAGACTTGTTCTCAGCCACCCAGATGTGTGTCTTAACACTGCCTGCTCTCTAAGAAGATTTGAATATGTTAAAAGGATTTTTTATTTTTCTTTTTACTGAAGATTTGTTTCTCATTGCTGTTATCTCTGTACTGAACTGCATCATGCAATGAAAATAGAGGCTGCAGCAAAAATGACTTCAGGATGCTGTGCCCAAGCTTCAACTCAGGGCTTCACACTATGATCATATTTGTCATACCTAAATGAAAGCTAAAAAAGAGAGAGAGGGAAAGGAAAGAAAAAGAGGCGGTCAGTAACTTCATCTGTGACACTGGGCTGCAGCTCATAGACACAAGGGTAACTTCCAAACCGAATGAAGTGCCCAGCTGGCAGAAAGCTTTCTGAAGCCCTTGGTACTGTGCGTCATTTCTTTCTCAGTTGCAGTTTTCTACAGGCACAGGCAGTTCAGAAATATCTGGCTAAGGTGCCATGGACTTTTTTGGATTTGACAACATAGTTATGTACAAATTTAGCATTTTATAGATTCTGAAAAAGAAAAGTGCCTGTGGTTGCTAAAGCAAGACCCGGTTCAACCTCTGTTTGTTTCACACAAGAGCATGAAAATTTCAAGTATTTGTGGCAGAATTTCAGCAGGTTAAAGATGCATTTTTTTTTCTGGCAACATCAAGATTTGCTCCCCAGTGTCACAAGAAGCTTTGTGAGCATCTGTGCCTTTGATGCAATGCTCAGTTAGCTTGCTGTGAAAGTGCTCAGTTACATGTGTTTTGGCATTTCATAAAATTCAACCACAAACCCGCTGTTGAGAGTGACACTTGAGTGCAGAGTGAGAGGAGCTGCACGTCCGTCCCCGCTCTGCCCCACACATGGAGCCTGGGGGTGTGAATGGAGCCACGGGGTGTCTTCACTAAATTAATAGGCGGGTATTTCCTGCAAAAGGAGACACTTCTGCCCACGGATCTCATTGCCACAGACTTTTGTGCCTGCCAGGCTTTTCCACTTGCTCAAAAAGCAAATTCCCTCACAGGGAAAAGACCCACCATGGGGATTTAAAAATGGAGGTACCAGCGGGTCACCAGGGGCTGGGGGAACAACGGGGAAGTGTCCATTTATGTTGCCTTGTTCTTGCATGTTTTGCTCAGCGTTCACTGTAGCAACTGTGAAAATCAAGATTCATACTTAGGCTGTTTATTTCTGCTAGGTGATCCCATCCTTAGGCCAGGGGGGTGAGATATTGAAGGACCAGGGTTCAGTTCTCTGTAAAAGCCCTATCAGCGTTTTGTTCTTGGGGCTGTTTTGTTCTGTTTTCTAGGAGGGAAACAGAAAAAAAGGGGATTTTGTTACTTTCCATACAGCTTAAAAAACCCACCAACATGGGCATCAGGAAGCGCTAAGGCTTTTTTTCTTGGGAGAAGGTTGGGCTAAAGAAAACCCAAACAAACAAAAAAACCCGTCGCGTTTCGCTGGCAGCTCCAGTGCATTCTGCGTTGCCAGGGAGCCGCCGCTGGAGCCTCCGGAGCCGCCGCGTGCGGGGGTGGCAGGGCTGGATCAGGATGGGCCCCCCGGAGCCACCGGCGCGGCTGGAGGTGGTGGGGCTGCTGCGGGAACCGGCCTTCCACGTGGCCAAGGGCACGGCGGAGGTAACGCGGGGGCGAGGAGGGGCTCGGCCCTGCAGTTCCATACGTGAGTTTGCAAAGCGGCCGCCTGTATTAAAAAACAAACAAGCAAAATATTGTACAAGCAGCACTAGGGTGTGTGGAGGGTCACTGCTTGTGAGTGATTTCCTTTCTATATTCTCCTCGCCTTGAAAACCCAGGCCCTGAAGCTGAAGTTCCCGAAGAAGTTTGCCGACCCTGTAATACGCCCCATGTATGAATTCGCCTGGCATGAGTATTTACAGGAGAAAAAGAAGGTAACGCTCTTGTTTACCCACGTTGTTCCTGACCCAGGTTGTGTCAGACCCTCTCATCCCCGTCCCCCTGCTCCAGGCTGCAAGCAGCACCCTTTGGAGGGGCTCTTTTCCATCGCACCTCGTCTCCACGTCCTCAGAGACCCCTGAGGCAAAGCATGGGTCTCCATGCACTTTTCCCCCCTCAAATGCTTAGAGCGTCGCATTTGTAGACCCAAGAGCAGAAGTTGGCTGCTGAGTTGCTCCTGCAGCAGTTTTTGAAGTGCTCCCCAGAAATCACCGCGCTGTCCACCCCGCGGTGCCGTGTGGCGCTGCCTTCGCTTCCCTGGGCGCCTCACGCGTTTCGCCACGGCATCGGCCTCGAGGTCGCTCCCTGTCCTTGGGCAGTGATGGCGGGGGCACCCCCGTGCCTTGTCCTGTCCCGTCCCGTCCCTCCCCTCCCGCAGGAGCTGCGCGGCGAGACGTGGGCCTACGCGGCGCCCGTGATGTGCTTCGTGGGCGGGTGCCTGCTGGGCGACGAGCAGCAGCTGCTCCGCTGGGCCCGCCACGCGTGGCAGCACCGCGACTTCGCGCCGCCCGCCCTGCGCCAGGCCATCGCCGAGGACTTCTGCACCAAGCACATGCGGGACAGCCAGGCAGGTGTCCCGCCTCCCCTTATTCAATCATTTTTTTTTCAGAAATCAGCGGGAAAATGGAGAGGGGCAGGGGAGAAATGAGAAGAGCAAGTAAGTCCTCTGCAGCCCGAGTCATCCATGCTCTTTCCCCAAAGAAGGGATTTTGTGGGACAGGCTGGGATGGAACCTAGTTTTAGAAAGGATAAACTACCAGGTAGCTTTAATAAGGTTGTCACTGATTTGGGAGCAGTTTCGGCATCTCTTCTATAGAGGGACAACGCTCTGTCCAAAATGGCATGAGACTTTAACTTTTATTTATTTATTTAAAGAAAATAGTGGAAACTGTATTGTTTTGTATTGACTGTCGCGCGGGCATTTTCTGGGGCCCTTTGTAGCTGGATTCTGAATTGAGTTGGAGTGGTGACCGCTGGGCTGAAAGCAGGGCTTTATCTCACGGGATTTGCTTTTCTGCTTTAAACAGCACGTGTTTGTGTACTTGGATATAACCATTCAGGAACAGCCCATCGGGAGACTTTTATTTGAGGTATGTTACAGGGGAGGAAAGCAAAGAGCAAATAGAACTAATGCTTCATTTGGCTTAATTTGCCAAAGAAGGGGGAACAGAAATCTGGCTGGCTGACAGCCATTAATAATTTCACGTATCTTTCCTCTCTCGGTTTTGCAGCTCTTTTCTGATGTGTGTCCCAAAACGTGTGAGAATTTCCGTGTTTTGTGCACGGGAGGCATCACGTCACCTTCCAGCGGTCTCCATCTCACCTACAAAAACTCAGTTTTCCATCGAGTAGTGGAAAACGGATGGATTCAAGGAGGAGGTGTGTGTCTAGATGTCCTGTGTATATGTGAATTACAGCGGAAGTGGGGCGGGATGATCCGCATGAGTAACAGTCTTCACCCAAGGAAACAAAACTGAGCTGTGGGATGTAGTTCATCTCCACAGCACAAGCTCTAAATTTATAGAAATATATATGTAAATGAAAAACATTTTCTCTTCATCCAAGACTTTTTTTCAAAAGATCTTTGTTATTTTGGATTTTAGAATTTAGGCAACTAATTGAACACAAAACACTTCAAAGTGGTCATAAAGTTCTTAGGTAATTAATTGGGACACTAATGGAAACCATTAGAGCACTAAAAGCATACACAGGAAAACCCCCTGCTTGTTCTATAGAGAGCTTAGTTCACAGAGGCGCTTAGCCAAGCCTCAGAGACGCTCCAGGTGTTTGGGGACGTTACCTGAATGCCAGCACTACGCCCAGAGCTGGGTGCTACCTACGGAGGAGAAAGGCGTAAGAAGTGACTCATCACGTAGCTTGTCCCACCTCACCGGGAAGCCAAGTGAGGTGTGCCGGGAAAGAGAAAGATTTCCTCCTTTCCTTCCCTCCAGCCTCTCGTGGGTCTTGCCTGCCCCTACGTCTTAACTTTTCTTTTCTCCCTGCTCCAAAAGCGAGTGCTTACGCCCCACTGGAGCTTTCTGTTCAGCTTCCATGCTCTCTGCTTGCTGTGAACACCCACACAGATATTTATGTGGCCCATAAAAGCAAGTGGAGATTATAAGCTTGCTGCTGCTGTAGGGGATTACCCTGAACCAAACCTGTGTACCCCACTGTTTCAGTAACAAAGATGGGTTTATTTAAACCCTCATTATATAAAAAAGCAAAAAACAGATGCTTCAGTTCTCTGTGGTGTCTCACCCATCAGAGTGCTACTCCCACAGGAATTACTCATTCGCCAAATCTTGCTCACATCAGCTGCTAGCCGTAACACACCACAATATCACAGCCTTGTTTCTATCTTTCCTTGCCCTAAAATCTTCCCCTTCACAGGCGTCCTTGTCCTGGCACGTGCTGGCTAAGCCCGTGAGAAACCCCATTTCTGATGGCTGCTTTTATCCGCTCTGCAGACATTGTAGCCGGAAGAGGAGACGGAGGGGAATCGATCTACGGTCCCACCTTTGAAGGTACGTTTGCCCAGGTATCTCCCCGTGCAAGTCTCAAATTGCAGCAAAATTCAGGTTATTCATCCAACCTTTTTCTCAGGATAACCCAGCACTTTTCTTTCATTTCCTTGAAGGAAACGCTTGGATTTTCAGCCAGCTTTTTTCATCATTTGCATTAGCACTATCAGACTGCTTTAACGGGAAGCTCTGGGACTTGTGCCTCTGACGCACGGTGCCCAACCTGCCACTCCCCAAATCTGCGTCCATTTGCCCTATCACCCTGTGAGTGACGGCTGACGTCCAGGCGCCTGTTTGCTTCAGATGTAAAACCGTGACAGCTGATAGCTGTCGTGGAAAGGCCAAGTGCTGTGAATAACTATAGATCTCCAGGCATCTGACAGCACTTGTTTAAATATGTTTTAAGTAATGGAAGTAACTCATTTTAACTCTAGATTTGCTGGCACCCAGGCAGCTATAAGGGCTTGGGCCCGCCTCAGGGGCCGCCACTATCTCTTATGTGACTCTGCTGATGTAAGTGGAGCTACTAAATTGAGTTAAGTACCAAATTCCACTAAATTGAGAAGACCCTTAAAACTCTGAAAGTCAAGAAACGACAAATGTGAGGTAAGTTTAACATTAAGTGTTCCCCCCATGCTGATATAAGCCAATAAAATGTAAAGCAAAAATAATGTTATACCAGAAAATATTTAAGAGAAACAGTTCCTCTAACTGACGCAGACATTTGGGGTATTCAGCTTGGTTGAAGTGCTGTCCATAAAGATGGTTTATGACAGGTAAAGCACTTTGGAAGCTGATTTATATTCTCTTACGTAAAAGCTTTCCTCCTGCCAATGTCACAAGCGCCATTATGTTTGAGCAGGCTGGGCAGCAGCCAGCAGTGCGATCAGAAATGCCAAGCGTAGCCGAAAACTTTATTTCCAAAGACATTTAAGAGTCGGCATGAGTGAGGCCCCGGGATGGAGCCAAAGCAAACGACACACAGGTCCATAAGGCGCTTTGGACAGGACATTTCCCCCGTCCTGGCCTTGCTGAAGCTCTGGACGACGCTTGAGCTTCTCATCTGTCACCGAGGAGAGATGCTGGAAGGGCTGGAGTTTCTGCTGCTGCCAGAGCTGCAGTGAGAGCGGGTCATATGTTTCAAAAGCACCTCCATAATGTGGTTTCAGGAGAGGTTTAGACTGAGATTCCTCAACCCTGAAAGTGTCCTTGGAAGGATTTTACTGCTCGTACTGCACCCGCTACAGATGCTGAGGTGTCAAAACAGAAGGCTGCCAGTCCTTCCCTTTTTAATTAAAAGCTACGTGTTGCTTTTCAGCTTGTAGACAGGGAGTTCTCTTAGCTACTCATTTTTAACTTAAGACGTAGATTGCTCCCCTAGCACTTCCCACCAAGTTACTTACACGGAGGGCAGAGGATAAACATCTTCGATGCCTGAGAACAGTGACAGATGCCCCTGTCAGATGGCAGCTTTCCATGAAGCTCTACACTTGGCGCATGTCCCTAGGCCACAACACTTGCTGAAATGAATGGGCCACAACAGCGTTTTACTGTGATGAGCTCAGAGCACTGAGGTAATCTCGGAGAGCCATTTGGCCTGCAGCGTCCTCTCACCACACGGAGCGCCCGACTCCAAAACGAGACAGTTGTAGCCATTTTGCAACCCACAGATCTGCCTGGGGGGAGCTGTCTGCTAACATTTAATTACGGTTCCTCTGAATTGGTTTCTGAGGAGGGCCCTCAACCAGGGCAAAAATAACCCCCCAGAATCAGAGGATAATAAAATTGAAAAATGTTCATAATTTCCTTCAAGTTTGGAGGGCTCAGCGAGAGGAGCACCACATTGGGGGTCAGCAGTGCAGGGAAGTGTCCCTGGCCCTGATTGGCCCTCTAATATTTGAGTCCCCTGCTTGCCTTGTCCCAGCTGGGAGTCCAGCCGTGCAAGTGCATGCAAGAGATCAGCTCCTGGCCTTCATCCCCCAGAGACAAACACAGGGGGAATCATCCCTAAAGCAGGAATAATCCCAAGGAGCTTCAGGGAACAATCCTGCTAGATGCTCTGAGCTCCTCAGGAAAGAGAACTTGCAGGAGGACACGGGGCTGAGGTAGCAGCGCTGCTCTTCCAGGATTCAGGAATACTTAGAGCATTTTTGCACGAGTTTTTTTCACTTATTTGTTTCCTGGCATGAGAGCTCTGTAGTGGCAGGAAGTACTTTCTGGACATTGATTCCAACCCAAGAGTGACTTCACTCATGTGGGACGGGTTGATGGGAGACTGATGGAGGAAAAGGAGATGGAAAGTGAGGCAGGGCAGGAAGGAAACGAGAGAAAAAGGAGCTGTAATAGTGACTACAAGCCAAAGAAGCAAGTGCTTCCTGGCAAAGTAATTCCTTTTTTTTATTATTATCAATCTCTTTTCCTAGATGAAAACTTTGCCATCCGTCACAGCAAGAGAGGGATTCTGGGCATGGCCAACAAGGGCCGCCACAGCAACGGCTCGCAGTTCTACGTCACCCTGCAGCCAGCTCCCTACCTGGACAAAAAGCACGTGGCTTTTGGGTACGTACGCACTGGGCTGCCCTTGCTTCAGTGCTCGGGACGTGAAACCCTAGCGCCAGCTGCAACGCGGTCGTCGTCGCTGGCCACGGAGATGACGGATTTAAAGCACCTAGTGGTGCTTGTCCCTCCCTCCCTCTGCCTGGGCGTGAGCTGCTCGGGCTGAGGCCTTCGAGCCGAGCTGGGGCAGCTCCCAGGGCAGGGCAGGACGGCGCGGCGCTGCCTGCCAAACCAAACTGCGTCCCGGCGCACGGGCTGTGTCGAGCAGACGCCTTCAGCTGCCTCCCATCTGCCTCGAGGAGCTGAAAAATAGTTACTCTGCTCAGTATGTGCCAACAGTTTTTCACGGTAGGTTGAGCTATAGGGCTGGCCCTGTTGAAGACTTTAGACTTTTAGGAATGTGCTAGGGAAGATTTTGGTCCAAGAAGTTTGCTTGATATAAAAGGACAAAAAAATGCATATATTGCCACATAGAAAGAAATATGCAGCAGAGTTTCCACGTAACCACATTACAGAGAAAGCCAATGTTTTTCAAGGAAGTGAAAAGTGTAATTATCTGACCTCCACAGAACAACCCCAAAGTGAACCCTGGCTGGATATAGTCACAGCAAGTGGCATTTGCCACAAGTGAAGGCACAGAGAAGCTGAGCACTGAGTTTACAACAGGCTTAGCTTGCATAGAGATTGGCCTTAGGCAGTTCAGTCCAGTGACTATTGGTGACTACCTAATGAAGGGACAATGTCCCTCTGCAACTCCCTCAAGCGGGAAGTTTCCTTTGGAGAGCAGGATGGATATAGCCTGTCGGTAGGAAAACCACCGTGGGATTTTGTTGCAGCCCAGCATCAGATCCAGGTGCCAGCAGCGGCTCACGGGCCAGGTGGCCAAGGCAGATGGTGTCACCGGCTTTGCTGAGCAGTTATCAAAGCCAGAGCAGGACTCAACACTTGGGGCAAACCTGGGAGGGTTGTGCTGGCATCCCCCACACCTGATGATACCCTTCTCACCATGCTTGTCTCCTGGCGCAGGCAGCTCATTGAGGGCACGGAGACTCTTCAGAAACTGGAGGCCGTGTCCACATACAATGAGAGGCCTGTTGAAGAATGTAAGATTGTTAACTGTGGGGTCTTTGAGCCATGACTGCGAGCCCGGTCGCCTTCATATGGAAAGGTAGATTGCTATTTTCCTGCCTTTTTTTTTTTCTTTTTTTCCCAAGAGTTTGAAAGCTTTTACTTAGAAAGTCAATAATAAAAACATTTCTTGTGCCTTGTGAAGTTTTTGGAATCATTCCTCTGACTTAAAGGAATGTTCACAGCTTGTTAAAAACCCTTTTGCCCAAGTATCCCAAGGGACCTGCGCGTTAAGTCCCAGAGTCAGAGTCCAGTTCATGGAAGATTGTAATAATATGATTACTGAGTGACAGTCTGTTATGACAAGCAGATATGACAAAATGCATGTACAGCAAGCTGAGGTTGAGTGATGGATTCACACCTCTGAAGATAAAGAGCTCTTGGCAAAATCCTGATCTCCACGACACAGCATGTCGTTCCGCGTGGTGCAGTGGTCCTGCTGGGCGCAGCACAGTTCAAATACCAAATGCAGGCTGGATATGAGAGCTCAGACCTCTCAGAGGAAAGGAAAAGAGGGTCTGCAGGACTCACACTTCTCTCAATGATGTCACGCATTTAGCCTTGCACTGCCCACGAGAAACTAAATGTGACATTGTTGAAATCAGGTTGGGCTGCATCAGGCTAAAACCAGGGAGCATTAGAGCAGGACTCACCTTTGAGTACTTATTTTTGACACGTGGTATCAGATGACAAGGTTTAAAGTGATTAGTACTGCTAAAACGAGAAAAACATTGTTTATAAAATTACTCCAAAAGAGGAACCATTAAGGCTGAACGTGGATGCAAGTGTATAACATTGCATCCGGTGCCAGACCTGATTTCAGCGTGCAGAGCTCGAGCATCGATCGTTCCGCAGTGGATGGCAGGGAAGCATTGAGAGGCTCAAAGACTTGTGGAAAATGAAACTGCAGTCTGGAAGGAGAAAGCAGAGCAAAGTACTTCGGAAGTTCAAAGGAAGGAGCGTTCGTCAGGACGCTCGGATGCAGCATAACGCTAAATCCTGCTGTGTCAGGGCTGTGCAGGCACGGGCGGCTTCCAGGTGCCTCCTCTCCTGCCGGAGCGATCTTGAGCGACCTTTCCTCTGCACTGAGCTCACTGTGCAGGCCACTAAAATCCACAGGGCAGGGCAGAGGTAACACGGAAAAGACTCAGATAGCAGAGTACTGAAATCAGTTTTTGTCTGGGAAAGCCCAACCATTTCACGAAACCTAAGTAACATGCTTAAGTTTATTTGTGAAATGCAAATGAATTTAACAGATCACTTAGCAAATATTTAACTTCCCTTAATCATCTTAAATTTTAACAGGGGGATTTAGATCCTTACTTATGGTACAAAAGAGATTCTGTAATGTATCTGTAACTAAACAGTTAAAGAGCCTTATAACACATTTTTATTTTGTTTGTTTATTTTATTTTATTTCTAGGGTATTTTATTTTCTAATGCATATACTACTTGTATAGAAACCAAGCCTTCTGTAGGAGCACTTCGAAACAATTACCTACAGAAAAGTCTATAATGAACTAAATAGATTCTGTGTATCTCAATACAGAATAATTATTTTCACTTCATAGTTCTGTGGCAAAATAGAAAATATGGGGAGGCATTTCCTTCAGATAATAATATACTTCCTGGAAAGTTATTTTTCATAAATATATAAATGCAAGAGACACATATTTGCTACAAAATGATATGGCTTAGGAAGCCAGCATTGGGGTGGAGGTTTAGGGGTTTAAAATTCCGGTCAGATGTTTAAAGAGAAAAGTAAATTTCAGTTCTGCAGATCAAAGGAGGCAGCGCTGAAAGAGGCCAATTAACTCATTTCTTATTAAAAAAAAAAAAAAGTAATTTGTTGCATTGCGCCTATTTGTCTTCTGCGACACCACCTTCCCACAACAAGCAGACGTGTTTCCTTCACCAAAACACGTACACATTTCCAGCAGCGTGTTCCCTGAGGGAGCAGGCGAGGGAGAAAGAAACACTGCCCTGACCCATGCACTGCCTGAGTGCAGCATGGGGCAGCCACACGGGGACACTCTCTGGAGCTGCCTCTTGGCCAGGAGAGGAGAACCAGGAAACGGGCTGAATTTCAGACATAACGGAGCTCCGGGCGAGCCACGGTGACTGCACTGCGTCGGCCGGGACTGTGCCAGCACGACTGTGGTCACAGATAGGATCCCGGCTTGAGGAGGGCGCCTCAGAATCATAAAGTCACAGAATGGCTGAGGTTGGAAAGGACCTCTAGAGATCATCCAGTCCAACCCGCCTGCTCCAGCAGGGACACCCAGAGCACGTGGCACAGGGTGGCGTCCAGGCAGGTTTGGAAGATCTCCAGAGAAGGAGACTCAACAACCTCTCCGGGCAGCCTGTTCCAGGGTTCTGGCACCCTCACAGTGAAGAAGTTCTTCCTCACATGGAGGTGGAACTTCTGTGTTTCAGCTTGTACCCATCACTCCTTGTCCTGTCACTGGCCACCACGGAGAAGAGTTTGGCCCCATTCTCCCTACATTCTCTCCTCAGGTATTTGTACCTGTTGATAAGATTCCCTCTCAATCTTCTCCAGGCTATACAGGCCCAGCTCGCTTAGTCTTTCCTCATATGACAGATGCTCCAGTCCCTTAATCATCTCTATGATCCTACGCTGGACCCTCTCCAGAACCTCCATGTCCCTCTTGTGCTGGGGAACCCAGAACTGCACCCTATACTTCAGATGCGGCCTCACCGGAGCTAAGTAGAGGGGCAGGATCCCCTCCCCTCGACCTGCTGGCAACGCTCCTGCAGGATCCCATTGGCCTTCTTGGCCATGAAGGCACAGTGCTGCCTCATGATTAGCTTCTTGTCAACCAGAACTCCCAAATCCCTCTCCGTGGAGCTGCTTTCTAGCAGGTCAATCTGTACTGGTGCCTGGGGCTATCAAATGAAAACTGGAGCATGAAACCATACGCTACAGCACAGTTTTTCAGTCTGTGATCAGGTGGTTTCTGAATCCGATCCGGGAGGGCTACCAAGGCCAATGGGAATTACTAGCACAGTCCCTCTGCTGTGTAGGTGCTCAGTGCTTGCCCTCGGCCTCCACAGCACAACTGTTTATTTTAGCTGCAGCAAGTGGGCAATATATGTCCTGCAGCGCTCCCAGACCGGCGAAGATTGCTCAGCTCTCTCTTATCAGCCTCCGGCCTTGAGCAAAAGGCCAAGCGCAGGGCAGCGCGCTGCAGCCCTGGCTCTGTTTTGTGGAAGTGCTGAGGGGAAGCCGCATGCTGCAGATACACTGAAGTGGCTGCTGTTTGTGTATGATGCTGCTTCGGGAAGACTCAATCTAAACATTAGTCTTATTTTTCTTCTATTACCTAAGTCAGCCTGACTTTCTTCTGTGGCTGGTTCTTGCTGTGCAGGTGAGGAGCTTATTCCCTCTGCCACATCTTGCCTATTTTCTCCCTTGACATCTCTTTTTGCTTTGCCTTAGGCCATACACCCCTCTCAGAGGCAGAGGATGTCCATGTGGGCCACCCGCAAGGCTGCTGAAACCACCACAGAGCCGCCAAGTGTCCAAGTGGATGGTACCTCCTCTTCCATTACAATGTGGATTTGCCCACTGCTAACAGGAAGACACTGTGGAAGCTGCATGTAAGACACTTCCCCCTAATTTCCTATCCCTGGTATCTTCCTGCTGTATTTTCAACAAAATACATTCTTAATCTGGTCTCTAACTATGTAATATTTGTTGCCTATCACTCTCTTTTCCAGAAGCAGGGCCTAGGTGTGTAAGCTCCAGGGAAAAGCCACAGCTCAGCTGGCCCAGCTGCTTGCTCACCAAGAGACTGTATGTTGGTTTGTTGAAACCCATTTGATCTCAAACCTGGTATTATTGATCTCAAACCCTATATATTATAGGGCCATCTGGGCTGGAGGCTTCCCTCCCCTTGCAGGGATTAGTCACTTTCACTGTAGAATATTAGTGACTGTGTATAAAACACACACTCTGTTTTGTAGATGTCTTGATTGCCACAACGCAGTGCCTGCATGGCCGTGAGGTGAAATGGTAATTTTGAAAAGAAATACAAATGTTTATAAATGGAACCAAAGCGATAAGTTCCTTTTGGATTATCTACGAAAAAATTCTTGTTCATTGCTATCCTCCCTGACTTTGCAGTATGTTACTCCAAACCTCTTCAGAAGCCCAGTTATTCCATCATTCCTAGCACGAAATCATTGAGATTCCTGGGTATTTGCATTTAAAAATTGCTTCCCTAAAATGGGCATCTGCAGACTCTTAGTTTTTATCCATATTTGCCAAGTACTTTACATAAATTTCCAGTAATGCAGTGCCTGGAACTCCTTATAAGAAATGTTCTGACATTCAACACAGAGGTAAATGCCTCACTAACCACTAAGCATATAACAGTGCAATGAAAAAAAAAAAAAAAAAGAATACAGTGATGAATCTGATGTTTTACATCCAACAACAACAACCAGAGCTGCTGTGATCCTGCTGACTGTATTCCTCAACAAAGTCCTGAGATGCTGACTTTAAGAAAAAAAATTAGACAGACCGCATTTATCATACCCTTGGATTCCCACCAGCCCCTCGGATTACATGGTAGACATGTTTTCACTCGCTTGCGGAGGCAAGTTGTGGCTATAGTTCTGGCCCTGCTGGTAATCTCAGTTCTGTTTGTATTGTATTGTCTACTTCATTTTCTCCCTGTTTTTCCATACATATGTATGCTATTCAGCATCTTTTATCATTTTCATTTACCATGTGCCTTGTTTGTTTTCATTTTAAAAAGGCCAAAGCTTTCATGTTGCTGCAGTAATCTAGATTGCAGCAACTGTGATTCTTCACACTAAGCCTGCGTCCAGCACATCTCATAAAACAAAACATTGTATTAGTTGCTGAGAACGCTCATAATACAGTTATTAAGATAACCCCCAAGAACTGCAAAAACGAATAGCTGAGTTCAAATGTCTCACGTCAAGTGACATCACAGGAGATCCTTTGAATCAAGCTCTGGTCCCAGTAAGGGATCCTTGTTCCAGCAGGACAAAAACCACCCTGCCAGCATATACCCAGGAAGGTAAGTGGAAGCAGTGGAAATGCCCACTTCAATTTTGGTTACTAATTTTTACAAATGTTGGTTTTGGATCTACTTATGTTTCTCCTCTCTTTATTCCACATGTTATTTCAAACAAGGGAGCACAAGCCAGTGAGTGTTGCTTCCTTATGACAAGAAGGCACAAGTCAGGGAGCATTGCTTGGCACTGGTTTCCCAAAGCTTGCTTATGCTGTCACTGAACATAGATATTGAAGCAGGTTTGCATGCACAAATGATGGCCTATCATCACTGTGGATGGCATATGTTGACTCAAGTTACCTTAAGGGGTAAAAAGTAGGGAAAGAGAGAGAGAGAAGAAAGAAAGAAAGAAAAAAAAAGGTGGGGGGGGGCAAAGAGAAAACTCTGTCTAGTGACTAGCAGGAAAGAGAAGCGGGATTCCCAGACATACATTCTTCTCTGGGTGCTATTTCCAGAATAGCTGGAAACAGCTATAATGAGACTTTTTATTTATTTAATCCATATTTCCACTGCAGTCCAACAAACTTTCCAGCAGGGTCCTACTCATGCTCCCTATTAGTTGCTCCCATTTCAGAGCACCAGCAGACAAGGTACAAATGCAGCACGCAGACTTGGCACAACTACCTGGGGGCACTGTTATCCCCTATGTTATTCCCTAAGCCTTGCTGTTCAAATATAAACTAAAAGCTACGAGACAAGGGGCGGAAAAGGGAAGACTCCCCAAGCACAGCCTCACGCTGCCGCTTCCCTCCGACGGTTAATTTTAAATAAGACCCCGCCTCCCCTCCCTCCCCCGCCTCCCCACAGCGCGTCGCTACGTCACCGCCCACCGCCCCTCCCCGAGCCAATGAGCGGCGGACCCGGCGGAGGGGGCGGTGCCTTTGGGGGCGGAGCATGCAGCACCACGTGACACGGAGGATCACCCCCTCAGATGGGTCACGTGGGGGGGCGGTGCGTGCTGATGCCCCGCCCCTTTGCCCAGGGTGGGGATTGGGGGCGGGCGCCGCACGTCACCGCCCCGCGGGCGGACGGGGCGGGGCCGGGGCCGGCGGGGCGGGGGCCGTTGCGTGACGCGGCGGCCGCGCGAGCGGAGCGAAGGGAAGCGGAGCGGCGGGACCGCGCGGGACGGGACGTAGCGAGCCGAGCTGAGTGACCGAGCGCCGCCGCCGCCGCCGCCGCCGCCATGGGCCGCCTCTCCGCGCTCCCCGTGACCGCCCTCTGCCTGGCCGCGCTCTGCGGCTCTGTCGCGGCCACGGCCACCACGGCGGCCGCACCAACGGCGACGTGGCTCGCGACTAGCGCCCCCGCCTCCGCGACCGTTGGTGAGTGCCTCGTGCTCCCCGGGCCCGGCGGGGGCTGGGGAGCGCAGCGGCCCCTCTCGGCTCCCACAGCGCGGCCGGCGCCGCTTCGCGCCCGCTTTTCACCCGCTTCTCATCGCCTCCCGCCGCCTCCGTTTCTTCAACCTATTCCCCGCGAGGCGCGCGCCGGCCAGGCGGGAAGCGGAGCGGCGGGCTCGGCGCGGCGCGGGGCCGCTTATGTAACGGGCGGCGGGTGCGCTCTGCCCCGTGCGGGGCCCGGCCTCGGCTGCCCTGGGCGGCCCGCGCTCTGCGCCGGCACCGCGTGCGCCGCGCGCCGCAGAGGGAGGAAGTTATCCTGAAATCGTCCCAAAAGTACTTTTGCTTATTTATTTTTGGCCGCCTTTCGTGGCGGTGCTGGGCATAGGTTAACTGCTGGGAGCAGCGGCGGAGCAGGGTTAGGCAGCCCGCTGTGGGGCAGAGCGGGCGCTGTGGGTTCCGCAGGACCCCAGCCACATCCTGTGCACGTCTGCCTTTTAAGTATGGGGCCAAGCTGAAAGGGGAGCATCTGAATCCACCCTGTAACAGCCAGGGCACCTCATCCGGGGATCAGAAAACGATGGTGCCTTCGTGGTACCCCCATCTCCACAGTGTGGAGAGCCGGCATATGTGCTGCTGTAGCCCCTATAAAGATTTTCACATAACCTTTTCTAGCAGGAATAGCGCTGGGAGAGCACATGACGTGCTGTGGCTGATTACGAAGCTGGATTTGTTGACAGCTCACCCTTGAAATATTCTGCAGTGATACAGATGTGTTCTGGGGCTTTACTCCAGCAGATCTGTTCCTCCCTCACACTAGCCTGGGAGTTCACTTCAGGAAGTGAACTGAAAATCTTAAAGTAACCTCTGTTAGCTGCGGCGGGCATTAGACTTTCCTGTCTCCACAGATGTGCCTTGATAAATTGTCTGTATAGCAGGAAAGAGTTTTCATTTCTGAAACATGAACATTCAGCAAACATTTTTAAATGTTGTGCTGACTGCTACCTCTGGTCCAGATATATATACACACAGAGAATAATAAGTAACTGTCTCTGAGATTTGTTCTCTAGAAACTGCCATATCACTGTTGAAGTGGCTTAAATACCATCTTTCTGAAGGGAGCAGGGTGAGACCACACTGATTTGGTTAATGATGGTTTACGCAGAACTGGTGAAGATCCTATTATATCTTCCTGTGTGTCTTAGAAATGACAAAAGAGACACTAATATTTTTAGGTTATGTACATATTATGTACTTTACTTCCCTATATGCCTAAACCAGTCGTATCCATCAGAAAGGCTATCAACCTCATGTTTAATTTGGATTGCCAGAATGCTGAAGTTAGAGTTAACTCATTTATCCTGAGATGTGAGTTGCCGTGTTGATTGCCAACGATTTGTAAATAGCCATGTTTCCTTCACTAGGGAGCAGGGTGAAGAAAAATGAAAGGTCATCCATGGGTGCTTTGGAGTAGGTGGATGTGATGTGAAATGTGCTGACAAATCTCTGTGGCAGTGGGTGGTTTTGTGTGGGGTGGGGATTTTTTTGTTTGTTTTTAGTGTGATGACTGTATGAATAAGTCTTATCTGAAAGTAATACAATAAAATTGTAGACTGGGAGAATTTATTTGACCCAGATATTGGATTTGTTGACATTGTGGTTTTCGGGCAACATTTGACTGAGATTAACATTGAAAAGCAATATCATATTGGGCTGGTTAAGTCACTGGCGCCTACTATGGTTAAAATATGAATAGATCGACTTCCTCTCTCTTTTCCTTTGTGTGCATTTGTATATGAAGTTTTCTAGATCCTTCCAAGTTGTTTAAAGTCGAACAGTTACTTGCAACTGTCTTGATTTGTTGTCTTTTGTTAATGTATCTTATACAACTTACATAAGCCTATGCAAGTATGTAGATAAGTCCTTTCCTTCCAGTGTAAAGCTGTAGTGTGAGATAATAAAATACCCACTTTATTATGCATTCAGTAACCACTTACTATTGCTGTTTTGGGGAGCCTAACATATTTTAATAGAGGTTATGTATCTGTATGGCTCCCTTGGTTTCTTAGTCATGGGTGACAATTCCTAGTTAGCCGCAGTGTATCCTGTTGGGAAGAGTACCTTAGAGGTGGTAAGGAACTTGCCAGTACCCTAAACATAGGGAGCTTCATACTCAACAAAAGGAGTCTGACATGTTAAGTCCACTGTTTCGTCTGAAATGTTTTAAATGAAAAAAAATATGAACCTTCCAGTTTTAATTGTTAACTAGCACAGCTGTTTATACAGACCTGAAATGCAGGGCCTGAGTTATAAAGCAACGTAAGTAAAACCTTCATGCTAGGTACATTCTCGGTTGCATTTCTTGAATCTTCTTGATTCAATCTACTTGAATCTTCTCATAAATTTGTGCTCGTTGTGTAAATCAGATTTGCTAAATAGTTGAGATTAAATTAGATTTAAATTTGACTTGTGCAAAAGCCCACAAATTTTATTTTTTCTGATAGCTGCCTAGAAATGCGTGGTCTTAAAATGGGACTAGCTACTAGTACTAGAGTACTGAGTGAAGATTCGTGTTGCTCTTAGTTCAACAGTGCTGTTCAAAGGGCCTGGCTGACAACAGCAGCGATGGAATTTGTGCATTGCTATGAGCTATCTTGTCCGATGAAGCAGAATTACTTCTGACTTGCTACCATGACATCTGTGTTGTTTCTAGAATTGTAACAACTACCTTTTAGTCTAGAGTCAGACAAATCTAGTGCGAAATTACAATTTTCCATTTTTTCAGCATTCTGCTGCAGTATCTTGTTCTGCATCTAAGATTAGCACTTCTCCAATCAGTTGCTGCTAAACTTGCAGAGAGACTCTCAGGATGTTGTGTTGTTTAGCTTCTGCATATTCATGGTAGCTTAATTGGCACCTTAATAGAGGATTTTGTTTGGTATCAGAAGAATTTGCATATCTTACCAGCTCCCTGATATCTGAGGTGTTTGGAAACTGGAGTACCCAAAATAGCATAACCTTTGTGATGTAGCCCATGTCATGGTGTGTAACATCTGGTGGTACTACCTGCGGGCATCCTTGCCTAGTGTCTTGTATCTAGACTTGTCTCTGAGGTCCTTGGGTCACAAAGCCCACTGAAGCTGGAGGGGCAGATGGCTGATGCACCTGGGCCAACGGGTGCTACTCCTTTTCCATGAGCCAAGCCAAGTCAGCACAGAGCTCTGAACTCTTTTGAACGTAATGGTGTCTCAGCAGGAAACTTGCGGAGTTGTCAGCAGTCATAGTGTGGTTAAGCAGTAGTTTAGAAGCTCTCCTTGTACGGTTAACTCAGATAACACAATCGGTTTGAAAGCATGTAGCAGTTTCCTTATGGCACTTGCTGAAGCCTAAAGCTTCTGTGGGCATCTAGACCAGCAACGGCTCTTGGACTTTTAGCTAATCTTTGAAAGACTGGTTGTCTTGGTTTTCCACATGCTGCCTCAGCTGTGGATCCACTCCAGTTTCTAGGTCAGGATCACTTAGATGCAGTTAGGTACTGAATACCTTGTTCCCTATTATGTAACACTTGGGCTACACTCATACAGCAGCACTGTTCTCCCTCTAGTTTGCCTGGAGGAAACGGGCTTTGCATTAGTAAGCCAGGATGTTGGCTTTATTCAAATTTGTACTACAAAGATGAGCACTGCCTTGGTTGTCCTGTCTGTGCCAAGTTTATATATATGTATTCAGTGATGCAACTTCTGCTCTTTCTGTGGCAAGTTGAATGTACAGTATGCTAGAATTCAGTGCCATGTATAAGGGTCCCTAAAATTCAGCCTGCTGCTGTTTCTTGGAGCTAAATACTCTCATTAGTTAAACACAATCTTTTATTCTTTTATAGCTTCGACAGTTGATCTCTCTGCCAATGCTACTACAACATCTACCAATGCTACTACAGCCCCTGCCAATGCTACTACAGCATCTACCAATGCTACTACGGCCTCTGCCAATGCAACTACAGCCTCTGCTAATGCTACTACAGCTCATACAACTATAGGTAATGTGAAAAGATGCAGATGACTGGGTCACTTTGTAAACAACTCTCTGAACTTGGAAGTATAGTGTGAGTTATAATGCAATGTATGTTGCTAGGATTGCTCTCTATACTGAGTGGAGGACAGTGAATGGCAATGAACCAAGTACTGGTGAATAAAGGACAAGGGCCTTTTCACAGACCACTGTAGTGAAGTGACTACTAACATGTGAGGTGGGGAATACAAAAATAGTTTCAAGGTTTGGAAGAAGCAGTTTATGTAATAACTTTTTTTTTTTTCCTTCAGATATGAATAGCTATAAAGTGGCCCAGTGAAAGCCATTTGGTTTGGGTAACAATTAATGCATAGCGGAAATAGCTAATGAATTTGACTGTGTATGTTGCCCAGTCCTAACATTTTTGCTTTTACACATGCAGTCATCTTAACAGTGGTGTCTTAAAATCCTAAAAACAGTTCTTTAAAAGCATCCCCAGCTGAAGGGAGCTGCTTGGTAGCAAGATGCAGAACTCGACTGGCCCCCAGAAGCCTACAGTAGGCTTTGAGTGCACTTACAAACATTGGTGCTTGTCACAGCTACATACTGGGATACTTATTTTTAAGTAAAACTTGTTTTCTGGAAAAAAAAAGTAGGGTGGGGAGGGTTAGAGATCCAGAGTTCAGTGTTGATAACTGAAGGACCTTTAGGACATCTTCTGGTTGCACTGTTCTCCTATTTTAATAATATCCCTGGCGATTAATGATTTTCAGAAAGTCATGGTATACAGTGAGTGTTCATCTCCTGACCTCCAATCCCAGAGGTCCTGGGATTAAGTACTTGTTCAGTATAGTATAAACTGATTCTAAAGGCTCCTTCATAAAAGTCCTCTGCCTTGATGCAGACTCTTGGTTGCCTTCTATGGAAACTGCTTGATTCTTGATTCTTATTCAGGATCTCCTCTTGATTCTTATTTCAGGATCAGCATTCACATTGGAGTTTGAAAGAAAAGGGATTTTTTTGTCTGAGTGAAGGATCACTGTCTGATCTATAGAGAACCTTGAAATACTTGGCTGACAATGGTATGGTCGGGTTGCAAATTAAAAAAGCAATCCTTATTGCAGAAATCTGTCTTAATGCCATGCAGCTGAACATCTAAATAGTGTGGGGGCAGCCTGAAGTCAAAGCTTATCCTTGTTGGAGCACAGAAAGACAAACCGTTTGCATAAGAACCTAAATGCTTGTGAACTTTGCTCTTGTAAGCTCGTGGTGTGTACATACTCTCTGAATTTCAATTTTCTCTCAAACAGCTAACGTCACTAATGCAACTACACATGCGCCTCCAGTTACAACTGCCACTTCAGCCCCCAAAACAACCAGTATACCAGGTAACTTTTGAGAATCAGGAGTAGTTTGTGGAATGTTAAATGTCAGAAACATGTTGGTCAGGCTAAATCAGTTGACTGCTTTTAATAGAGTGGCTATAACTGATTTTTAATTTGGATGTGGGGCCTCTTACTTTTTGGGAGGGGTTGTTCTGTCTTTGTGTTTCACTTGCAGCATATAACTGGATGCCTTAAAAGAGATACTGGGCCACAGTGGGAATTGAGTCGACGTATTTTATTTTGGCTTCAGTCCTAAGTATTCCATGAAGTGAAGCTTTTTAAAACTAGCCATTAGCAGATGTCTGTAACTTCTAGATTCTTATCTGTTGTGGCTTCAGTGAATTTCTTTAAGCATAACTCTTGGGGTAAAATAGAATAGATGGAAGATAATTATTTAATGTGAATTTCAGCCAAAAAAAAAAAAACAGCGTAAAATAATTTTAAGTGCTGTCCACTCATACTGTATTGTGGTGTTTAACAGGTACAAATGCTACTGTGACTCCGGCCCCTTCTCCGCGCAAATCTACATTTGATGCTGCCAGTTTCATAGGTGGAATTGTCCTTGTGCTGGGTCTACAGGCTGTAATTTTCTTTCTGTACAAATTCTGCAAGTCGAAAGACCGAAACTACCACACGCTTTAGGACCTGCCACTTTACAATGGACTAGTAGCCCAACACCTGTAGTTCACTGAACCAAAATATCTTCTGTTGCTCATGGAAGACAGCAGTCCATAATATCCTTTAAATCTCTAAAAGAAGACTTAGAAGAATATTTTTGCAACATTATATTTGGCGAGAGGTGTTATAAATCTCCAAAAGGATTACTTGCAATATGCTGCATGGGTTCTAATGGCTGTCTAATTTTTCTTTTGTGGCTGCTGCTGTGGGACTCTCTTCAATATGCCAAATGTAGACATTCACAGATTCTTGTATGTGGCGGTGATAACACCGTCTTAAGTAGACAATCTCATGGTTACTTATTCTGAAGTCTAATTTAATCAACATATGATGCAGTATCCCTTCAGTTTTATCAAGATGTGAATTATTGGTGACTGACTTCAGGGAGTGAAATACCATTTTTACTAGCTTGTGGCCCTTACAGCACACTGCTAGAAAGGCGAATGGAATTTCTAGTAGATAATGTCTTAATGAAATAAAATAATAGCCCTTTTCTAACACAAGAATAAAGATTGCTTGGTACAATACTGCATTCCAAACTAAAATCTTGTGCCCTTTCCAATCAATGCTGAGGGTGGAGAGGGGATGTATGGATAATCTTCATGAAGGGGAAATGAAGATTAGTGCCTTAAAAGACAAAAAGTTAATAGGCTGCAGAAGGGTCCCTCTTATCTCAAAGGTAAACAAAATATATTAGGTACTAGCTTTTTATACAGGAGAATGGAATATGAGTGACTTTAAGCATTCCAGTTTCAAAACTTCCCGCATTAAACATGGGCTCCTCATTGATCTGATTTCTGAGGATGAGGGAGCATGGTACAGTAACCTTCAGCTCTAGGCAGAGGATGCCAGTTGTTGACCTTCTGTTCTGGCCTGCCAGTACAAAGTGTGACACAAGTGACAAGAGTCAGGACAGTTCACTCCCTGCATAAACAGGCAGCAACATGCATTTATACTTGAAATACTGGTGTTAGGGAAATCGTGAGGTTTTCATTCTTTCAATGCTTCTTAAATTTACGTGTTATAGTTAATTTCTGTATTGTCACTATCCCAGCCCCCTACATGCCTGCTTGCTGAAGGAGCAGGAGAGTGTAGCTTGGAGGGGCTGCCGATCGCTGATTTGACCCGAATCAGGGTGGTCACAGTCCTGGGACTGCTCAGGCCTTTGTGAGGGCGGACAGGGAAGCCTTGTAGATTGTGTAGGGTTTTTGATTTATTTTGGTCTGCTTGGTTTTGCCCCCTTCCTTATCACGTTTGTATGACCCTGAAGTGAACTGGCTCAAGCAATCTATGCAGCCAGATACAGATAAATTTTTTTTTTTCCTCCTTTTTTTCTTCTTGGCTGGATCAGGTTGCTGTCAGAGTGTCTGCAGAGGTTCATCCTCTCCAGTGTAGATTGACTTGGGAACCTGTGAAAATAAACCCATAAGAAAAATGGAAGTAAAGCTCGAAGGAAGTGGTGGGTTTAGCACTTGATACTTATCTTGTGGTGTGGATTGACCAATATCCCTTGATCTTCAATGTTGGGAGAATCTGTAGCACTGTCTTTCTAGACTGACTTGACTAGAACTTGGCACCCAACACAACACAGTGACCGCTTTGATGCAAATAATAGTCACAGTAGCGTAGCTTCAATATAAAGCAAATTAAGTGCACTTTAGTTGCAGTGTTGCTTTCTTGTGTTCTTCTAGTTTCTGTTGTGCTGCATAGAAAACTGAAGTTGCTACAAAATGCAAAGGTTAATCACTGGTACTGTATCTTCAAATTTATTAGCTTGTTTTCTAAACAAAACTAAGACAATCAGCTCAGGTTTAATGAACAGTGGAGTGAGCAGCCAGTTCCCAGCAACAGTGTATGGATTAGATGGCATATCCTTGGCCTTATTATGAAATCACTTAATCTGTCCTTTCCCTGTCTCTGAATTACTTTATTACATTTATTCTTTAAAAAAAAAAAAAAAGATATCCATGAGCTTGTGTTCTGTGCTTTAAAATGAGCAAAACACTCTTCAAAAGTGTGGCAGAGATCTCCTTCAGCTCAGTGGAGCAAACTGTATTTCTAGTGTATAACTGGGAGGGCTTAAAGGGCTATCTTCTGAGAAATTTGCAGAGAAGTTCTAGAGAATGCTTCACAGCATGAAAGACATAACCACATAAAGTTGTTGCTCTGTAGAATATTGCAAAGATGCTTACTCATGAGCTGTGCTGATTCCCATTTAGTTCACAATGTATGCTGATGAAGCAAACTAAAATAATTTTTGAAGTGCCTTAAAGTTGCTTAATCTTTTGCCTCAAATTTGTTTAAAAGGTATAAGGGGTATCTTGCCTTAGTTACTAAATTCTCCTTGGTGCCAGCACATTGCTACTTTCCAAGACTTTAGGAAACCCAGGACCTCTGCTGTGTACAGATGCCAATCTGGAAGAAACTCAAGCTGAATTTAGTCTTGTTCTGGAGGGCCTGCGCTGCACATAGCTTGCTGAGCAGCCTTGCCTAGCAGCAAGATGTAATCCACAGTTCACAGAGTTGTGGCTAGGATCGTTTCCCATGGATTTGCTTGGCTGGAGGGGCTGGGTTGCACATCTTCACCATGTGCTTGGCTGCCTCACTAGAGCAGGTAATGACTCCTTTGCAAAACTGCAGTAACGGCTAACCTGTGCCGTGTACTAGCAAACAACTTGGAAGTAAGAACTTGCAGTTTTCCTTGGCCTCGTGTTCTGAAGTGGAAGGTAGCTCATAGATCTGTAGTCGTATTTGCCCCAAAATCAGTTTTAGGCACTGAACTGTAGTTATCTGGCTTTTTCTTGAAGCCAACTTGTGCAAGTATTAAGCTGTTATCTTATGAATGTTCTTTGCAAGTGTTGCTGTTAAAGTTTGTATTTCGTCTTCAGTGGAGGAAAACCGAAACGGTTGTAATTGCAAAACCAAATTGATAAATAAAATCTGTCAAATGAATTTTTACTTGTAAGCTTTCTCTTATGTGATCTGAGCAATCCCAGAGGGACCTTCTGCCAGCTTCCTGGATGTTGTCTATGATAATCAAAAAACACTGGAAAAAGAGAGAATAAAAGATTTGAAGAATTTAGAATTATTGTGTTTTATATATAGTATTAGCCTGGAATTGGGGATATAGAACAACACACCGATTCAGATGTAGAATTGTCTCCAAATGACTTCTCATGTCGATTGTGTTTTTCATGTTAATTTAGCCCTGTTCTCCCCTTAAAGCCAAAACGTAACAAGATATTGCCAGTTCCTCTCGATATTACCTGTTCCTCTTGCAACAACCTGTAAGTCTTATTGATCAATGCCCCTTTTTCCAATAGCGATATTGGACTTCAGCCTGTACAGCAGAAGAGACACAGCAGCCTATAACGTGGCTCCCGTCGGACAGTTACAGCCCCGATGCTCTAGTTTTGGTTTATGGTAGATTATTAACCCACAGAGAAAAAAATTATTGCTCTGAGCTTCCTTTCATTCCTGATTATACAAGAGAGACAACAAGGGTTCGGACTCTGCTAATTGTGGAAGTGTCCTGGAAAAGGATGCAGTGCTGTACTCATGCAGTGACTAAAGTGAAACTGGCACCGAGTGAAGCAACCTTAGCGAGTCCTCTGTGATTACTGAGTGAGGTGTGAGTGTGTCACCTAGGGTATTGAGGTAACTGTCTCACACCATAGGAAAGCTGCAAAAACTTCAGTATTGTAACACTAAAGTGCACTTTACTTCAATTGCTATTTTAGCAAAACAGCAAAAATGTTAGCACGGTCTTCTGTGTTTTTGCCACTCAGTTTCTATGGATATAGATCTTTGTTTAGATGTCCTGAGCTTCAGCAAAATTGTTGACACCACAGAAATGATGCTTTTCTGTCCAGTTTCTTGTTCCTGCTTAGCACAGATCAGCTAACTTGAATGTGAAGACTTAATCTGTTGAGCAAGGTGTAACCGTTTTTGTCATCATGTTTCTACTTGCTCTTTGGACATTGTCCTGTGCTTTACAAAATACTTATTTTTAAAGTCAGCAGAGCTGCCTAGAAAAGCTGTATGGAAACAGAGGAAATTTAGAGCCTCTTAACGTATTGGGAATTCTGTCTTCCAGAAAAACAGCCATTACTTTATGCAGTCAATGTGTGGGGATATTCTTTTACTTGTAAATTGGCATGAGGTTCCAGACGCTACACTGGCACTTGATGGCAGCATTAGTGACCTTGGGGAGTTAGTAGTCGCCTTTCCCATCCACCTGAGCCGTACCTTAAAAATAACTTCTGTTACTTGCTGATTGATTTTTATAACATCCTAATTGCATCAAAGCAAACTTTTACTATACACCGTAGCAGTAAGCTTAAATGGAGTACCCTTCGTTATTGAAAGAAGCTTTAGCAGCCTCCTTCTAGGAGCTGGCTATCTAAAAATCCAACAGGTTGTTAAGGGCTGCTTGAATTTACAGATGGATCCAGATGGATCTTAAGATTAATTTTGGAGGAGGGTCAGGCTTTTTATTTGGTTGTATGGTTTTGTTTTTGTTTTCCTTTCTAAAAAGGGGGATCTGATTGTGTCCACCAATGTTAATAGGACTGGATGACGCTACAAGGCGCATAGGTTGCCTGTTGCAACTCGTCATCAAAAACTGCAAGAAAACTTGATGCACTTTGAGAGAAAACTTTGATTTTTTTATTGTCAGATTTATCAGAGCAGCTTTTTTTTTTCCCTCATGTGAGAGAAATACAGGTAAGAGCCATGAATTTATGCATATATTTTTCTGTTTCATCCTTGGGGTTACTGAGGGTTGTGCAAGCGCTGCCCTTTCTTTCCCTTGCAGGGGGAAGGGAGAGGCAGGAGCACCGCAGAGCTGATGTGTCACCTTGAAGCAGGCAGGAAGGGGTCAGGGGTTGTGAGCACCACTGTGGGCAGGATGTGGTGGCCTAGGCTTATAATAAGGGCACAGTTGTAAAAGCAAACCCAGTGCTTTGGCTCTGAAAACTCAATTATAGTTCATGCTGCTGTGTGACCACAGCAAAAGGAAGCTTTTTAGTTTTGACCAATGTCCTCGTTGCTGCACTGTCTCTCTGTACTGTGCTGCCTTTGAAGAAGGGACATCCAGCACTGTTCTTGCTCAGAAGAAAGATCTGTGTCACCCAGTAAAGCAGAGATCCTTGCTATAGCTGGCATTGAGCACTATATCCAAAGACATTGAGATATATGTGTATATATATGCTCAGCACTGCAGGGCTACTTCATCCCTTTCGTTTTTGTATAAATTGCTCTTTTCTTCCTCCAAGACTTCCAGGTTAGTGGCAGGGTTCAAAACACTTTCTGGGTTGAACAGAAGTGCTTTTTTTAGGCTTCCTTTGGCCCAGGCCTTGTTCCTGTAGCTGCACGAAGGTGGTAGGAAGAGGTTTTTCATCCAGATGTGGCAATCGCATAGCTGCCATTCTCTCCTTCCCTCTGCTGGGCACCTAAAGAGTAAGTAGCATAAAAAGAGTCACCAAGCACAGCATGGCACTCCAGTCTAGAAAAAAAAGGTCCTCCCTGTATTATTGCTAGCTAAACACCAGCAAAAACAAAAGGTCCAGCGTAAAGCAGCCAAGATGATTAAGGGACTGGAGCATCTATCGTATGAGGAAGGACGAAGCGAGCTGGGCCTGTTTGGCCTAGAGAAGAGAAGACTGAGAGGGGATCTGAGCAGTATGTACAAATACGTGAGAGGAGAAAGGAGGACGGAGCCAAACTCTTCTCGGTGGTGGCCATGACAGGACAAGGGGTAATGGGTACAAGTTGAAACACAGGAAGTTCCACTTCCATATGAGGAAGAACTTCTTTCCTGTGAGGCTGCCAGAGCCCTGGACCAGGCTGCCCAGAGAGGTTGTGGAGTCTCCTTCTCTGGAGATCTTCCAAACTCGCCTGGATGCCACCCTGTGCCACGTGCTCTGGGTGTCCCTGCTGGAGCAGGGGGCTTGGACTAGATGATCTCTGGAGGTCTCTTCCAACCTCAGTCATTCTGTGACTCTGAAAAAAATCCCCTATCCAACCACGTAGAAGAGCTAACAAGCCCTTTCAGCTATTCCTACATAGTGGTCCCCTTGTCCTTAAAGATAAATCTTTAAGGGAAATTAACATATTTTCCCAGACAAAACATGCATGGTTTATATACAACTCACACTAGCCACCAGGTTGCTGCTTTTGCCACTGTACGGTCCTGCTGCCAGCGCCACCATCACTTGCTGTCCTCGGTGTGTGCCAGGTTCCTCGTGCTGCGGCGCTGCTCCCTGCACCCGGGTGCTGCAGAGGGGGCCCAGGGGGGGTGGCTGCTGCGTCCCGGCGCCCGCCTGCCCAGCCGGGCAACGCGGAGTCAAAACGGAGTAACGCCAAAGCTGGGACGCCTGGCCCGTACGCAGAATATATGTATATACAAAAATAAAAAGCCAAAGAGAGCTGTGAGCACTCAGGGTAGCACTAATAGATTGTTTAATCTGGTAAATACAGTGTGAAATCCTGACACAGAGGAGAACAAAAACTACTTGCAGCAATTTTGTTTATTAGCACCCCGCAAATCCTTTGCTTTCATAGTAATGACTATATTTATGTTTATTTCTCCAACAGGAGACACCTCAAAGAAACAGAAAATTCTTGCTGCCTAGGGCTACCCATTACATGAAGCTGGTTTCCCCACTAGTTTCTAGTCCTGCTGAAGGCTGTGATGAAAGAGAGATTTTTGCCCTTTTTTTATATATATAATCTGTTTCCAGTGATGCTAGATTCCCTAGTTAATTCCAGTCTTCATTTTTAGCCTTCTAACAAACAGAAGTGCAGCCACTCAACTCTTGCCCTAGAGCCACTAAAAAACGGCCCTTTGAACAAAAAACGATGTTTGCCACTGCTCCTAATATGATCAAACCCTGTGTTGTGTCTCTGTTTCCATTTGCTTTTGCTGCACCACTTAACTATGTGCAAACCTTGCCAATGGTCTTGGGTGAAAAGGTCAGAGTATTTTTTTGCTACATAGAGGTAATCCTGAACTCATTGACCACAGTGGTGATCTTCTTCCTCAGGTACCCTCCAAAGTGTTTCAGCCTGTGTTGGGGAGCTTTGTTCCTCATGCAGCTTGGGCATGCATGGCCAAAGGCCTTGGGCCTGTGCCCTGTGCTCTAGGTGTCCCTGCTGGAGCAGGGGGATTGGACTAGATGATCTCTGGAGGTCCCTTCCAACCTCAACCACTCTGTGATTCTGCTGAAGCAGCAGGTGGCTCTTCCGTGGGCAGAATGTTTTCAGTGCCCATGTCAAAGTCTCTAGGGGTTTGAGAGGAATCCTGGTGCAAGCATCACGTGAACACAGACAGAAGTGCTGCAACTCTTTCATGCTACCAAGGGCAAAGTTCAATGCAGCGAGAAGGAAGAGGAGGAGGATGTGAATGAAGATAGAGCAAGAGGAGAGGAGAAATTGCTAGAGGATGTGGGTCTCGAGGCAAATCTGCAGATTCTGCTTACAAAGTAGCTGAAAAGACTTACTTGATGCAGGCAGTTCAGGGGGTTTTTAATCCTTTTTTTTTTACATTTAAAACAAGGCCATAGCAATTGAACAGTTGCCCCCTCTGTGCAAACAAGAGTGGCCAAGTGCTATAGGTCTTGAGCCAGGATAGTGACACTCTGTGATTCAGATTTATAGAAATGATAAATCTTGATGTGCCAGAAGTCCAGCTTACCTCTATGAGTACTAGTATTAATGCATCAGAAGTGACAGCTGATCTACTACAGCTCTGCAGTCTTCTTTATGCCTTTTGAAAAGGAAATAAAAATGATAAATCCATCTACTCTTAGAGACATAGGACAATAATTTCAAAAAGTAGCTAGAATATATTGCAGAAGTTTAACATGCTTCCGAAGAGGTGCCTGTATTTTGAAGGAGCTCCTATTGAGCACAGAGTGCTCCAAGACATCTGCACAATCCTTCCAGCTCTGCATCGTACTGAGCAGGAGAAACTCACTGCAAGCAAAAATCATCCATCTCTTTTTTGTCTTGCCTTCTTCCCTCAGTAGCAGCAGCATGACTTGGAGGTTTTGCATCTCCTTTTCCCCCGAACTTGGTTGTTTTAAAATAAGAGAAATCAGGTATTAATCCGTGAGTATTAATCAAAGACCCCCTAGTGTTTTATTGTACCATGACTGGTTCATGTGTTGGTTTCTGCAGTTTGCTAATAAGCATTTCTAGGTTTCCTCTGTCAGGAATAATTAAGACCTCCTTGCAAAAAGCAACTACAGTTAGATTTTTAGTACTTATAGCATGGAAATGCACCTTTTGATTCTTGTTTTTGTTTGTTTGTTTGTTTTTCTCCTTGTTTAGTTTACTTGGAATTTAGGTCTTGCCCATCTCATTTTCTGGATGGGTTTGTCTGACTAAATAGCAGGAAGGATTTTGATACCACAGAGAAAAGCAGCAACTTGGGCCAGATAGGCATATGAATTGCTAATCAAGCCATTGAATTAAGTAAGCCTTACCAAAATTTCCTACCAGCGGAAAAGCTTTTGCTACAGCTTTAAAGTTCCTGATTAATTCTGTTAAGGGAAGAAAGTTCTCACTGCTGTTTTAAGATCCTTTAAGGATACCTGCAATTATAGGCACATATTTAGTCAGATCACCCACATGCTTTATAAACAAGCTGCTCCAAGAACAGGGGCACTAATGAAGCATGTTTTGCATCTTCTTGGAATCCTTATTGCCCCCTCCTCAAAATGCAGCTCTTCTCATGACTCCCATGATCTCAAAGCAAGGCAGGAGATTCCCAGGATCTCAAGGCAAGAAAACACAAGTTACAGTTCAGAGTTACTAGCTTAAGAGTAAGTGTTTCTTGGGATCCTTGGCCATCTGCTGCCTAAAGCAGCCTGCAGTCTTTCAATATTGACTGACTGCCTGAGCCTCTTTGCGGTCTTTCTGCTCTACCTGGATGCTTTCACTACAGAGGAAGCTTTCTGCTCCTCTTCCACATTTGGCTGAAATTGTCTCTTGGTGCAAAGGTTAAGGTGGGTTTTGGGCAGGCAGAACATGAAATCGCAAGATTTGTGGCTATAACAGCAGATTTCAACTCCTCCTCGTGGTACCTGCACTCACGTTCCTCTGGGGACCTGCAGCTTCCAGGGCATAAACTGCCACTGCAGTTCATCAACCCGCTGGAAAGCCTCCAGTTTTAAACTGCATTCTTGGGCTGGCTGGCTTCTTATCTAAAAGGGAGTAAAAGGATTAATGGCAGCAACAAAAAAAATCATCATGGCAGTTCTGGCTCAAAGCACGGTCCCAGATTTAAAGGGCACCGTGTTGATGCCCAGCACACTCTTGTAGAGGGAGCAAATATGGATGTTTGGGGCATTGCAGGAGGAAGGTGTGCACAGAAGGCTTTTTCTCGCTGTCCTCCATGTGCAACCCTAATTGCACAAGACCCTACCTCTGATTTCAGGGTGCAAGTATGTGAAAAAAGAGCAACTATACACTCCCAAAGACTGTAATTTGCGTTCTTTCTGTAGTTGGCCTCAACACAGAAAGATGTGAAAGTCAGCTTCTGAATCATTTTCCTCAAAATATACTGTTTGTATGAGCTAAACTCATGTTTACAGTTTGCTAGTGTTAATGCCCGTGTAGGTGCCAGCTGCAGCTGGGACTGTTGCGTGGCAATAAAAACCTCCCCGCTGCAGGGCCAGTTTTCTGTTTTCCTCCCCTTCAGGGCAGATAACACCTCTGGTCTCTCCAAGGTTTCTTTGGTAAAAGCAGCTGGGCAGCTCAGCATTTTATCACAGGCAGAAAGCAATGCAGTCAGCGGCCTCGCGTGCTCGCTTTTGCTGCGGACAAGTTCCTCTCTGTCACATGGTTTCACATGGAGAACGTGCCAGCAGCTGGGGAAAGTGTTCCCAGCAGAATGGCGTTTGTCATCCTGACGCTTTCTGGAAAGCAAACACCAGCACTTTCACCTTGGTATGCTCGGAGACTGAGGACAGAAAATACTTTGCTTGGTTTATAAGACAGGCAGCCAGATACATTTGCTTTTTTTTTTTCCTTCCTAGATCATGAAAGCAAAGGGATAAGAGATATTGTTGGCAGCTAGTTCATGGGCTCATCTAGTTAAAGTCTTATCAAGTGTGGGTTTTTTTTTTTCCCCAAACAATATTTTGTTCTGCAGGCTGCTCTACAAAAGAAACACTGCACAAATTTCATAGCAACAGCCCACTCTACCAGCTCTGCTATACAGAGAAATTACATTTACTTGACTAAATCAATTTTTAAATTGAAGCAGTTAAAATCTCTGCAGTGGTTTTTACAGGGAGACAATCTCAAAAGTGCATCTTGTTACTCGATTGCACTAAATCAATGACTAGCAATGCAATAACGAATTTAAACGCAATGCATCCATTCAGCATGATGGCATCAGTTAAAACTAATGCTGTCTCTGTGGCCCAGTTGAAGTGAAGCCATTCCCTTCTCTGTGTGTTCATTCACTCGGACAACAGTAAACCCCAGGACGTGTTCCTCCAGAAACTGCCCTCCTTGTCCTTCTAACATGCAGAATGAGGTTACCTGTTGCATTTCTTTTTTGGCTCTTTTTTTCTGGTGCTGACTTATTTTTGGAAGTTTTTTCAGCTTCCTTGATCAGGAATTTCAGTCTCTGTTCTTTTTCTTCCATCTCCTCAAGCATCTTGTCCATGTTTTCAGCTTTCACTGCACTATTTCCCTGCTCCTGGCTTCTTGTGTCTTCCTATGCTCTGCTTCCAGCAGCATTTGTTTCTGCAACACAAGACTACGAATGTTTTGGGATCAGACTGCTTCACTCAATGTCCATACCCACCCATTTACATAGTCTTTTGAACCCTGGCAAGCAGTTCTCTGGAGTCAGTGGTGTCCTCCCCGCCTCAGCTGAATGAGAAAAGAGCCCATCCCACACGGCTTGGTATTTACAAAGCTTCCATAAAAGCAAATGAAACAGTTTTTTTTTTTTTTTTTAAAAAAAAAAAAAAAGAAATCGGGATCTGCATTGTGTTTTTCTACCCGTGGCAGCACCAACCTTGTGGACCCTGGGTCAAGTGCCCCCTCTGCAGTCAAGGGCTGTGGAGCAGACTCTGCTCTTTGGAAATGCCACCTGCCAGTCCCTCACAGAGGGAGAAGGTAGGAAGGAGAGGAGGATCGAGGAGCCCACGTCAGAAACTGGGAGGGAGTAAAGAGTTCTTGAAGGCTGGCAGAAGCAGGGAGGCTTTGGGAAGTAACTGGCAGCTCGTCAGGTAAGAAAACCAATTTATCAAAGGCAACTCCATCCCAGTAAGAAACCTGAACACAAAGTCAGACTTAAAAGCAGTCAGAGCCCAAACGTGCATCTTTGGGAACTAGCTGGGCCTTACTAGGACTGGAGTGTCGGGTCTAATAAGGGCAGAAGGGAGGAAGTGAGTGTCACATCTGACTTTTTAATATCGCACGCCACATTAATCTCAATTACTGGAATGAGAAGGCTGATTTGGCTAAAGTGTCTCTAGTCTTGACCTGAAGATATTCACAGTCAGCTACACTCTCATTTCCTTGGTTAATCACATATTGAAAAAAATGTTTGTAATTTAGCGTTTTCTCTTTGTCTGGCCTCAGCTTCTAAGCACTGTCTCTTGTTGTGCCCTTTGCCTAAGAATCCTTTAGTGTCTATTTGCCTCTCTACAAAAATATCTGTAGACTGTAATCAAGTCGCTTTTATGTACGTTAAGTAGATTGAGCCTTTGAAGTGGCCCTTGCTAGAAAGTGTTTTCTGTAGCGCTCACACCATTTTTTGTAATTCTCTCCTGCATCTTCTCAAGTTTCACTTTATCCCCTTAAAGCAGTGCACCCTGGAGCCAACTGCACTATTTCAGTGTGTTGCATGAAAAGGTACAAACTCACTCTTAACATATCTGTACTATTCTCCCTTTTATAAACTCAAAGGCTGCAACGTCTGCCCATTCCAATACTGCATGGTCAGTCAGTCATCTGCTTTGATTTATTCCCCTCCTTTACAGCTCCACTATTTTCCAGAGATCTCCCATGCCCAGGGGGTATTTGACAAGCTTTCTTCTTGTTCTTCCTCTGGCATGGGTCTGTATGTCTGCTCTGTCCACACCATCATTTACTAAATGTTACTCACCAAATTCACTGACGATCCAACGCAAAGCTGTAATGGACAAATTTTATAATCTAGAATTTTGTATTTCCGAATTGCTGTCATAAGTGGTGAATACTGATAGGTCTCCTATCACCCCCTGTAGAATCCCATCAGAAACATCTTAATTTCTTGAAAATAATAGATTTTTATGTGTCAAAACACTAGCTCTTAATCCATTTAGCATTTTTGTTGCTATTGCATAACTAAATTTGAAAACAAAATGGTTGAATGGCACTAACCCAAGCTTTACAAGGTCATTCCAACTGTGTCTTACCCCTACAGCACTATATTTATCAGCCTAACTTGCAACCTTATCAGCAGAATAAAATGAGGTTGGTTTGACAAGACTTATTTTCCGTGCAGCCAAGCTGAGTGGCATTAATTATCTCGCAAGTGAAGGGTGTGCTTTTCACTCTGACTCGGAGGAATGGGCCATGTCAGGCTGTGCAGCCATGTGTTGAAGTGGAAGGGAGCTTGTTGTGGCAGTGATATATCCACCAAGGCGGTAAAAATCACAAAACAAATTTGGTCTGGATTTAATGACAACATTTCTGGAAGTTTCCTTGAAATTTAATGATGGGGTAGAACGCCAATGACTTCCAGATTTCTAAGTTAAAAATTTGTGTATGTGCAATAAAATACTGTCTTTCTTCCTGGTACTAAAACCTATATCCACCACTGTTGATTGCATATATAAATGTAGGGCCTGTAGCTGTCATTTTGGTATATGACTTTCTCTGAGATTCTCCCTTGGTTCTTTCTACCTGCATCACTGAAGGGGCCCGAACGAATGCCTTGTTCCAATGCCATAAAAATACATATCCTGTTTCAGTAACCACAGTGTTCAACTGGTTCTGAAAGCATTTCCCTTCTAGAGTTACGGTGGGCAAAATCCCCACGGGAGCAGGCGGGAGGGAGAGGAGGACGCTACGTGGAGGAATGAGGACCAGGCTCCTGTAAATACCTGTTTTTCGAGCTGCTTCTTTAGCTTGCCGTTGTCAGCTTGAGATTCTGCCAGCACCTTCCTGGCAGCTGCCAGCTGACCCCGAAACAAAGTCACCTCCTGTTCCGCCACGGCCTTCGCCCTCAGCCGCCGCTTTTTGTTCTGCAGGGCTTCCTGCATCACGGAGAGCAGAGCAGTTAGGAAGGCAGAGATTTTCTCTCTTTCATATTGCGCTAGATTACTTGGAAAGTGACCTCTCGGGCATATTTAGTAAATTGGGGCTGAAATGCTATGATTTTTTTTTTTCCTAATAAAGGCCTGACAGATTTTTGGAAGGCAAAGTGGCGAACAGGATGGACAAGAGGGATTCATCAGAGAGGGAAATGTTCAGAATTTTTTTAATTCATTTTTTTCTTAGGCCAGATTTACAGCTAGAGGTGTCAATATATCCTTTTAACTGAAAACAGCATTATCTTTTCCACAGGTACAATTGCACCTCTTTGATTTCACTCACACATTTCAGCAGTTCAAGTGAACGCAAACAAGCCCCAAGCAAGGCAAAACTTGATCTTTTTTATTTATTAGAAAGATTAGCAGATGCTAATCAGCTTTTGCTTTCAGCGCCTCTCAAGGAAAAATGCGTGTGCTGGAGCTTGTTTCCATTCTGGGCAGGGTCTTGCTGTTTGGTTTAAACACAAACACAAACGTGTATGTATATTACACATGTTACTGTGCCAGGCACAGCAGAGCTCTCTCCTTTCTCACCATCTGAACTGGAAAAAGCCAGAGCTGGCACCCTCTGCCCTTGGCACGGAGCACAGTGAAATACAAATTCGTAGATCTTCAGGCTCATTTCAAAGTCAGCCACAAAGCAGGTATGTCTCAGCAAGATGAGATAGTTTTATCATTTTTAAAAAGCCAAATTTCCCCAGTTATTTTCTGTTTCAGGCTTTTCTTTTAAATTGTATAAAGATAGCTATATTTCTTATTTAAATCAGCAAATTGGCAGTAACTCAATCCATCTTTGCCTGATCTAAACTTAATATGAATTAATAAAGCATTTGAGTGATTTAGCATCTCTCTGATATAACTTAACTGAGTGTATGCACATCCAGTTTTATTTGGCTTTAAAATTAATAAGCCCCCTAAACCCATGCTGCTTTTACTCATTTTAAATTAACAAATAGGATCCATTCGGCCTTCCCCTGGCTCTACATGTGCAGCTGATTAACCCATCTAGCAATCAATAACCTGTTTATTCCATTCTAATCAGCCTCATTTAAAGCAGGAGGGCACTTTTCTTTCCATTCATCTTCCCTTTAGTCTAATTTAGTCATCCTCGTGCCTCATCTTGCATTGCCATAATTAAATTTATAAACCTCATGCTGTGTTCTGCTTTCCTTAAGCAGATACTGCTTTCACAAAATCTCTGTCTCCTCCCAAGCTAGCACTCCATTTCATTTTGTCCCCATGGTCTTTCTTTTTCATATGTTTTGGTCAGTTGTAAAATAGTTAATTTTAATAAATGGCTATCATTAGCCTTCTCAGTTAGCAGCTGAATTAGGAATACTGTAGGCTACCATACTCTTATTTCAGGTAGGCATCAGTGATTTGTTTCTCTGCCTTTACATACGAAGACCACCTTTTTACCCACAGTTTAGAGGGAAATAAAGTACAGATTTCGTACCTCACAACTGCAGTCACACCAAGAGCCTGTAGACTTACTGAATGAGTAAGCCCAATCTGGCTGTTAGTTTTTCTGTGAATAAGACACTAATAACAAACAAAATGGTAGGGAGATAGCGCCTGCTCTGCATTGCTCAGCTTTGCAGAGAGCTGAGCGTTCCGGGCAGCTCGTCTCCACAGCTTGGCACCTTCAGCTCGTGCACCAGCTTGCCCAGCCTCATGTTCCCGTCCCGCGCGAGCTGCAGCTCTTCCCGCTGGAGAAGATGTCAGGAGCCACAAAGATCACTTTCCCCAGGAAAAACGTGGGGCTTTGAAGTAAATATTATTGTAAAAGCAGGCAACTGTTTGTATTTAATTTTAATTCTTGAATCTTCAGGCTTCTCAGCTTGAAGCAGCTCAGCCTGTGGTAACACATTTCCATGACAGTGTCTCCAGGGAAACAGGAAATGTGAACATGGTCTGAGAACAGGAAAAAAAAAAAGAAGAAGAAGAAGGAAATCAAATGCAAGACACCATGCAGGTAAACACACCAGAAATGAAACATTGCTAATGGGATAAACGCTCTGATTTAGCTAAATGGGGATTCTGGTTCACATCATACTCAGTAGCCTGTTTCACCTAGTTACAGCGTCCTTAATGAGAACAGAACTAGAGGATTCGTGACAAGTGCTGGTGGTGGGGGCAGTTTTCCCCTCTCTGTTCAAAATAGCAGACTGGTTCCTGAAAACTGTCCTAACGGCAGAGGATGGCAGCTCCACTATGCAAAAATCACAGAAATGATGGATCCACCTGTGCAGAAAGCAGGCCAGGTATTAGCTGTGTGCTCACTTACAAACGCATACATATTTTCTTACTTTAGACAAATATTCTTCCAAGTCATCATTATTTTCAGTGGAACCGAACTTTTTCTTCAGATCAATTATATTGTCAGCTCCTTCTCTTCTCACTTCTCTGACGATTTCAGACACCTGTGGTCAATGCTAAGGCAACAGTCATCCAACTCTTCCTACAATTGCAAGCAGAACCCACAGGTGATGACAACTGCCTATACTGGAGTGCAGCATTCAGAAGATTTTAGAATCTCTCAGCTACACCCACATGATGTTGCTTGATGCTTATTTCTCTAGAATCCAGAATCTCTAGAATTTCTCCAGAAGACAGATAAATATTCTTTTTACTGCATCTCAACACCACAAGAAGTGGAATTTCAATTGTACCACCTGTATACAACCTACTGGCAATCTTGAGATGTGTGTATTTAATGGAAGTGGTGACATCATGATGAAAAAAATGGGCTTTCTAGTGAAAAGCAGTCTCGCTCTAAGAGCTACTCAAGTCAGTCTTGCCCTGCCCACAGTCCTTGGCCTTGTGGACCATGAATCAAAACCCTGGGGATCTGATCCAGGCAGCTGCTCTGTGTTGCACATGATAACATTCAGGTCAGTTTTTATTATCTAGATTGGGACATCCTTGTTTTTGTAAGTAACGATGTATTTTGCCTCAAAGAATTTATTAGAGTACTTGGGGAAAAAGACAAGGAGCCATGTTATTACCCCGTGGCGTTGAAGTCCCCCGCCGCATGCAGCTCCTGAAGCAAAGCACAAACGTGCTGCAGTGACGACCCGGCAGAGCCCAACGCTGCTACCTCCCAGCCCCACAGCTCCTTGCTTGTGAGCAACTGCCTCCCACCCAGAGAAACCGCCTTGCTCTCATCCCAGAGTGTCAACTCGAGACCCTCTTTTTGGCAAAGGAGACAATGCTCCTGCTGGAGAATGTTCTCGTAAAACATGGAGTAGGTCTCAATGTTGCTGTGTTCTCTGGCCATGATGTCACTGCCAAGTGCTGAAGGTGGCTTTTCTTAAAGGTCACCTAGGGAAACAAAATAAGACAACTTACAGGTAGCCTGAGTCCCAGGAGTTGCTATACACAACCTATGTCAAAACAATGAAGTCCAGACAAAACCTAATCACCTCACTGTAAATTTAACATTTCTGCAGAACCAAAATGAAGCAAAAAGTTACATTTTTCAATGCATTTTTTTTTCCCATTCTACAATTTCACTGGAATAAATGTGTTGGTGTAATTCTTATTTCACCCAAATAAGCAAATGAAAAACAGTTTCTTCATTTTTTTGACCGCGTTTAACTACAAATATACATTTTTTCCATCTGAAGCTAGGAGAGAATTTTCAGTAGACAATGTAAATCATCAGCTCAGAAACTGCATAGGATGTTGGAACCAATATCCCCTTTCTGCGGAGAAAGACCTGGGTGTCATGGTGGATGACAAGTTGACCATGAGTCAGCAGTGTGCCCTCGTGGCCAAGAAGGCCAATGGGATCCTGGGGTGCATTAAGAAGAGCGTCTCCAGCAGAACGAGGGAGGTGATCCTGCCCCTTTACTCAGCCCTGGTGAGGCCGCATCTGGAGTATTGTGTCCAGTTCTGGGCTCCACAGTACAAGAGGGATGTGGAGCTTCTGGAGAGAGTCCAGCGCAGGGCCACAAGGATGATCAGGGGCCTGGAACATCTGCCCTACGAGGAGAGGCTGAGGGAGCTGGGCCTGTTCAGCCTGGAGAAGAGAAGGCTGAGAGGGGATCTAATCAGTGTCTACAAGTACCTCAAGGGAGACAGTGAGGAGGATGGTGCTGGCCTCTTTTCAGTGGTGGCCACTGATAGGACTAGAGGAAATGGCCGGAAACTGAAACACCAAAAATTCCATAGGAACTTAAGGAAAAATTTCTTAACAGTGAGGGTGACAGAGCCCTGGAACAGGCTGCCCAGAGAGGTTGTGGAGTCTCCTTCTCTGGAGATCTTCCAAACCCGCTTGGACGCAGTCCTGTGCCACGTGCTCTAGGTGACCCTGTGTGTGCAGGGGGGTTGGACTAGATGATCTCTAGAGGTCCCTTCCAACCCTAAGCATTCTATGATTCAAGAACCGCACGTCATGATTTTTAACCAAAAACCTGTCAAAACATTTTCTTTAAATTTCACTGAGAAAACAAGAACTGCTTCCTGACCATGTGCTGGATCCCTGAGTTGCTGCTGACTCAGGAAGAGTTCCCGCTCCTGAGTGCATGCAGAAAGTCCTGTGATCCTGTACTGCCTATAACACCCAGCCCTTCCTGAAAGTCTGAGGCCTGAAAAGGGCTTTTCCAGAGCAGTAGGACAGTGCATAAACTCATTGCCTCTACTGCTATTACAAAATACATAACAACAATAGATAACATATTTGAGTACAAGCTTGTAAACTTATCAACTTAAGTATTTCAACTATCTGTGGTCATAGCGCTGAGAAACCTTCTTGCATTACCCCATGTTTCCAAAGCTCTGCAGGAAGAGAGGGAGAGAAAAAAAACTAAATCTGAATAAACCACATATGAGTAGGCATCAGATACCAATATATCAATCCCTCAGTAATCTCTGGGATTTGACACTTGGTAAAATTTACAGTTCAGGGTTTCTCAGCTCTTCTAAAATATTGACAACAAAAAGTAAATATCATTGCAAAGAGATTACAAAAACTGTGTTAAGCAGCAATATCAAATTTGTTCTGGTTTCAAACCAAACTCAATTTCATTACGGACCAGCTCCATCAATAAGGACCTGGGCCACAGTTGCATATAGGAGCTGTGTGCAAATATTGAGAAAAGAACGTGGCTTCTGTGCAACATTGAACAGTTACAGACAGTAATTGTGGCTGCGTGCATCCTTTACCACTGGCACTTGGGCATGTCTTTCTTCCCTTTTCCCCCACTTTTTCTTGGTTTTACTCTTTGAACCTGTGTAAGCCCCACCGCCCAAATTCAAATTCATGCAGTAACTGTACAAAGTAAACACACAACATACTAAAAAATACTTTTAATTGCCTATTTATTACAGGCTGCCTGGAAACTCCAGAACAACTATTGCTCAGCCACATTTGCAAAGCTGCCCTTTATGCTGCCTCTTTATACACAATACGTAGAAAGAAAGCAATATCTTCCATGTAGGGCATCAACCTGCTGAATGGACGGGATAGACACGTCCGCACAGACATGCACAGATGGTGCATAATATATGGATATACTGTATGCGTCACTACACAGTCCTTCATTGCCTGCTGCTAAGTGCATTACTGGATTTTCACACCATGGGCTTTAAAAGAGAGTTTCCCAAGGGCAAGCCAGTTGTCACCAGTGATACTTTCCATGTGGCCAAGCTGGGCCCCTTGCTCCATGTGCGGAAGCTGAAAGGAAAACCACTGTCCTGCTCCAGGGCTGCTTTTCCCATGCCCACATCTTGTAGGAAGGGCTGAGGCGGGGGGCAGCTGTAAAAATGCTCTTGGTGTTTTACTTCTGCCTACCAGTGGGGAGACTGCCCCCTTGCCTGGCTCTCTCAGCTGTCACTAGAGTCGTCTCCTGGCTAACTTTCTTCTGCACATCATGGATCATGTGGCTTTCCAGACTTTCCAGAAGCTTTTGCAGCTAGAATTATGTTCAAGATTTAGTTCATACTAAATCTCTAAACCAGTTATAAAGCGACTTGCCAACTATAAAAAAATGACTAGATTAAGTCAGAGTAATTCTGCTCTTCCCATTCTTTTCTAAGACCCAGCAGAGTCAGGCAGAGCATCAAGGTACAAATCCTTGTGGGGTATCAGCGTGTCTAGCTCTGAGTCACAGAACCCTTCGGTAGGGACAGACTCCCTGGTGCTTCGGGCTCTCCCCGAACACGCATCTCGTTCCCTAGAGCAGAGGGGCCATGTGAGAGTTTCACAGATCACCCCCACCGGCCACGCTCCCCACCATGGTGATCCCCACAGGTCCCACCAGCTTGTGCTGTGCTTGTTGGGGTTTGCAGGCAGCATGACACTGGCCACCCCGTGCACCAGGTGTTACCTGGAACAGCTTCATCTCCCTTCTGGATGCTCCCGGGGGCAGCAGCACGTGCTGAGTGCTGGTAACCAGCTCTCCCACCAGCGGCTCCTCTGCGCCCGTTCCTCTGGCCAAGGCCTTCACGACAGGACGTCAGTGCTGGATTCACTGAGATGACACAGGGAGTTCACACAGTCTTGCCCCAAACCGTTCTGTTTGCATTTACCAACCTTAGCTTTCCTTTTCCTTCCCCTGCACCTGGTCCCAAGCCAGGAAGAAGGACATCAAAGACTCAACTCTCTGCACTCAGTCGGCAGGCAGGGCAGGGCAGCCTCTTTCTTACTGATCCTGTGCTATTACGTAGCTCAGCAACCTCCCTTTAGAGCTTATAACAACACAGAAATAAAACAGAAGGGAAGGGACAACATAAAGCAGGGAAATACAGCCACAAGGAAGAAGTTGTCTACATCACCATCAATCAAACAGAACACTAAATTTTCTCCACCTCCTCCCCTTGCTCTCCTTCAGCCCCCATCAGGGGTTTGCCAAGTGCCACCCTTTGCTCAAATTCCTGCGTCACTGCTCCCCTGCACCATCTCACCCTCTGCTTTCTTATGTGTGTCTTCCAGGGAAAGGACTTTCTTAAAAATGATGCTTCATTTTTTTCTGTTTCTAAACAGGCCTCTCTGATTTCCAATTTTCCATTCTCAACTGCTCAAAGGTGAGCCAAGCGGGAGGGTTAGGAAAAATTCTACTACAATTACATTTCATGTAACAGGCTTCCAAAATTGCTATTTACTGAATTACTTTATTTAACATTGTTTGGGAAGCCTGAAATATTGAGACAGGTCTCATGACTGCAAGGAATGTACTTTGCCGGTCTTTTTTGCCTGCATTTTTGTTATTTCCACCTTTCTTTAGTTTTGTTTATAAATTTCCTGGTACTTTTCCTTTTCTCAAAGGGTGTAAGAGCTACTTTTTGTTTCTTTGTTTCAATATTGTTTTTCCGCCTCTTTTTAAAAGTCTATTCAAATTATTCACTAACGATGTTTTCCAAGTAAAAGAGAGTGACAGGAAGAAAACAGTGTGGAGAAGGCAGAGATTGTTCTCATTTTCCATCTTGCCACGCACTCTGGAATACTCTTGTATCCAAAGGAAACTCACCTATATTACTCACAAAACTCTTTGTAGAGAGGAACTGTACTGATATCCTCAGTTTGAGTTGACCCCATTCTGCCTTTAATATTTCCAGTCGCTTCCAGAGAATAAGAAAAGATCACAGCAAGCTCCATGATGTGACTGGATCGCAATGCCTCAGCAAAACTTTGCTCTGGCACCAGCTAGAATTTCAGCCCATAATTTCTGCCAAATTCTCCTGAAATTCACAGGAAAATGCTTTTGCTTCAAAAAGCTATAGCAAGATTTTCACATGCTTTTTTTTGAGGGGGGGAAGGGGTACTGTTTCTGTTGTGTTTTGTTTCTGCTTAATAGCCTCTCATGCAATATAAGCTATGCAACAGGCTTTTACACAATAAGAACTTGCAGTTGTCCCTTTTACATCAGTGCCCTTCAGTGCATGGGAGAAAAAAAAGGATACTTTCAGATTGCAATGAGTACTCATGGCAGAGAAGATGGGAACAAAATCATACAGTTAAACTCTTCGTTTTATTGCTTCTTTCCTCAAGTGAATAGCTTCAACAGCAACACTCTCTGCTTGGTGTCTAACTTAAAAGCACCTTTATAGAAATCAAACTTTTAGCTCAGATCCTAAAGAAAATAAACTTTGAAGTAACTAAGCACATCCTTTCCTGTGGGCCACCCGCCGCTCTGTGTCACACAGCTTGCACCTGCACGACTGGGAGGAAGGGAGATCCTGAGCAAGCACTGCTATCGTGAGCGCAGGGGGTTCTGCCTACGTTATACACACAACTGGACTCCAAGCTCGAAGTGCTGTGGTCCTAGGAGCATCTGCCCGTGCATAAGAAGTATTTGAATCTCCAGGCTGCTGCTCACTGTACCTACATGTTGTAGTTTATATTAGTTATGCTGTTGATGGTGACTGGAAATAATCCCCATGCATTAGGAATGTCCTCCATGGAAAATGCATGAGTGTCTAAAAGAACAGAGACAACTGCTCATAAATAAAAGCAGCATTCAGACAGTTATGAGAGTCCTATCTAATCTGATCAGGAAAAGGTAACTTGGAGGCTAAGATGCTACTTGATTTGTGGTGCACTCGGTGCTCACTTTGAGGGCAGGTCGTGGATCAGAAGAGAGAGAATCCTCTCCTGTTGCTCCTTGGGAAGATGTACTCAGCTGCACTCCAGGGCGTATTTCACACCAAGCTGCTGCACTGGTGCTGCTTGTGCCTCTGCAGAACCGCTCCCAGCTCCCTGGCTGGCTACTGTCAATGTATTGCCAGTCATATCTAGAGGGATATGGATAAGATTCCCAAAACAACCTACATATTATTCACCAGACTTCATAGGAGAGCACAAAGCCCACTTTTCAGGTATGCTAAAGGGGAACTGTGCGTCGTTGCCACCTAGATCAAGGAAGGGACAGCAAAAAATTGTATTCCTATAACTCACTGCTTGGCAAAGTTATTAAAGGTGAGCCGATAGTGGCTAATAATACCACTAGCAAGGCTCATCTTCACTTCCCTTTACATTTGACCAGCTTTTTTTTATGCCAGTGTCATCATGGTGCCTCTTCAGTATGTAGCACAAACTAATCTGGCAACGTGTAGCTCTACGTGACTCTACAGCTTAGGAAACAGTACTAAGGTATCTTACATACATCCACGAAAGACATGGGAGGCAATCAAAACTGCTGCCACATGACAAGGGACCTCAGGAGGATAATCACCCCAAGCTGAAAATCAGTAGAAACATCAGCGCCTGCAGTCAGGATAGGCAAAATATTCCAACACAGACTGCTGAGAATAACTGCATTTGGGACACATCAGTGTGATTTCATTCGGTCTTAAAATTTTATGATTCACCGATAAGGAGGATTTTTTGCTAGGACCCCAAATGATGACTCAGGTTAATTAGATGTGATCAAAGGAATTCTTCCAATTAGCCGTTGGGTTCTTTGCACCATGGAAGGGAAGGAGTGAGCACTCAGTGCACTTCTCCTCTGAGGAGCACAGTGCAAACAGCAGCAGCGGTGCCCAACGCTCACCCTGCTTTACTCACCCTGCAGCTCTGAGGATCCAGGGGCTGTGGGAGCCTTAGCTGTGAAGCAAAAGCACTCTGAGTCACACACGCAGTTACTCAGTGCAGGCAACACGTGGCATATCCTGTCTGTCACACTCTGGCATGCTAAAACATTGCCGGAGGACAGAAATGTCTCCCTGAAAAACATAAAGAATCAAATTACTGTACCAAGAAGCAAGATTGCTTTGAAATTCTCCAGATGTTCTGTAACAAAATCACTTCCTCACCATCATAAACTGACATGACCAAGCCAATCCGCACAGACTGTGCAGACTGTCATAGCAAAGGTGCTATGAGTAAACCGAGTGTCAGCTATGCATAGCAGCAGATATAGCAATTAAAAACAGTCTTAAATGATGATGATGCAGGTGCTCTTGTGAAAGTACATCTTACCGAGGACATTGAAAGCAAAATATGTGCTTGTGCTAATGGGAAAGGATCCTTGAGCAGAGAGCAGGCTGGTAATAAATCACGAGATCTACTATCTGTTCCCAGTACCATGATAATTTTCTACACAAAGTGGGAAAAAATTAAATGTTCAGGAGATGGTGGTTATAAGCCTTTGGCACCTCAAATTGGGAACAATTTGGGAGTCCAGAGGTGGATTGAGCAACCACACTCCCCAGTGATTTTCATGAGATGTGGGTCGCATCTGTAGCAGAACCAGAAGAGCAGCAGGAGTTAGTAAACCAGGCAGAGAACTCTTCTTACACATATATATTTCCTCTGAGACTGAGCTTCTCATAATGCTTGTGTTGTATTGTGCTGTGCAACCATACACATAAAGCTACTTTTTATTACACTCTGTGTGCAACATATCTTTGATCATTCATCCTTTTGGGAACCTTTCTGCGTCCTGCTCTGTCCTTCTGAGGTGGGGGACCAGAACTGCAAAGGCTCGTCAACATAAATTTATTCAGTGATATAGGGATTCTCTTGTTTCTGCTGTCTATACGTTTCCTAAAGGGAATTGATTTACCTTTTTTTTTTTTTTTTTTTTTTTTGATTGTTACCAAGCTGAAATTTTGACAGAACCATCTGTCATAACTCTGAGATTTCATTATTGTACGGCAACGGTCAGGTCAGAGCCCATCTTTTTTTTAACAGCAGGATCATTTTTCCTCAGATGCATCATTTCACATCTGAACACTGAACACCATCTGCTATGGAGTTACTGTGCAGACATGCAGTCTTGTAAGGTCCTTCTCCAGTGAGTCTTCGCCCTAGGTATCCTGAGTACCTCGCTATCATACACACGTTATATCACCTCAGCTTCAGCCTCTTTTCAGTCATCTGTGAGTATCTGCACAGTGGAGGAGACAGCTCTTGTCAGAGTGGTGACCTCTCTGGTCCACTGAAAAAGCTCACTTAGAACCTTCTGCTTCCTAAATCTCAACAAATGTGACAATCTCCTTGCTCATCCAGTGTCTCTTAGACTCCTTAAAAGCCCCTTCTGAGGCTATTAAAGCTTTCAGGAAATCTATGCAAACTGTATCAAACCCTTATCCACGGTTGTTAATTCCTTCAAAGAATTCCAGTATGTTTTAAGGCATGACTGCTCTTTCCAAAAGATATGTTAACTCTTGCCAAGTACATCGTATTTGCAACCACTTTACTACAGCTTCTGTTAATTTGTAAACTACAGGTATCAGTCTTATCAGCCTGCAATTAGCCAGGTCACTGCGGCAATCCTTTTGAAAAAATGGTACCATAGTAGCCACCTCCAGCCTGCAGGTATCAAGGCAGTTTTAATCAAGAATTTGCAAAACACATTTTTTTTCTTCTTCTTCTTCTTTTTTTTCTTTCTTCTTCTTTTTTTTTTTTTAAATCTGTTCTTTCAGAATTCTTGGGAGACTATTGCCTCATCTTGGTAATTTGTTAATTTTCATTTCAGCACATCTGGCCCATGATTTCTCCTAGTAGCATTTTCATTTGCGGCAGAGCCTTTGATTTGCCCCCAAAAAGAAACATTCTAGTGTGGGAACATCTGCAAGCTCTTCCATCAGGAAAATAGAAACAAAAAAAATCACTTGTATAAATGTGTCATTTTGCCCTATCCTCAGTGACCATCCCGATCACCCCCAACCCCACTGACTCTCCAGCGGATTTCCTGCTCCTGACAGAATTAAAACAAGACTTATTATTAGTCGATGCCTTTAGCAAAATTGTTCCTGAAAATCTTTGCTAGGCTCCTTCAAATCATTTAACTTTCAGCCTGTCACAGTCTTTTCTATTATCTTTATTTGAATGAAGCTTCAGTTTTTTAAGGATGTCTTCCTTTTTTAATAATCTGTTTATTCCTGCTGTTTAGCCATGCCAGCATCCTCATCCTCTTCTTTTTTAAGTCTTTCTTCGCATGTGCTATGCATTTATTTTGTGCCTCCAGTATGTCTCCATGCCATCTGCAAGGATTTAACTAGCTAATCCTTTTAGATTTTTTTTTTCCAACAAGTATTCTCATTCTTATGTAGTTCTGGTTTTTGAAGCTGAGCTCAGTTATGGTGATATTTATTTGGTTTTCGCTGTCCCTTCAGGGTTATTTTATGCAAGCACATTATGGCTGCTCTTACAGAATAGCTCTTCAACTGCAGTATTTTAAACTATGTCCTATGCATTACTCAGCACCAAGTCAAGGAGCTGTTTTTCTTCTGGGGGGCTCTCCGACCTGGTTGTTCCACTAAGCAGGCCTATACCTAAAATCACACCTAAAAATCCAATGTGCCTGATCTGTGGAAAGGAGAGCTGAAATTCCCCTTACTTTTGCATACCCTGCCCTTGTTTCAGTTCTGCTGAGGATAATCCATACGTGATTCAAATGACTCTTAGAGTATTATCAGTAGAGAGTATAGGAGGGGAGAGAGGTTTAGTTTCTTTAATGGTGTAAATTATGTTTTCCAGACAGGCAAACATAGGTCTGAATATCCTAGAAGTCACGTACCTGCTTGTGAAGTATTCTTTGAGAGAGAAAATGTAAACTGAAATGTAGCTCCCGCAGCAAAACAAAACGATGCCCTCAGCAGTGTGCCTCCACAGCAGCCACCACTCTGCCCGAGCTGGTAAGCTGTGTGTCACTGCTTAATGCTGTCACCTCAGCAGCATTTGCTAAGCTGCTGGTTGCTCCTATCAGCCCTAATAGCTGTAGCTCCTACCGTAGCCGATGCCTGACTGCTGCATCTAACTGGAGAAACGTGACTTCCCTGCGGAGGGCCAGCAGTTGGGCTAGCGGATTCTCAAGGCTGTTGATCATTTTCTGTATGTCCTGAAGTCCAGAGCCTAGAGGCGCGAGAACAGTAAGTTAAGCAGATATGTGTGAGGAAGTGCACAAAATCTTGTTCCCTCTACAAGAGAGTTCCTTCTACAACCTCTTTTCCCTTCGTTTTGAACTTCATGACTTTTTTAATGTTTCCTCTTTCCCCTGGGAGGCAGAAGAATGCATTTACATCTTTGTCAGCACGCTACAAAAACATGCATTAAGAAAACAGATTACAGCAGCTGGAGAAGTATGAGGATGTGTAAGGACAAGGAGAAAGAAGCATAGGAATAACAAGTTACAAGTATCTCAGAAGAACGGTTCTATTGTTATTCTCATCCACTAAAAAGTCAATTTTTGTAAAAAAAAAAAAAAAAAGAAAAGAAAAAAGAAAGACAAGGAAAGCGCTAGACTCCATCTTACAGATTATTACACCAAGTTCAAGTTTGTCAAAAGGCTGCAGAACCAGATCCTGAAGTTACTATTACCTGCGGGTAATAACTGGGCTGGGTAATGTCCAGGATGGGGACAACTTGTCCAGCTGATTTCAATAAAATAGTATCAGGACCCCATTCTGCGAGTTAGTGAATGTTTTTCTGCTGAGGCTCTGAAGTTTGTTTGTCAGTTTTAATCCTAGCATAAAACTTTCCAAAGCAATGGGCGCCTATAAATCGATACCGTTATAAGAGCATCTGCTCCTGGTATTTGTACAAAATTTGTGTTCGGCGCTTGACTGCCTCCCAAGACACATCCACCACAAAAGTGATTTAACGTCAACGCACCTCTTACAGGAAACCAATGTTCTTTCTGTCAGGTTTCAGAGACTGCCATCATTTAAGGAAGTTAAATGTTCTGACTTGTGGGAGAGGGGAATTAATTCTGCACAATGGCTACAAAAAAAATCTCTCTGTGAGGAACAATAGGGTTAAACTCTCTGTACCAAAGGGTTATAGAGACAGCAGAGTACTGAGGGCTTCATTGCATATATTTTCTGTTTTAAAAGGGTGATAGCCAGGCCTACACTCCAGGTAGGCTTGAAATTAAAATGCGGCATGTAATATTCCTCCTCCAAAGCTACGTGCTTTCTCGTTGATCACTGAGCTCAGAGACCCTATTCGTTTCCAAGTTCATTTAACACGCCAACATGCGTGAGCTTCCCCAGCATCCACACGTCGCAGAGCAGGGAGTGCTCCTTGCTGGGGAAAACAAGCCCGCTTCAAAACGAAGCATTCACCAACACGGTGTCAAAATAAAAAGCTCTAACGGGGGTTTATTTGTGAGTCACTCGGTCCTTTCTTCTCTTCTGAAGAGAAATTTCAAGATTTTCCCAACTCTGGAAGAATTTTGTATTTTTACACAATTTTTGTGAACACTTTAAACTATGCCAGGACAGAAGTGGAGCTGTGCAGGTAGAGTTTCCACTCCTGACTGTGTTTAAGTAGTGCCAAATATACAGATAAATATCTGCATTTGTAGGTGGCATGAAAACAATCCGAATAAGCAACACGCAGAAGGTGCGGGAGGAGCATCGTGTACCCTGTTTCATAACTCTGCCTCCTTCTACTGCAGGAATAATCCAACAGCTGAAAACATTTCACTGCCAAGAGCATTTCGACACTTGGGACAAGATTATCTCATGCAACTTTTGTTGCTAAAGATGAGGCATAGAGTTTAAATTGGCTCCTGCAATACTACACAGAGGAATACAAATGTCTCCTAAGAGGAATATCCATCCTGCTAATTTTCAGCACGTTTTAGTTGGGGTGAGCAACTGCTCTGCAGGTGTCTTTGTAACAGTGTCCAGTGAAGATGACCAGAGACATCAGAGATACCTACTTAGCAGTTAGATATCCCACACCTGCGGTACAGTTTACCACGAACAGCAGGCCAAGTCTATTATGTAAACTGATACTATTTCTGCATGAACACATGGTCATGTAGGACACAGCATAGACTTCATCTGTTTTATCCTTTGGAAAGAGAATCAAATGACAGATTTGCTAAAGGAAACAAAGCTTGCCTTTTTTAATCTTCTGGTAAAGATAAAATCATCATGATCTAAACAGATGGTTTGACAGAAACTCTCTGGAGAGGAAGAGTGATTTTGGGGCCGTGTTTTCTGTTCCATTCTGGGGCAAGGCCTCCAAATCCTGTAAGTACTTTGCCTTTCTGTTATATCATGACAGATCTGTGACGCTGTGTGCACAATCCTGAAACGTGACGGTCGTCCACCAGGAAAATGGAGCAGAGAAGAAAAGTAGGACTGGATTTTTTTCAGGACTTTATACTTCACTTAACACCTACCTCACCTTTGACTTCTTTTCATCCCTGCCTCAACATCAGCATTTCCTGCTTATTTGGACCTGGAGAAAACTACCTTAAACGTGCAGCATTTGTTACTTACCAATCCTCTCAGCGCCTCCCCAGCCTGGAGTCAGGGTTTAAGGCATAAAACCAGGTTGGAGAATTTCCTAACTGAGCAAAACCCAGAGATAGGCAATCACACCATGAGGCGCAGCAGCGATTTTGAGGCTCAGCTGGAGAGCTCTGACAGCAGCCGGCACATAAGAAAAACGCACAGAGATAAATGCCACATGCAGGTGACAGGCCCTAAGAAAATGCACCAAAGTAGCAAATCTTTTTTGAATAAATATTTTCACCGCAGTGTTCTTTGAAGTCTGTCACCAGCATCGTTCAGACTATGCCTCGATGTTTAAGTTGTCCCTAGTGATGGACAACCCCCTAGGAGAAAACTATCTTCACTGAGGAATTATGTTTTAACATCCAATCTACTTTCACAAGGAGGGAGGAACAGCAGCACAAAGAGATATTGCTACCTGCTGGCAGGACGTGCTCTGATTCACCATCCTGGTGCGTGAGAGGTCCACAGCGGTGAACCAGAACATGTCCTGCCACAGCTTCTGCGTTAGAAACTGCTCTCCCAAGATAGATGCCCTTTTTGCTGTTTAAATGTAGCTAGATAGCTATTGCTGGCCAGTCTGTTTCCTTTTACTCTACAGGAGGCAGAGAAGGAAAACTCAAGAGGCTGACTTTCCTTGAGCTTGAGAGAAGCTTAAGGAAAACTCTTGCAGTTTCCTCCCTTTTCTCCCCTCCTACAAATCCAATTCCTTCACTGCCATGGCCACTCCAAGCCTCATCTTCTCCCTGTCCTGTTTCCTCCATCTGGAAGTCGAAGGTAAAAATAAGTCAGAGGATATAAAGGTCTACAACACATCCCTTTAGTGTACACAGGGACAGAGACAATATTGATAAATTGCCAGGACAGGTAAGGATTGGGGAATAATATAGGAAAAGGTAACACAGCCGGGCTGGGTTTTCTCTTAACCACTTTTGATCTTTACAAGATCCTTCCTTTTCTTTCACTCCTGTTTCTGTCTCTTAACTGTGAGAACAGATGCTCTCTCCTTGTCAGGCACCTTTCAGCAACTTACCTCATCGGTGGCTCATTCCAGCTACATCCAGATTAAAACCACTGATGTTTATTCCGCCTATCTCCAAGGACAAGAGAAAATGTAATACACATGAAAAGTGTGGGTAGGCGCCCAGACAAAACCTGTTTGTGTTAAAAATACAAACCTGCTCTGGGAGCATCTTGAACATAATTAGCACTTCGGAAGGATGAGGGGTGAACTCCAAGTTAAGGAAGGTGTGTCCGTTTGGAGACAGCAAACAGTGCAGTTGGAGGTGGAATGACCTGAGTTATTGCAAGAATTGAGAGAGCTTTATCAGTGGGGGATTTATTTCTCCCTGTCACTTTCCAGGAATATATTTTAAAAGCATTTGATAAAACTCTTATTTGGAAATAGGACTTGCCTTTAAGATTTGGAGCAAGTGTATTTTAGACACAAAATTTTATAGGTACTATTTTACGTGTAAAATGTGACTTAAAACAGTTAAACATTTGACCTGAAAAACTTGCAGAATTTGACAGAAGTTTTCTTTCTAATTGATTTTTAACAAAGTCTTAGGACACATTAGTCTAGGCATTTTACAAAGGCACTTTTGAATAATGTTCAGCCTCGTTGTTCACTCTAATGGCCCTAGTGTCATCAAAACAGCACCAGGAGTAGGTGCTACTCCTGCTAAGGAGTAGGCAGGCAGAAATGTCCAGCAACATGCTCAAGAAGGACCATAGGCCAAGAGGAGGGCTCAATGGCCGCTCTGCAAAGCTGTAACTGCCCTATCCAAGCCACTGGGAAGCCTAAATCCGCACAAATTCCAGGAGCTCTGAAGTCCTTCAGCATCTCTGGGAAGCAGTCACAAGTTCTGAAGAACTGTCCCTTGTGTCATAAGTTCTGAAGAATTGTCCCTTGTTCTCTAGTGCAAGAGGCAAAGAAGATGAAACCATTTTGCATCATTTCCTGACTTTAGTCATTCTCAAAAGTAGTGTTGATTAACAAGCACCACTTCCAAGTCATGTTAAAAAAACACTAGTCCCAAAATGGTGACCAAAGCATCCAATTTAAGAAACAGGGGGGTGAGATGTTGTCCTTAGGGCACTGAGATTCCTTTGTTCTTGGGCACACACTCCTGCCAGGCAGACCATGAGAACTGTAACTTTCGTGCTCTGGAAAGACAGGCAGAGCAAGCAGTAGCAAGGCACTAAAAATCTGTATATTCATTTAAAAATATTCAGTGCAATTACTAGCAGGCAGGCCACTTTTCTTGCCAGAAAATATTAAAATACAACATTTGCTACATGAATAATGTATTTTCCTGTTTTTATATACTACACGTCACTTCTTGTTTCCCGCTAGATGAAGATGAAGGACAATATGTGGCTAGTACATACAGAGATATAAATTCAGCTTGGAGATTAAATTCAACATACTTGGAAGCTAGTTTTGCAGAGCTTTTTATTTACTTATTTATTTATTTATTTTTCCTGAAGCAAAGCTGAGTGCAAAAAAACAGAGCTTTTGTTTGGGTGGAATGAAGTAACAAAAGGTTAAATAGGTGATAGGCAAGGAAATTACACTCCGGCAGGGTTTGTTTAACCAGCTGTTCCTGACTAACTTTTGCACAAGAATGATAAGCACAAATTGTACCCAGGGAAACAGCACAAGCGACATTTTTCAGGCTGAGCTTAGTATTCACGCTGTCCTGCTCTCGTTTCCTCTATCTGCCCTCACTGCGCGTGAACCTATCGGCCGAGGGAGGACAAGCAGGCCAGCTGCAGCCTGGCCCAGGGGCAGGAGCACACATGCTGTGCCGATGTGCTGCATCTGGACAGGCTTAAGAGAATTGCAGCCATGAAAAGCGGCGTGTCCCCTCACATGAGTCCACATGTGCCCTCACATTGGGTTGGCAGTGGCTTCCCCAGAGCCACTGGGCTCAGGATGGGGACCAGCACGAGGCGGACCTTGTCTAGGGCAAGGATGCATCTGCGTGCGGATGAGCCCAGGTGCCACTTACCCCGGCCTTACGCAGCTGGTTTGGGCTACCATCACTCAGGAAACAGCTAAACCACCATTTAATCCTGGATAAATCAGATTTTCTACATTGCATTAAAAAAAAAAAAAGTAAAAAAGAACCCCCTTCCCCCCCGCCTTCCTAGTATGCTATATTTGCTTGCATAGTGACTAGTACGTTTGAAATGGGTATGGATAAGAGCTATGGCCTAGTTTTCCATGCAAAATGTGGGGCTAAGGAAAAAAAGCTGGGGCCAGGACAGTACTACTGCATAAAAAACACAGCTCTGTATTTTCCTCTTCTTTCCTGCTCCCAGTATTTACTGTTGAGACAGCAGCTGCTGAAGGAGATTTTTACTATCTTACAGGAGCTAACCTGAGTATCTGCACCTGAGTGCACCTGCCTTTTCCAAGGAATACTGATAGTGCCTAGGTAAGCTACTGAATGTGGACGTAGGGCACTTATCCACAGGTTCCCCTCTTCCCACGGCAGATGGAGCAAAATCAGGAAAAATGGGCGGTCACTGTACCACTGAAGGCAGGTGCTTAGAATATGGGCAACTCTCCTGAGACCTCTCCAGTCACTGGAGAGAGAAAGAGGCACTTCAAGGACACAGTTTGCCTCATCCAAAAACAAAAAGCTGAAGCAGGTCAGGTGACTCAGTCCTTTAAAGCATCCCCTGATCACCAGGGGAGTCCAGTCAGACACACACATCTCAAATTAGGTGGGAAAACCCAATTCTGAAACACTTTCTGCTGATGTTAATGACCTTCTTCCTATGCATTTCCTTCAGAGTTTTAAGAAAATTATATATATATATACACACGCACACATATATACATATATACACACTTTAAACACTTTTTGTTATAGCTATTCTCATTCTCACTACTTCCACTCCTCCCCCAGAACTACTACTTTTCTTTTTCTCCCATTTTTCATTGCATGTTTTCTTCCCCGCATCCTTACTCCCCTCCAGTCTTGGCCCTCACATCAGATACGTTTCTCCTGCAGGCCCTTCTCAGAGGGAGGTGCAGGCACTGTGCTGGCCCTCCAAGTGCCCGGCAGCCTCAAATGCAGGCACCGAGATTAGCTGAGAAGATAAGAAAGCCATTGCACTAATGTCTTGCTATAACCCTCCCAAGGCAGGCAAGACAGAAGCCTAATTTTTGCTTTCATCATGACTAATTGACAGTTGCTGTTTACAAGGTGCTTCTAAGCTTCAGTTAAACAACAGATAATGAGACATTAATTGGTACTAATTGATAAATTATTGCAGATTGCAGAAAGTCAGGGACTGATAGCTAGGGATCTCAAAGCGATTGCTGGCAGGGCCACAAACTGGTGATGAAAAGCAGTTGGGTGTCTCAGCACAGTAGAAGGACAAAAGGGAACCTCAGAAAATTCAGGGCCATCTTAAAAATGGAAGGAGATGCATATATGTTTTTTATCTTTTTCTAGCTCACATGTTTCATTTTAGAGTGTAAAATGAAAATGCATTACTGCTTATTTTATTGCAAAATTATTTCTGAAGTGCAATACAAGCCTATAAAGTAACCTGTTACTCAAGCATTGAAATATTTTCTTGCTGGTGAAAAGTTACAGGTTCAAAAGGCACAAGCCAGCGTACGATTAGGGTGAAAAACTCTAGGACTCTGGAATGCACCACAGCCTGGTTCTTTGATTGATGTCCCCATGAAACTAAGAGCAGCATGTGACAGGAGCAGCACTGGCCACTGACAGGACAAGGGATAATGGGTACAAGTTGAAACACAGGAAGTTCCATCTCCACATGAAGAAGCACTTCTTTCCTGTGATGGTGACAGAGCCCTGGAACAGGCTGCCCAGAGAGGCTGTGGAGTCTCCTTCTCTAGAGATCTTCCAAACCTGCCTGGATGCCACCCTGTGCCACGTGCTCTGGGTGTCCCTGCTGGAGCAGGGGGGTTGGACTAGATGATCTCTAGAGGTCCCTTTCAGCCTCAACCATTCTGTGGTTCTGTGATGTTGTGCACTGTGTGAGCTGCAGTAGGATATTGGTTCTGCACCTGAACTAACCTCCTCAGAGCAAACAAATCATGTTCAATTTAATCTTGCCTATAAACTACGACAGCAACTGCAACAGTTTCTATGACAATTAACCACTCCTGGTCTCCAAAGTGAATGCAGCAAAGGCGATGGAAACTCTCTCATCCCTAAACCTCCAAGTTGCCCGGAGGAGAGCTGGAGGGAAGCTTCACCTTCAAAAGTAAGTCTAGAAAAACGCTGTGCTCTTAAATCTGCTATTACCTTCTGTTACTGTACCCAGAGAGGGCTCCCTATAAAGCTAACAACAAACGAATGGCCTACGTACCATTTTTATGGGTTCTAATGTGCAGAATATTATAGAGCTTTAGAGCTTCTGAGGGCATCTGAGACCAGAGTCCAAAATACAATGCCTTAGGCAACACTTAATAAAAGTAGGTAAATAAAAGAAGAAAAAAAGACCCATATCCTGATTGCTGCCCGGAAACCGGATCCTGAAGGGCTGGCTCAAGGTTGGTCTCTGTCCTCAAACCATAGTCGACATGCAGTTAAACAACAAGGAGAGGGTAATAAAATTCTTGTCGAGCATCTTGTTGAACTATGCTTTATGATTTGTTTGTTTTTTAACCAGACTCCCAGACTTTGCAACAAAACTAAAGCTTTTGCTTGAACCTGAATAATTTCCACCGCACCCCCTCCCCCATTTTTTTTTCTTTTTTTGCTGCTAAGCCTTTCTACTGCTGTGAAGCAAGTTGAGCAAGGGCCAAAAGGCCAAATCAAAGCAGTGGATGACTACTTCCACATCTGAAAACATGTGCCTGCTGGTGCTCGTTTGGGGAGCCTAGAGACTTGCACCATGTAGGCTGTAGATATGCAAAAAGTCAGCACAAGGGCCTGCCTTGTTAGCCACAAGTTTTGAGGAAGGAGATCCTTGTGATACATCCATGCAAATACACATCCTGAAAGGAGCAGATGAGACAGGGTCATTCCGTCGTGTGACGTGTGCCCTTCACCCCCACTCCTAACTTCTCACAAGTCACATGCCTGCATCTGACTTACTGACAGGTTTTAGCTAACACCTAAATAAAATGTAAGACAACTCTAACAGTTACACAGGCTCAGTCACTGAAGTGGAGGATTTATATCCTGGAAGTGAGAGTTTCCATTTGTTTCCTCCTTCCAGGCAGTCTTGGGATTACAGGAAAGCATATTTCTAAAAAAAAAAAGTCCCTTTTTATGCCATTTTTTTTGTAGGTGACTGTGCACATCCATGAAACTTGCCCGAACACTGGTAGAACACACTGCTCAGGGCACCTCTTGGATATCAACCTTACAAACCTTTACTCGCTAGCATCTATTGGCTGAGGACTCTGGCTCCCAGGACCACATTTTCAAAGATGTTACAAAACTGGTATCAGCTGCAAGGCATTTTTTAAGTCTCCTCTTTTTCTCCTTGAGCTAATCCAATTATAAAGTATTTGTCTCTGTTGACAGGGAAATCATCTAGACTCCTTAGGTTCCTGTAGTATGCAATGAGCTGACCTCTTAGGGCATGCTGGCATACACGCTGGTTCAGCCTGTAAAGGTATAATTATAAAAGAGAATGTTGCACAGCATGTCATCTGTCCAGATAAGCTCTACTCTTGTTGAGCCTAATCTCTCTCCATATGGACATCTTTGCCATTTTCCGCAGCAAAATTTGCAAGCTATAAATATGACAACTTTGCTGCACTCTGGCAACCAAAAGGATAAAAAGCATGAAAGTTGCATTTTAGAGGCAAAGGAAATTTTAGATTTAGCACTTTTGCTCAGACTAATGTTTCTGCAGTGCATTGGAAATATTTGTAAATTAATCCAGCAACCGCTTTGTGGTAGCCACCGATGCATAACAAGAGAGAAGCCAAAGGAACTAAGTAATACAGTGAGTTATTTGCAGAACTGGGAATTAAAACCTCACAATCTGACCCCTTAGTCAGATTTCGTAATCCTCAGCCACACTGAAACCCCACTCCAGCAAAACTCTGCTGTAAGTGTCTCCAGACTCACCAGCCTGCCCTTACCTACACACTGGGTACACTGCATCGCGGTGTGTGTCTGCAGGGTGGCACAAAGCTATGCAAGGGGAACAAGAATATTTACCTTGTTCTGCATCCACCTGCGAAGCCAATGGTGAGCTATGGAAATTCCCTTTTGCAGATTATACTGCTGTGCAATGGAATGGACACTTAGGAATTGTCACTTAGGAAGAATGCCACTTGCAAAGCAGGGCTCAGTGGCAGAGCTGCCCTGCTATTTGCCATGCTCCTTCCTCAGGCTTTCCAGCTGCAGCTCTGCACACCCGGGCCCAAGAGCTGCCTTGGACGCTGGCCCCACAGCAGGCTCTTAACCAGTCTTTTGCCAAAGGGAACTGCAACATATAACCTTTATATGGCTTCAGAAGTTATGCACTTCTGCAGAAAGGTCACGTAAAAACTAGTCTAGCCTTTCACACTTGCAGTATGTCAGGTTAACATGCTGTTCCTCTGAAAAAGTAAACTAGAAACTGCCCACTTGCTTTCTTCCTTCCCTTAATTTATTGGCACACATGCTCTAGGATTTGATCTCATGCTATTGTGTTGGAGATAAAACTCTTTGAAATATAGGCTTAGCTGGGAATAAAGACTATAGAATAGTGAATATTGATGCACTAAAGCTGTATTTAAAAAGCAGAATCCAGTCCAACTTTACTGAAACTCCACTTATTCCCAATTTACCTAACCAGATAAACTGAATTCACAGGACATTACATCACCACTGTTTTTCTTCTGTAGCCTATTGTAGATTATTTCCTTTGCAACTTATCTCTTGTGTTGAGGATGTTTATCTGGCATTTCCACGCTCTACTTACCATGCCGTCATCAATCCTTCCTCTTCATACCTTGGCTAAGTAAGTGGCACATTTCCTGCTCTTCCAGTAAGACGGCTTGTACTGCTTCTAATGTTATCCTGCTAACAATCGAAAATGTTCTTCTCTTTCTGAGTTGCAAATATGAAGCTCATGAGTTGTATTCGTGTAAAAATGATGCCCTCAGAATAAGAGTTTTAGCTGTTCTCTGAAATACCTGTATTTGTTATAACAAATATATATATTTATACAAGATACACATTAAATATGTATTAGCTATATAATAAACGTATATATCAGATAACTTATTTATAAAAATATTCAACAATAATGTCTCTTTTGAGCTTCAGAAGTTCATTCTATAATGACAAAATATTTTCTTCTTAGTACCATGCATGTACAGGTAATACTCCAAAGCACTTGAAATATTATATATATATATATATATTTTAAAAGGTTATGTCTCCTGACACACCCACAAGATTTTGCATTCTGCTGCTCGGGGCTTCTTTCTTCTAAATGAATGTGTTCAGCATCATGTCTTGGGGCCCTGATTTCTCCAGCTGAATGGAAATGAAAGCTTCTGGAGGCCCAAAAGCGAGCAAAAGTATGGTAGCAGGGATGAATCTGCTCTCAAAAGGTAGACTGGTAACTTCACCTGAGCTACTCAAATAACTTTTCTAGGCACAGTTTCTCCATGCAACTAATTCCTAATGCCATGCTCTTCTACAGCAGGCATGAGATCATCTGTAATCGATGTATTCTGGACTATTTAGTATTTTCATAATTTTGCAATGTTTTCAAGTGTACAAGTCACTGATATTCAGAACCCCTTGAGATGTCTGCATTTCTCTCTTATTTCCACAGGATTTAATTTCAAGTCAAGGTCCCATCAACAGGGTATGTCTAAGTAACCAGAGCACTGAGCCTGCCAACTCAAGCCAAGAAATAGGGCACTTGAGAACGTGCTCTTAACATCTAGAGCAAATATGTTTTGCCACTATGAGGGCCCAGGTGAGGGTAAAATAGACAGTGCTCAGGATTTGCACTCCTCAGGAAGAGGACTTGTCTAGCCCATAACCCATACAGATTGCACTAGTTGTCCCTGTTAATGGTACGGCATAAATCCAAAGAATGTCCAGGAGAACATGAGGTGGCTGGGGGGGTTGCTTGCAGCTGCTGATTCTCTAGCTCATTCCCGAACACAGAATTTCTTCGATTTGCTGAGCTCCTCTGACTTGGTAGACTTGCATTTCCTTCCTGAAACATGACAAATATCAATTCCAAACATGTTCTTATAACGAATGGCAACTGTCCCTATTAAATCAACTCAGATTTGCAATTCTGTAGGCTTTTCTTTACCCTGGCTTTATGATGCAATAATTCACTGAGATCACTGAAAGTCACAAAAAAAAGCATTTCTCATTGAGCACAAGAGTAATGGAACGGTAGAAGCAGCAGGGGTCAGAGACAGTACCCAGTTTATAAATCAGACAAAGTTTATCACATGCAGCCAGCACAAATAAAATATGGATATTCCCAAATATTTATTTTTTAAAGATATATATCTAAATAAATTTATATCCAGACTACTTTGCTTGAAAATCAGTTGACCTCCTCAGAAATGTGAAAAACTACAGATGTACCCCAACATACCTGTTATGTAAGTCACAGTGAATAGCAGTATAAAGAAACCTCAGAAGTTTCTGTGCATTTACTTTTAAAAAAAAATCCTATTTTTTGAACAAGAACAAATAATTGCTTTCTAAGTTCTTAAAGTCTTAATTCAAAAGTGGCACAGGCACTTTGCAGCCCAGATTTCATTGGTTTTCAGTGTTAGTTGTGGGAGACCTTTAAAGCACCCTATTTCCCCCACAAGGCAAGGAGAATTGCTGTCTTGTTGCGTAATAGACAGATTAACATGGAATAAAGAAGTCATGTTTTGAGCATTTACTGAGTTCCTTCTCTAAGTTCTAGGTTGACTTGGGTTGGTGCCAGCTTGCAAATGAGTCTGACCAACACATTTACTCCATTGCAATAGAAAACGAACTTACTTCCCAGAGGATCATTCCAGCTACTTAACAGAGCACAGGGAGGATACTACATTTATGACAAAAATAGAGGTCAACAACTGCTTTGGAAATAAGCAGGCAGACATGCAGCAGTGCGATTGCCAGCCATAAGACACCTTTCTTGAAAACGTCAATAGTTCAGTCTATAAACTACAAAAATATCAATGACAGTATAGGAAGGTCTTCATCCTTGACACTGAGGTTGTACATCTATAGGAATTTGCTCTTCTGAAGGTCCTAGACTATTAAAGCAGGGTCAAAGAAGCTGGACTGCACGAGGGCATATTGTGCTGTGAGACTTAGTGGCTGAACCTACGCCCGTCACGGCTCAGCCATCAGGGTCTTTGCTGTTGACCATTGAAATGAGGGGCTATGCTGTACAGCACACAGCTCCTTTGGCACCATGCACCTAGATCTCCATCCAAGAAACAGGGAGCAATGCAGGGTCCCTCAGCACAAACACAGCCTGTGGCATCCTGCCTATATATTCAAACCCCTCTATTTCCTCTGCAAGGAGACTTATACTTTTTTTTTCCTGTTCATATGTTGATTTGGAAAAACAGATGCATGATCAATGCCCCAAGACAGAAAGACTCCAGTTTCTCAGAGAAAGGGAACAGGATCCAGCCTCCGGGACAAACTAGACCATGGCTTCTGCTATAGGTGAGACATGATGAGCCTGGCGAAGGCTGCGTCACTGGCTCCCCATCATACCGAGGCCCCTGACTCCAGGCCTCACTGGGATGATTTTGACCTAAAAACACCAAGATCATGTTTTTCTGACCAGCCATCAGGGTACCAGCTTCTTTCGGCCAATCTATCTCACATGGTGCAGAATCACTGACCTGCTAAGTAAAGAGAGCATGCAAGCTGCAGAGTGGTGAAACCACTTTGTTCTGATAAACTTACACCCTTGAAGGTGAAGGTTTGCCCTAAGAGATCCATCACTGTCAGACAGTGCTCTTGGAATGGCAATCCATGCTCAGGGGCTTGCAAACCACAGCGACATAAGACATGTTTCCCTCCCCTCCACACACAGCAGCTCTGAATCACCCACAATGAGACCACTGAGAGTCATAAGAAAGCGTATTTTTCTATTTTAAATTTAGAAAGAAACTGGTGCCACACAGGGAATGTTTCAGCCTCATTCTCTTAGCCTGTTCCCACTTGCCTCTATTAACTTTTGAACTCATTGACTAATTTTAAATGCATCTGACGAAAGAACAGAGATCCCAAGGGTATAAAGTTCCTTCCAGTTTTGCAAAATCAGCATCCATTTAGTGAGGAGATTCCGAGGGAAAAGGCAAGGCTGGTTTGCTCCTTAGCCGTGTTGTCTGGCTTGCCCAGCTCCCTGGGGGCTGGGGACAGCTGGGCTCCCAGTTCAACAGCCAGGCAATCAGTGCATGTGCAGCCACAGTCACTGGACAAACCACTTCTTGCCTAGCTAGAAAAAAATACACAGGCACTTCCAAAATACAGGAAAGAGATGAGGATGACAGATGGGATGTAGGGAATTTTAGGGGTATAAAAGCAGGCTGAGTATATGGAAGGGGGATGGATGGTGTATCTTAAGGAGAATAGAAATTTGTCAATACAAGACTAGGGAAGCCAAGACAAGCCCTAAAGAATCTCTATTAGCTTTATAAATTCAAAATTGCATATGAAGCCACGTAGCTCATCACGGTAATGCAGCTGCCTCTGGATGACATATAACACCTTGGCAAGAAAACGCAATACTGCGACGTGCAATGTTTTAGGGTGTATGAAGCAAAGAAAGCCCCTGAGCACCATATACTAAGCACAAGATGAAAAAAAAAAACTGCAAAACATAAGATTATTATAGTAATGGCTTGGTAACCATGGCAGGTGGCTTTTGAACTGACATTACAGTGTGAGGCCAGCCTGTACAGTTCCCATTTGAAACAGCATTGCCAATTCTTCGGTCTTCTGGAAATAGGGCAAATGAAAGGGACAGGAGCTGACAGTATTGCCATCCCAGAAGAGCACATGTTTCACGATCAAGTTATGATTGCTAGCCTTCCTGCATACTATAGGATGGCTATACTATACTATAATATTATATATATACTACAGGCTATAAGATTTTTTGACCCAGATCATCTCCGATTTCTTCCAGCCCTATGCTGGGCTTTAGCTTTGCTTCATCACTTATCCCAACTAATACATTTATACAAATCACTGAGGTGACATGATTTATTTTTATGGCACGTGCTAATAAGCAACCAGTGCAGTTCCTGCAGTCATGAATGACACAATTCCAAGCGTTTTGCAGGATTACCATCCAATCGATTCTAAGCAGAGTTAAGATCCTGTCTTAAGGGCTAAGTCTGATGCACTCCATCACTAACGCAATCTGGGGAAGCAGATGCTGCTAACCTTTGCATCTAGGACATGGGTAGGCTGGACCAAGGAACAAAAGGAACTGGCTGAACAACTGCCAGAAGTGCATTTTTCTGAAGGACCTGGCAGGTAAGGGTGAGTTGCATGTTGTTTATTACAGATGGGGACAAGAGCTAAGGAGAGTGAAAACACCAAGGTATGAGGCATTTCCTCAGTAATTTGAAAGGCAGCTTATTTTACAGACATCATTCTTTGTCTTGTACCACTTCAGCAGTTTATTTTAATGAAAGTAGGAGGATTGGAGAGCATTCTATTACATTTGTATACATTATTATTTACATAATGACTAAATGCAGACTAATATTAGAGATCAAGAGATCATTTCATTCAATTGTATTAGATGAGAGATGCATTCTCAGCTCTCCTCTGCAGAGCTTGACATTACCAAACTGGTGCGGCCAAAAGCAAACACACTGGGAACAGAGTTCATATCAAATAAAAGAAGTGGTAGCTTTGATTTTATTTATTTATTTTTTTTCCCTTGGCAATTTTTAATAATATACCATCCTGCTGCAGAGTACAGGCCATGAGCTGACGGCAAAAATCAAACTTTGAGGAGAGCTTTAGAGAAGAAATCTCCATGGCCTTGCCCTGAATAATATTGCTTTTACATGCTACTGCAAAAAGGAAAAACTGAGCACACAAAATGACACTGAAAAGTAAGGTCGTTTTCTTTCATTACGATACATGCTACACCAAATGCTGATACCATATGAGCATACAGACGCAAATGTTCATCCTGGTTTATTGAACCAAGTTCCTCAGACAAAACTCTGCTGTCTTAGAGTTTGTTCCAGTAAGGGTTCCTGCATTAGTACATATGAACAATACATTTTTAGTACAATTCTACAGCTAGTTATAAAACAGCAGACTGAATTGTATTGTTTCTCAAAGAAGGCCAGCTGTAGCAAAGTGTGTAGTGTCTAGCACATGCCTGCCTGAGGCCTCTACATGCTCCAGTAAATAAACAATAACATTTTTTTTGCTATTCTGGAAATGAAGCATGCACCTGCATAATACCATCTCGTGTATGGAAGGTAAACTTTCCGATATGACTGCCAATTTCTTGGATGCTTAGTTGTAAGCTAGATGGAATATATCTGCAATAAAAGCAAAAGGAGTATGACAGAGAAAAAAGCCAAGCTGAGGATGAACTGAAAGCAGTGAATAACTCAGATATAACTTTTGTTTCTTTCCCCTTTAAATCAAGCCACACAATGAAATCAGTCCCTCTACTTCCTCAATTTAGGGACTTTAAAATGTTGCTTTCATTTTCAGAAATAGATTTGCCAGAAAAGAAAACACGCCATGGTGTCTTGTGATCAAACTTACAATGACTCATGAGCTCCTCCTAGATGAGTTTGGACGGAACCAATAAAAAATCAATAAAAAATCTGCTTGTTCAGTTCAAACATGTCTTGTTTCAAGAACTGATACCTAACCTTTTTGCACTGCTGTACTGTTTCCTATGCTCTGATGTCAATCACTGGCCAAAATTCAATTAGCAGCTGAAGTTTCATTCCAGGTTGCTTGCAATTGCTAAATATGCCTGGAATGCTCCAGTTTTCGCAGCAGGTTAGAATATATGTAATTGAATGGGACGTAAGCAGTAGCATATAAATGCAGGTGGTATGTGCACACGTGGGAAGAGAACCCTGTTGCCTGCATTAACACTTGGAATGATTGACAGAATGCCCTTCTTCAAACTAGTAAGAAAATTCACAGGTTGTTTTCTTTCTTCCTGTTAAATCTGGGTCTAAAATACACACACATGCACATATACATGTGTATATACACACATTCAGCAAATCTTTAAAAAGTAAATCAAAGCAAACGTAACAATCTGCTTGTTCCAGCCACCTTCCTCAGGGGAGAAAAAAAAAAGAAAGAAAAAAAGGAAGACAGTAAATAGCCCTTTCCTCACACAGAGATTGGGTCTATTTGGAGTCAAGTTGAAAAAAAATGGAAAGATTTTATGCATTGAAGTTTTTGCTGCCTGTATTTGAGCCAAAGTAGATAGTAGGCTTGTTCATGTCCAATCTAAAGAGATTATGTCCTGTGAAATCCAAAAAAAAAAAAAGATTTTTCTACCTGTCAACACAGCTGTCATCTTCCAAGACAGATGTAATGAACATTGGTGGGATGTGTTCTGCTTTCTCCTTGTAAACTGCATATTCAAAGCGTGCTGGCCTCAAATACAATAGGAACTCACCAAAACCCATTTCCCTTGCAAAATACTTATATAACCTAGAAATAGAAACACATAGCTGTATTTGAAACATTAATTTTCTTTCTGGAGAGCTTTTATGCTGTAAGCAATACATACCTAGAAGTCTACACCTATCAGATTCATTTTAATCAGACAACTGCATTCAAATTAAAGGCTTCCTTGGCATCTGAAATATTATGAGTTATGAAGCAAACAAGCACTATAACCAGATAGCTCGTGTTTGCTTAGTATTGACCATTCAGTTGACACAGACAGCACTTACAAAGGACAAGAAGTCAAGATTTTACAGTGTCATAAGGGGAAAAAAAATCAAAGAAAACATGCTAGATGTCACTATTTACTGATACAGCATTTAGCAGAGATGAAGAATATACTTTTCAACTGAAAATTGGGAAGAGGACTGACTGTCAGAGAGGAAGTTTCAACAGTCAAGGCAGAGCTCAGACACTTTACTACGAAACCGTGATTTCATAACCTAAGAAATCTGTACTGTAAAAGCCCCCAGCATGACACAACCTCAATAAAAAACCCTCAATATAACAAATTACAAGGACAGTCCATCAGTAGAGAGTAAACATGAAGGTCCACATGCAACCACTAGCTCAGGAATTCCCTGGCTCTGTGTGCCAGAAGCAGGACACTGTCCTCTTTATATTCCCTACCTAAGGATCCATGCCTGCAGTCTCCCAGAGGCAAGACACAAATACCAATCTGGGCCATAGTGACTGTTCTTATATAGCATAAAAAGATGGCAAAAAGAAAAGCTTTGACATTTTCATGCAGAGTGCAAAGGGATAAGATACTCCTTTACTTCCTCCTAAGAACATAAGAACATCTTTATCAATCAAGAAATCAGGTCACAGAGAAGGTACTTTGTGAGTTATTTTATGAGAGTTCTTAGTTCTCTAAAATCAGGTAGCATTTCCTGACTGCAAAATAAGAGACAGAAAAAGGGAGAAAGAAAAAAAATATATATAAAATACATCATGCATATCAACAGGCATGATGTACATGTGGAGCACAGCCAAAATTAGCTCTGAGGTCCTAAAGCAAAGAGTTCCGTATAATTATTACAAATGTTGCTCTTTTCAATGACCAGTATGAACATATAAATAGCCTACATAGTACTGACACGAGCAAAGTAGTTTATTAATGCTGTCCAAAGAGAATAAAAGTTTTAAAAAAAGATATTAAAAAAGATATTAACAAGGTGAATATGTCAAAGAAAAACAAAAGAGAATCAAAAATCAGATGAAAGCTGTCTATCTCTACTATTCCATGAAATTATGTTCCTTTTCATCGGGTGGTAGAAGATAAAGGCAATTTTTGGAGAATACTGAGGAACAAAGAGAAGCAACAAAAAGCTATATGGAACAGTGTATATACATATACAGTGTGCATATACATTAGGTCTAAATACCTTTCTACTTGGGAATGGACAGACAGGCAAGTAATGGCAGTAATTCCAGCAAGTCCCCTCAAAAGACAAATAGAAACTGTCGTATGAGATAGAGGAATCCATAAATGTAGCTGCCATCATTTCTTTACACTGTGCATAGCATGAAAAAGATTAACAACCTTTCCAAAGTTTCAGTCTGAACTCAGTCTGTAATAGTTTATATTCTAACAAACTGCAAACTTCACAACAACAAAGGAAGACGCAAAATTAGCCCCCCAAAATGTCACAAAGAACAAATTACATATATTTATACTAGTATTTAGATTGACTTCATCATCTTCTATTAACTGAAGAAAACGTTATGGTTAATAGGCTTAGGTAAGATATTGTAACATCTTTTATTTTGTTTTAATTCCCATCTTTTACTGGAACACTGACAATTTATTGCTACTTTTTATGGATTGCTCGATATGTCATCTTAGATGTTTATGCCTTTCTTAGCCCTGCTTCCAAAGGAAATGCAAATATGCAACAACAGTATCTGCTCATCTGTCTCCTTTGAATTACTTTTCAACCAGTTGGTGAATTGTAATGAAACCTGATACAGCAGGAAGGCTTTTCAAGATATTAAGTTCCTACAGGCTTCATGAAAACAGGTGACTGGATATTGGTTTTCCAACTAAAGGAAAAATTGCAGACTATAGTGCGTGAGCATGTATCTATGTGCATGAAAAAAGGAACACAGAGATGACTCAACTGCCGGAAAAAGTTTAATCAGAATCTGCATTTTATTAGACTACAGCATAATCAAACACAAAACAAAAATTACCAAGAAGCCAAACCTTGTTCCATGGAATTACGTGGATTAAGTAAATTTACTTTTTTTGCCCAAGAATGTTCCAAATATCAAAGCATGTTTAAGAATGTATTTTAATAGGGAAAAAAAAAACAAAAGAGTTGTGATAGAAAACTAAGTTTTCCCCAGACTAAGTTTGAATGGTCAGTGCTCATATATATTAAATGTTTAAGTCTTTAGCTAGTGAAAATAAATGTTTCTGAATTCTTGATTTTGAGTCTCAATTTTCAAGAAGAAAACTAGAGAAAGGGTTAAGAGAAGGGGAAAATACAACTGCCACCCATACACAACCCTGCTTTTACAATCAATCATGCCCCACAAATCCATTTCATAAAAGAATCAAACTCCATTTTAAAACTTGGTTAATTTTCTACCCTCTGCTCTTTTCTTTCCAGACCTGTGTTATCTGATTCTTAGAAATGTCCTTTTAATTTCCAGCTTAGATTTATTCACCGTGATTTAGATCCATTTGTTCTGCTGACAAAATTGGCCTTTAACTTAAATAGCTGCTCTCCATGCCCAGAGCTTATCTTCCTGATGTATTTATAAGAGACAATCCTATCTCCTCCCCAGCCTAGGGTAAATAAGTCATTTCATTTGCTTTTGCCAAATGCATTCTTGGTTTCCCCTCATCCTCCTATTAGGTCATTTAGGTCATTTCTGCTTCCATTCCAATCTCTCCCGAACAAAATCTCTAAATTATATGAAATTATGCATGTGAAACCTTACCAGCACCACATTCAAGGGCATCTCTCCTTCCTCTACTGGAAACCTGACTCTTTGCCTGATTCGCACTGAAGTATCTTTATTTCCCATCACCACCACCCCAAACGCATACACGTGTTATATAGGCAGTTTACAGTCAGACAGGGGCCAATGATACACCCAACTCCTTCTCCCTTTCCCTGACTTACAGCTAAGAAGCAGAGTTCACAGCAATATTTCCTATACATAACCTTGAGCTTTGTGCTGTTGAAGCTTATCTCATTCCTGTTATCCCTGTGCTTAGAACCGTGAGCTCCTCCTGCAATATTGTTTCTTTCCCATATGAGCTTTATCTTTCCGGTTTTAGCAACACCCTCTCCTGCTTTCTAGTGAGCTCATTAATAAAAAATGTCAAATAATATGGAACCAAACACGAGGAACTTCTCCAGCAAGTTGTCTCCCAGCTACTTGTTCAGCACTATCCTTTGTAGGCTCCCCCTTAGCCCTGCCTTCATCTTCTTCAGCTTCCTGTACAAATTATCATCTTTCCCAGCTGATGTGATTGATAATTTCCCAAGTGATACTGCAGCGACTTCCCTTATCTAGATTACTTCATTATCTTTGCAAACATCAGCACAGTCAGAACAATTTTTATATTTTCCTATATCTGTTAGTGAATAAGGCAGTGGAGTGTATTTCTTGTGTGCCTTTTAAAATATTGCAATATTATTTATAAGAAGGCAGTTAATTGTGTAAAATTCTAGGAAAAAGAAATTTTCACATCAGTTTTGTCAGTGAATTCTTCTAGTTCCTCCTCCTCTTCACTAAACTGGAGCAGGATCAGAAGACTCATTTTCACTGGGCAAAGCGCCAGTCCCGATAAGGCTTGCAGAGCAGCCTGGCAAGTGATTTGTTTCTCAGTTTTTGAAAATAACGAACATCTTCAAATCCTGGATAGACTCTATTTCCACAAAACAAGCAAATATATGTCTCACAACACAAAGGCATGCTCTCTTACCCATTCTTTTTTCCAATTCTATTAGAAGTCACTGGTGTCCTATAAACCACACTTCTCTTAGGGCACCGTAGCGGAAACAGCCCTAGTAACCCACTAACCTGGCTCACTGCGCGCTCTCCGTCGCCACCTCTGTCAGCCGATGGCAAAGTGTCACAAGCTTCAGGATCATGGAAAAGGAATCTAGGACAAAGAACCGTTTTTCTCTGATTTCCTTTCTTTCTTCATCTGCTCCCTGCTCCAATAGTGACAGGGCAAACTCTTTCACCAGCTCAGGGTCCTCTATCAGCACCTCTGCAAATAACTGCAGGGAAGGGAATAAAAGAAAATACAGACATCACCTACATACAAAATGGCAATGATCTTTAAATATTTTAAGGGCCCATGCTCCTCTTCTTTTTTCTAGGGTAAATCCCAATTGGAGTTGCTCTGATTTGCAGCCCATACAAGGTCTGAAGGGGGCCCACCATAACCTATCCTGATCCCTAGAAACATTCTGGAGTCCTACCACTTGCTTCAAAGGTAGAGACACTAAAGAGGCAGAGGAAGGGAAAAGTGGAAGCCCTGGGAGAAAATGCCAAAAGCTGCAGCTTGGGAAGGTGGAGGAAAGAAGAGCAAGGCCCATCGGCTGCTGTGCTGTGGAAGCGATGGCAGGAGCAGCTCTGTCACAGATTATAGGGTTATTTAACCCTGTGCACATCAGGCAGGATACGGACATGGCCCCTGTAAGGGAACGGCTTCACTCCACGATGTTTATGCTGAATGAATCACAGAACACGAGGAACCCAGAACCCAGCCATGCAGTTATTAGTAATAAAGTCTAGATTTCAACATATGCCATTTGTTACATCTTCAAAGCTACACTTAAAAAAAAAGAAAGGACAACACCCGAAGTTAAGTGTCAGAAATTATGCAACTTTATTTTGTACCTCTTCCCCAGTACTTTATAATATACTTCTGTAATTATATGACTCCATATGGGTGGGACATGGTAACTCATCTTTACGTGCCCATCTTTACAGGGCAAGGACAATAGCATGCCCCCTATTTCCAAAGAGGATAAGAAGAGTAATAAGCTTAAATTGTAGTGAGGCAGATCTGTATTAGACTTTAAGGAGAACTTGCTGACACTAAAGTTAGTGAAACACTAGAACAGATTGCTTGGAAGAGTATTGTGTGATGTGTTTAAGAACAGGATAGGTATCTCATAGGAAGAGAGCTGTAGTGCTGATCCTGGCTTGGGCTGAGAGGGGAAGACTTCTGAGCCTCTCAAGGATCATTTGGCATTTATAATTCCAGAATCTGCTTTTCTTTTTATATGATACTTGCTATATTTCTGCATAGGCGATGTACTAGGCAGGCAGTATCTTTGCCACATGCCTGGGTCGTTTGCTTGTTTTCATCAAAGTATGCAAAAGAAGTCCAATTAAAAACTGCACTGGCAAAGGTAAATTTCCTAAAATGCAAATGCCTGATTTTACAAGTTAATCACTACTTAACATTGTCTGCACACATGTTTTTGTCATATCCTCAGCTTCTGATGGAGGAAAAGGAATGGGGAAAATGTAAACACAACAAACCCCTCCCCTTTGCCCCAAGCATCAGCAGTGCTGTGGCTTTCATAACCACACACAAAGCTATGCCACTAATTTTGGGGATTTAAAAATAAAAAGCAACAAATTATCTGTCATATGCAACATGCAAGAGTTGGATGGGACAGCCTGTCACTAGATTTTATTGGCATCAGAGAGATAAGTGACTTTGGGATTTTGCTCTAGAGCAAGGAGGAGTGTGTCTGAGGTGGCTGTGCCCTATTGCCCCCAGCTTGTACCTGTGTTCCCTTACCTATCACTGACTTTGCAGTCCCTTCATCTACCCAGTGCTGTCTCCATGCCTCAAACTTCTCATTTTCATCCCAACCTCTCATTTTAATCCCAATCCAACTTCAGCTAATGTTCTCCTGACAGGTATGTTGCAATTGCAATTTTGATGTTATTTTAGGTTGGCTAAATTTGGAAGAAATAAAAGCATAGTATATGGCTACCTAATGAGTCTTCCCGCATTTTAAATGTGTACTCCAAAGGCATATTACAATCTTGTAGAGAAAGGAGCTAAATCATTTATTGTCCATATCTTGCTCTCAGAAACCAATAAACTGGCTAATAAAAAAAATCAATCTGATAGAGACATTTAGCCTAGATATTTCATTCAGAATAATTAGCATCTATTAAAATTATAACCAGCCAAATTCATGGAAATTGTGGACATTGCAGTAATAAACAATTCCCCGTTTAATAACATTTGCTTTCCTGGCCAGTCCTCTGTTTTGTAAACAGTACACACAGGCAAACACAAAGCCTGGAGACTGTGTTCTCACACCAGTTTTAGAGTATGCATCTTCCCTCTTACTAAGCTGACCATCCATATTTCATTCTGGTATGAGATTAGAAGAGTTTTACCGTTCCGTTATCTCTTATAGAAAGAAAAAAAACTTATTTTAAAGCTGGGAAGAATTAACCTACATCAATCTTAATCAAATAACAGATGTTAAAAATTATACAACTAAAATTTTAAACAAAAAGCATAACTGGTTTAGTAAGATCTCAGTCCTGGGAACTCCGTAGTAAATAGTCATTAGTCACATAAGCAGAAAATAGAACTTAGATCTTTTTGAATTTGAGAGCTGTAAAAATATTCTGTTTTTCCCATAGCTAGCCACTCATCCACTGCTAGCCCAAGCACTTGTTTTTGTAGGTTAATTGCTTCACTGGTTGTTTTTGGTCTAAGGATGTTGCAGAATTCCTGGTGGATGTGCTCAAGAGCTTTGGGGATGACGCACACCAGATCAAGAGAAGGGTGAAACTCCAGCAAATAAATGTTCTTCGAAGCAGAACTTAACAATAAAAAAAGTAAACAGAAACAGACAGATATCAGTTTAATTAACATCACCCCACCACAGGAAAATTCTCCTATTTTACAAGCCACTAGCACTTCAAGATAGAAAGAATAAATATTTCTCAATAGATGTTGGAGATGTAGGGCAATCTTGCAATTGCTTAATTGCAATAACGAATTACAGTTACTTTAGCTGTAGCTCAGAAATCAATCAACAAATCTGACAATAGAACCAAAACCCTAATAAATATAATTATGTTGGAACACATCTAAGTACTTTCATTTGCTACTGAAAACAGAAATGTTTCAAGTTCTCATTTGCCAGTTGACCTCTTTTACTAACTATATTTTTGTGTCTATTACATGCACCCATTAATAATATTAAATCTTGAAAATAAGCCCTCAGACAACCATCACAAAATAAAAGAGGAAGGGAGGGGAAATGCGGGCAAGTGGTCTTAAAGCAGAGAGGTTCAAAAACAATTTGCTCTTGGCTTCTACTAGAGTATTATCCGATAAGTAAATCCTTCCTATAACCCCCAGCTCAGTTGTTGCTCAGTTGCAAGATGTGGAATATGGGGCAGATCTGTGCAATATGTGGATTATACATGTGCAAATACCAAACATATATATCCAAACAGGCAAGTGTGCTAGAATTAATAACAGGCTATGACCAAAGGGCATTGAAAGCCACAAAGCCATGTCAGAATACTGATGCTGCCAGTGTGAAGCTAGATTAACTTAACTAACCACTTTCATGGTTCATGGTTGCTGTTTAATATTCTACATTCATTAGGAATACTAATTTCCCAATACAGTGCAAGATGAGATAAGAAAATCCACTGTCAAGAAAGAAGGAGGGGAAAAACGATCATTTTTCTTCCTTGGATATTTCTCTGACAAATCCAAAGCTGCATGAAATAGCATCTAATGTAAGACATTTATCTATTGGTTGATTTGTTATTTTTTCAAAAAATCTTTCTTTCAGGTGCTAGATTCCAAATTCTTAGGATCAGCTGTAGAAGCTAGGCCAGAAAAAAAATACTCTCTAGATAAACAAATCTCCAGAAGTACTCACCAGCTATTATTAAGAGAGATAAGTTGCTTAGTAATCACATTATAAGGAAGTCCAAATTCACTGATTCAACCTTTCTGACCTTCCCGCCAAACCTTGCGGATATATTCCCTCTGGACATCTATCTGAAAGTCGGTAGAAAACGTAAGTGACAATTAGCTAATAGAATTCAAGCTTAGCTAGAAATCAAGCCAAAAACTCCTTAAACACAAGCAGCATAAATTATATATATACACACATATATATTACTCCTATACATAAAAAATCAAGCTAATTATACATGTACCCACTTTAGCCAAATTATTCCTGATAAAATTCTTTTGAAATATCGCTTCAAAGCAAAATCTGAGCTCCAAATGTCAATAATGCTCCATTTTTATTGCTAAGAATATGGTAACATCAGTGGCAACAGCAGCATAACAAGAGGCTCCTCAGCTGAAACCGAAGCATCCATTTGCAGACTGCAAGCCTTGTTACAGAGATGAGCTAGCTCAGCTTCCTAACCTGGGAAATCAAAGTTCAGAGAAAGGAAATAACTTGTGCAAGGATGCAGATTGTAAATCAGTGAAAAAACCTGCAGATTTCAGTGTGGTGCTTACCTTATTAGCTATCTGAAATACACTGCTTTTTGAAGTGCACTTTAAAGTACAAACATTGTTTACATTGTCTTTACAGAGAGACAGCAGTTAGCTCCTTTTTCCACCGCACTGCAGAGCAAATTACATTATATTCTAATTTTATTAAGCTTCCACACCTCTCACGTACTATTTCTTTCTAATGGACTCAAATGATAGCAGATGAGGTTTTAAAGAAATATATGAAGCTCTGCAATCTTGCCAACATCACTTAGTGATATTAATGAAATTATAGCCTTGTGCTCTTCGTTTTTAGGCCTTCATTTTAGACAGCATCTATACACTTTATTGTTAAATTAATATTGAGTGCTGTAAACCAATGCACGCTGTAATTAAAAATTCCCACTCTGGATTTCACTCCCCACTGCCCCAAGATGGATATACTGTGAACTCATCCTACTTGCTGGTTTACTATGTCCCTCAGCAGCTGTGAAGGTATGAAGGTGAAGCTGTAAGCAGGTGCATTCTGCAGTTCTGCAGGTGTTTACAAAATATCCAAGCTTAAAATCAAATTGTGGACGTTTGTGGATGATGTCAACTATTGCTTGGGCTAAAGCAAATCTTTCTTCAGGATCTGAGGCATGTTGGTAACCTTCAAAATAAATATCTAGAAGCCGAAGATATATTCAGAAGCATGTTTATTAAGCCAAATATTCATTCTTTGTTAAAGAAAGATTTCTGAACATGGAGGCTGCATCAAACAAATAGCCCCAAAAGTAACAGGGAATCTTGTTTCTGGCACATGCTATTTATTACTGCATGTTTCAAGAGCAGACTCAAGAACAGATTATAACCTGCCCACAAGATAAATTTCTTTCAAATCTTGCATAGTTAACAGATTTTTCTACTGACATATGAAGATTTTTCCCTTGAAAAATAACACAGCAAGGTCCTTACGAGTTTAAAAGCATCTACTTCTTTAGTACTCTGTGTTTATTTCAGCAGACACAGGGGCTTCATGTTTTTGAAAAAAAAAAAAAAGAATCCATTTCTCACCAATCTGAAACCTGCAGACTAATCCCAGACTGTTATCTCAATTGGTAATGACTGTTACTTTTTTTTGGGGGGGGGGAGAGAAATACAGCTATTAAGAGCAATATAATTAAAGATGTGCAGAGGCAGATGTCCTCTTCAGACTCCTCTGCCAAGAATAGCTGTAAAGATTTATATAAATAAAAATTATAATTACAAACACCCGCAGCTTACTACAGAAAAAGAAACATGCCCGCTATGACACCATGTGAACAGAGGAGGAGATGTTGCAGTACTTCTTCCTCAGCTGGTAAGTATGGAATTGAAGATATGTATTCCAGTGCCATTGCTCCTGGACAAGCAGGTTTTAGCGACATGAAACAATCTGCACCCAACTACTTTGCAGGGATACAGGAATAGAAATGCATCCACATTCTTCCCATGCTGAGACCAGAAATGGTGGAAGTGAAAGATGCAGAATGGCTCAGAGGAAACTCAGTATGTGCAAGTTCAGATTACAGTGGAAACCAAAATTGGTTCCTCTGATTCAGATCTGCCTGACCTGAACCCTTCTGGACACAGTTAATCCTGTGCTTGAGCAATGGGGCATAAGCAAGGGTTTCATTAGCGAGGCTAAGCAGTCTCAGCTGCTAAACAAAGGACTATTGTTTCATCCTCCAGGAAGAACTACATCCCAGATGGAAACTCTGGACATGAAACGGCAAAACTAGGGAGACCAAATTCCATCTAGTCTAAACTAAAAGCAAAAGACCTCCAGGAACAGCACATCTGCACATTGAATCCTGCCTAGAGAGCCGGGTGTGCGAGTAGCTCCAGAATAAATGCTTTGATGTCTTGGGAAGAGAACTGGTGCATTGTGGCTGTGGGAGATTTATTCTTCTCTACTGGGATTATTTTCTTCCAAAATGAAAGCAAGTTTCTTTATATGGAAAGTCTGTTTCTAGCCATGAAAAAAATACAAAAGGTAGATTTGCAGAGGTAACATGATCCAACTGTTATAGAAAGGGAGGTCTATTGGGATGACAGCAGAAATTTAGTGAACTAGGCAATTGGAGAACATTTTATTTAGCTCTGCTGCACAAAGCTCCTCTTTGAGAAAACAGAGGGGGGCCTTTCGAGACTTTCTAAATGGCATACAACTATTTTAGTTTAAAAGGTTTTCTATTTAGAGGCTCTTCAGCCGTAGGTTGAAGATTCCCTAACACCCTCTGGCTTTCCTATAATCAGAACTGCACTGTGCTGCCCCTGGACCAAGAGCAAAACATTTCAAGCTTATGAAAATCTTAATTAGTGTCATTTCTCCCTTCTTGTGAAGTGGTCTTCCTGCTCCATGACACTTCCTGGCACTCACAGCACTGTCTTAGGGAAAGGTGACTCCCATACGTAGAAATAGAGATCCAGGCTCCTCTAGGGCTCTTGAACTGGTCTAACATTCACCTTTCAGATGGAACTCTTTGAGGAGAAAACTATCATCATACTCAGCAAAATACAGACACTTCACTAGGTTCAGAGAGAGGAAAGCAAAGGCCTGCAGTCTGCGCAGGAGCCCTAGCAAATGACAAAGCTCTTAATAACCATTTTTAGTGAATGAGCTACTCCATACTAAGTCATGGTATTTTCTGTTCTGGTAGACTAACTAGCAAAAAGAATCTCTATTTTATATATATATATATATATATATATATGTTTACACACAAATACACACACACATAGGTTATATTAAGAAATATTTTCTCTGGTCCTGCTCTGACAAAGGGATAGGCCTTCAGCCTGAGTCTCTTCTACTTGAGCTTCCCAAAGGCGCAATGATGACAATTCTAATGTCAACCATAAAATGCTCTCTGCAATAACTCCAGACAACAGGGACAGTCAGGACCACAAGAAAAAAAGGTGCAGCAAACTTCTTGGTAGCCCAGCCTCCTTAGAGCTGGATCTAACTTTTCCTAGCCTGCAACTACTCCATTCCCTGGCATGTAAGCGAGGGACCTTCTCAGTCATCCTTCACACTGATGGGCTGTTCTCATCACAGCCTTGAGAACTGCTTCCAGTCATCGGCACAACAGCTTTGGAGGCCACTGCCATCAACAAGGGTGTTTCTGCTCCCTCAGTACAAAAGCCACTATGAGGGTCCCGTGGACTCATGGCACCCAGCAGCTCTATCCTGCTGTGCTCAGTCCAGCCCCAAACAGGCATTCAATGTGTTTGAAACCCATACCAGCTCCCACATCTGCTGCCTCTGGCATTTGTATACATTCACAATGGGAAATGCTGCTGCAAAAAACCTGGAAAAGAACTGATCAGAAATCATTGCTTTCAGAGCAAGGAGAGCTTCTGTACCTGACATTTTTTCTCCAAGAGAACAGTTTCACAAGTCCAGAGGTCAAGCAGCACTGCAAATTGATCCACAGACACATGGGCCCAGCTAAGAAGGTTGCTACCTCTCAGCTGACCACAAGTTACATGGCCTAGGACAAAAAATAAGCAGGCAGCAGGTATCTCTCAGAAAAACATCTACATCAAATGTCCATTAGTTTGTTGGGGTTTTTTGTTTGTTTAAGAAAATTAACAGCTCTTCTCAGTATAAAGCTACCATCTGTCATTGGCTTACCTTAGCAACCTTACACTGTCTCCCTACAGCGCCTCCGCAAAGAGCATGTTAGAAGCAATGTATATCTGTTGATGAATATCACTAATACAATGTAATGAGAGCACTGATGATGATACTAAAATTGGTATGACCATACTTTTAAATAATTCAGGCTTTTTGTCTCCCTAATTTCTACACTTGTGCAGCACTAGCAGTTCACCAGCTCTTCCAGATGACCAGTTCAAATTTCCTTTTAAAAAGAAAATCTGACAAAACAGAAGCAGATGTCAGGATCAGAGTGATTTTCACATTCCTAGAGTCCCAGGGCTTGTGGGAATTCTTTTGAATTATAACACTGAGTTTTGGTTTGTGCTTTCCAGTCAGCCCAAGGCCAGGAAAAGATTTTGTCCCACAAGCTTTAGAGGGCCCCAGAATATAGTAAAAGGCAAAGAACAAGTGCACAGGACACATGATTTAAGCATCTCCTCTCATCTACCTATTTTTAACAAATATTCCTCGAGGTAAAATGCAAGGGCAGAGTACAGAGATCTGCATCAAGGGCAAAGCCAGAGAAAGCACAAGAGAACTCACAGAAAAGATGCTTATTTTTTCATGGCATCAAATCATATTGAGATGATCTTCAACTCCTCATCTTCAGATTCAGATCAAAGAAAATCAGTACAGACTACTCAAATAAAAATTTCACAAAATATATACAGAACAGAGTGCAGAGGACGGCTTTTACTTTCAAAGGGCTTTATTAGCCAGTTAAAAGTCAATCTCTATAATCTAAAAATGACTATGAGGAAGGAAAAAGATCACTACAAATATTTTTGTACTAACAGTCTACAAGTAATTCTTTAAGAAATAATGATTTTGTTTTTTGTTTGTGCTTTCGCTTCTTAACAAAATCACACAATTGGATAAAACAGTCTGCATAATTCGTATCTGCTTGTGGCCATTCTGGCTGGAACTGGTGCTATTATCTAAATCACAGCTAACTTTGACAACAAATGATAAATCAAGTAGATCAGATCTGAAATATTTAGAACTGTAGAGTCAGCCATGGTAGGCTTCAGCAGTTACTCTTCAGCTCCGTCCTTAAAGTGTCATCTTTTCATTCAAAAGTTGGACAAGACAGTCATTTGAACTCCATGATTATTGAAGAAGTCAGCATTAAGAACCTTCATGTCCATTGCAGTTGAGCTTACTGCTTCTTCAGCATGTTTTTTTCCCTAGTCACCACTAGCAAGAAACTATAAGAGGAAGGAGTATAAGGAGCTAAGACAGGTTAGACCTCAAGTAGACTCAAGTGCAAGACCCTGTTAGACCTCAAGTGAGCATGATAACAGTGACCTATAAACAGAGGAACTGCTATATCAGACTACCTCATTTGGTAGCCTGTCTCCTAAAAGAGTTACGGTGGCACAGACGAAGACTCTAGCAGATATTATGCATTCACATGTCTATAATGAAAAATAAATTTTAGTCATCCTAGTGTTTTGCTATGTCTTGCATTGTGTGTACACACATTCAATTTTAAGAATGCATGCCAAAACTTCAAAAACATCCTATCAAAACAGAAAGTCATTCTAGTGATTTGAGAAATATTCTCTGCAGTTTTCTGAATATCATGCATGTATATGCCATTTATTCATGTTCTGTAATGGCCATCTCCCCTTACTTTCTACTATTACTTGCTCCATTCTTTTCAGTAGTCTGAAAGCTCAACTGCTCTTTTGAGAATAAATTTTTAATCCAGTTTGCCACAACTCAGTTCCTGCAATAAAAATAGCTCATAGGGAAAACAATCTGCAGCATTGAATAGTTTGCAGTTTTTTTTCTGAGAATACATTAGAACTGGTGGGACGTAAATTTAATCATGCAGAAAAAAAGCAGTCTGATATACTTATTAAAAGAAGTTCAGAAACAATTAGCATTTTTCTTTTCAGACTTCTCTGTGCCTTGAATATGTGCATACTCACTGTGCTACTTAACTACATCAGTAAATGTCCTTTCTGTGTTATTTTCCCCTCTAGGATGACTTCAACATCTATGACGCTGAGTAAGTGCACAACTGTGACATTAACAATATGTGACAAATAATACCACATGCTCAAATATCACATTCATCATTCAACTAACTAGGAAGAAAAGTCCCAAACATCTAATCAGAACTCGGTCTTTCTGAAGTACACTGTCAATTTAAGAAGTCACAGTACCAACCTACCTTGAAAACAACAAAACAAATTACCACAGTGTTTTGGACCTGTAGATAACTTACTTTTATCTTTCTCAATATACTGGCTGGTCACAAGGAGCAGCTGGTGCCCAAGCTCTTCCGGGTCCTTTAAAGTCATATCATATATTATATAAGCCCCTCACGGGTCCTGTGTGTGAATATATCCACGTTCACTGGTATAAAAGTCATTGTGCCTGCAATGACTTTTCGACCCCTGCAAACTGCACAAACTGAGCGCTATGGACCTATGCCATGAAAAAATCGCAGAGACATGGAGATACAAGAAGTCAGTTTTACAAAGGTTGCAATTCTGTATAATCAACATAATTAAGAATGGACCAGGCCTAAGAGCATAACATTTTGCCACTAACAAGGAACAATAAAATAAAATATAGTTCCCCTGCTTTTTTTTACAGGTAAGCTGCACTACATTTATGTTATCAAGGAGTGACAAAACCTGTATGAACTTCTGTCGTGACCAGTTTTTCCTTCAGGCTTCTAAATCTACAGAATTATCCAGGGGGCATCAAAGCTGGTAGATTAGCTCTTGAGGCTTGAGGTAGAACCTTTTTTCCCCTTTTTAAAATTGGTACACATTTGTCAAAACTGTCCTAATGTTGACATTCAGATGTAATGTAGTCAACACATTTTTAAAGTCTTTTGCATAAGTAACACTTATAAGATTTGAAGATGAATGCACACAAGCAAAGATCTCAGCATTAATTATAAAGAACACCCAATGACTGATGTCCCAAATTACTGTGAAGTCAGCATTTGCTCAATAGGATAGATCTTATCTAATAGGATAGCTTCTAAAAACCATCAACATCTTTAAAAGTAAGCCACCCACCTCGGCACTGAATGGCTGCTTAGCTTTTTAAACCCCAGGGATGATCTCAGTACCATGGTTAATGGAAACCGCATTAACTTTCAGGATTCCCTATTTCTTTATGACACTGAGTGCCATAAAGGGAATTACACACACCTGCTTCAAGCTATATAATTACAGAAGTCAATCTCCTAACAAACTAACAAACTCTTAGTAGATGAGTTTAGCAATACAAGCCTTTAAAAATGACTACTGTAAGTTGATGGCAAATAATTACAAGATCCTAGCTTTCCCACTGTCCCCAGCATTACCCAAACTTTACCTGATAAATGGCTGTCCCTTAAAACTGTATTAGAGAAGGGATGAAGAAAAGGAAAAAATGTTCATTTTAGTCAGAAAAATCCTAGCAGTCATAGCTCACAAACTGCATAGACCTATGGTGGATCAGAATTCCTTCTTTACCAAAAAGTTAGTAAGGCAACCCTGCAAAAATATGTCTTTCTTGAACACTGTGTTAGATGAACCTGGTCAGCCTGGTTCTGTACTCTTTGTTCCTTCCTTCTTCTTCTGAACAGAATATTTACTTCACTGCTCTGAGTGCCAGGGAGCAAAATTGTTGAAGTCTTTTCCAGAAGAATTAAATTCATTTATGTAAATAATTGAGCAAATATTGTGCTGACTTTGCCATAACAGATAGAAGAGCGAAGAGGGTTGAATTTTTTTCTGTATCGTTTTTAAACAAAAATGGTAAATACTAATTGAAATGCCTCCACTTCAACATCTTGAATTCTTAGTGATTCTTTCTCTATTCCATTCCTAGAGAGTTCAGTAAGGACTATTGCATTCTGCAGAAGAGACATGAGTTTATGTAGCTGAAGAGTTAAAAAAATAAAACCAAGAGGAAGTGAAAACTAACTCCCCATCATGTTTGTTTTGGGAGCCATATACCATGCATGCCCATGAAAAATGTTAATACCACAGTTACATGTCTACACCAACAAATCAAGAAGTTAGGCATTACATGCCATTTTATTTGTCTCCAAGTTTTGTTTTTCCTTCTCTAAATCTGCTCAGATTTACTGTGGCTTAACAAATTTCCTTTGGGTTATAAAGCAATATTCATGCTCTTGCATGTATTTTATCTGCTTTCTTCCAAGCTGAATCTTAAGATGGGACAAAAAAAAAAAAAAGAGTTTAAAATTTATTTTGAAGTATTCCAAGGCTTTCCATATTCCAGTGCTTTCCATTCTAATACTGGAACTCATATCTCTAATGATCTCCATCCCAAACAGTCTACTACTGAGGATGGGAGACTTGCTTACAGTCTAGGATATATTTATTTATTGATGAGTCACCACATCAGCTCAAAGCTTACAATTTTGAGAGATTTGTAATGCATACAGTCATCCAATTTTTGATATAGATTAGGTGCTGTAAGTATTTAACCGAACAATACCATATGCTCCCAGTTTATAGCACAAATCAGAGAGCAAGTTAGAAAGGTCTCACCTAGTTTGCCAGGAAAATGGCTCTGTTATAGTTCTTGAGATACAGCCTGTGCAATATATTAAAAATCCACAATGCATTAGAAACTGTTGTTAAGGAAATAGTAATGCCCGTGCTTCTAAATACACTGCCAATTAAGCTGTAATTGTATTAGTTAATATTTATCTATGCCTTAGTTGAAGTTCAAGCTTATATATCAGTGACCACGTATTAGCGTGGGGGAAAGAGAAGCCTTTGTGAAATGATATCTCATTGCTAGGAGCTCTCTGAAGTATTCAGCAGCTAATCTCCAGATCAAAGCATGTTCGGATAGAAGATCAGAATTGATCTTTGCATGATTTCTCCCACTTTGCAATAGATAAAATGGAAGTAAAATAAAGACATATTACACAAAGCAACACAATCAGAAAAATAGTTTGCCTTTTCTCTTTCCAGTGAGACACATTTCTCATTTGAAAGGGTAATTTTTAATTACTTTTTCTGATTTTAAAATTTGATGTTGTTGAGTCATCAGCAGCATTTCCTAAGTGGAAAATCCCCCCTTTTTTTTTGTTCCAAGCAGCTTTTCATCTAGGAAGTTTAATTGCCTGGATTTGCAAAACAAACATTGCCAAATTAGACATAAATTACTTTATAAAATATGAGCTATCCCACATCTTCCTCACATTTTATTTTTAAAGAGTCTTAGACTTTTTTCACATTTAGCGACAGGAAGTGGAAAGCCTAGTTCCTTTTTAATTCTAGCCATAATCCTCTCATGGAGTAGTTCATGTGGTTGGTTTTGGTGTTTCTACAGCAAAAAAAAAGACAAGTTTTCAGTAACTGAAAAATAAGCATGAACTCAAAATGTTGGGAAAAAAAAAGAAACAGATTAATATGCTATTTTGCTTCTTCAGAGGTTTTATATAGACTTTTGTATGACTGGTCAAGGTCCTCTCCACAGACCTGAAGTAGCTGAGGATCCCCAGGCAGACTCACTGAAACAAACATACCATTGCATTTGCAGCTGGGTGACTGCTCCTTCCTTAAAGTATTCACTCCAATCTATGCAGAATTTATGTCATTTTATCTTTTACCTTTAGCTCTTGGAGTCTCAAGTGACACAGGTAAAGAAGCGACAAGTAGGCTCCTTTCCTCAGCACATGCTCCCTGCTGCAACCTCTGTTCCTTCCTCTAGTCCCAGCAGCTGAAAGGTCGTATACTTATACACTTTTTTCCAGAAAGGAAAAATGTAATAATCACATTATTGTTCCTCGAGATGAATTCTAAACTTCTTTAACATGAACAGCTTCACTATATCTGTTATCCAAATGGATGCTACTGCCTACAGGACTCACTGTCATGGAAATACAGAGTCACAGAACCTACAGTATAAAGTTAAAGAAAGAGAAAAGAGGTCAGAAATTCTTCTTCCAGGTTTTATTATATATATATGCATATACATATAAAAACAGATGTTTACGCTCTTTTGTTCTTCTTTCTGACGGATCCTGGAAGCTTCCCAGGGTTAGCACTTCCTACATACCCCCCACTGTGAGCCACAGCTGCTTTATCATCTGCAGCATTGAGTTCCTAGTTCCAGCACACATATTTAAAGATTGGTTGGGTGAGTACGCATATTGCCATACTGGTCAGATCCATAGTGCAACTCGTTGTGAAATTACTGTGCCATATATCGCCATGATATTTGATTACTTTCCAACCTCTAGTATTTTGTCCTTCTAAAGTCTCTGGGCTATATGAAAATACTACCTCTATTTTAAAGACTAAGGGAAGGATCTGATCAAGGAACTATTTCCAAAGAAACACAGAAAATTTGTTTAATCAAATGCTCAACCCAACTATGGTTAGTTACCAAACTAACCCATCATTTTATCCTTCCTCCTCTTTCCATGATTAAAAAAAAAGACTTCTGGGTTTCAGCAGATCATAAGCTGAGCATGGGGCAAAGTCACAGTGTACCAACAAAGATGCAACATCAGACTGGGCTGCAGAAAGGTGTTACTGCAATGTATAAAACACCACCATACACGGGATTTGCAAACCAACCCTTTGCCTCCCACTCTCCAGGGCTGGGCATGCTCAGGGAAGCTGCAGGTCCCTTGAAGAGAGCCTGAAGGACGGCTACAAGGAATGGTCAACGGCCTAGAAAGCTTCATTTGTGAGGAAGGGAAAAAGCAGAGCTGCCCAAACTATAGAAGTGAACATGAAATAACAGACATGGGTTAAATTCCAACTGGAAAGATTTCAGTGGCCAGGTTAGGACAGTAAAGCCCTAGAACAGTTTTTCTAGTGCTTTCCTAAGTGTGGAGTCAGTCATGTAAACGCCTGCGAGCAAAAGTCATGCAGACATACATCAGGATGACACAGATATAGGATGGACTACATAAATTTTCCCTTTTTTTTTTTTTGTCTTTATTATTTCCTGGTCTTGGGGTTTTCTTTTGTTTTATTATTCAGTTTGCCAGAAATGTTGAGGTTTCAAAGCTTAAGCTAATAAAAGTCATGAAATGAGGCAGCTGGCCAGGGAAGAGACCTTACTGCTTTCAGCAAAGGAAGGACAGGCAGAACTTATCAACATTTCTGGCAAACTGAATTCTGAAACTGCTGTTTCTTGAGATATTTGGGATGTTGCAGAAACTGGAGTTCAGATATTAAAAGAGTTGCAGAAAAAAAGACACAGACTCTAAGAAAGCAGGCTTATCCTGCTGCTGACAGGACAAATTGGGCTATTGTCTTTTCTGGAGGCAAAATGGCATTTTTATTAAAACACACAGGTTATGGGAACTGAGCTCTGCGTACAGATGCATTAGCAAGTCACAGGCTTAGCCATGCAAACGCTGCAGCCTCCATTTCCCTACATATCATGAGGTTTAATTCATTAACATTTCCCTTTCAGAGCACCTTCCCTGTAAAGATCTATCACAAAATAATAGCATTTGACAGAGCAACGATGCTTAGAGCGATATGATTGCCAGTCTTTTATTTAGAGAAGTGGAGTGCAACAAGTATGGCCACAAAATGCACATACACGCTCCTCTTCCATCTTCAACCTAAACAAAATGTTTGCTACTTCTCATTTAAAACTCCCTTTGGAGTTACATATATGCTATAACTATATATGCTACAACTATATAACATAACTTTATGCTATGTGTTTACTGCCTTACCAGCTTCTGCTGCTCAGAATGAATAGGGTGTAAAAGGTCTTTCCCCTTTTTTAAGCAACCTGTGTTAATACAATTGGTATTATTTCATGTTACTATGACTTATACCCTGATGTCAAATTTCATCAAGATGGCCCAATGAATTTAAAGGTAGTCTATGGGAACTTGCAGACAGACAGCTCAGAAAAGAATTTTTCAGGAAGTCATACACACACACACACAAAAGAGAAAAATGTAAAAGCAAAAAAAAAAAAAAAAAGAAATTTGTTACAAAAGATTTTTTTGTGTGATATGCTCACTTGTAGAGATAAAAAATCTGTTCTGAATTATTAAGCTAATATTTCAGTAATTTGCAGCTGAAAGCAGAGAAGTGCAAGCCAAAGTTTTCCACTTCAGCTAAGAGGAAGGCCAACTCAATATTATGTAGCTACTTGTATCTAATCAAAAACATCTATTGAAAAATATCCTAAAGATCTCCTCTTCTTCCAACGTTGTCCGACACAAAGACATACACATGAAGACTCCATTTTGCAGAAGACTACTATCAATTAGAAACATTCCATTTCTCATGCCTTCCACCACCCCAAACACAAACATATTTTAAAGACTGTGGTTAACATTCTGTAACATTCAATTTTGGTTGTTTCTTTTTTTCCTCACTCCTTTCCAACACATTCAACAACACAGTGTAAATAGTAAAAGAAGAGCAGCAAGCAGAAAAATAGCTATACTTGCCTAGTCATCATCTGCATCAAGACCTTATAACATAAATCAGCAGTTACTCCACCAACATCATGAAAGTAAATTGGCATTAGTACCAGCGTAAATGAGAAGATCACCATCAGACACACAGTATTTACTCATTGTGGATGTTAAGGATAGTAATTTATTATGAGTTAAGTAATTAATTTCTGCAAACAATCAAGTGTATAAGAAGAACTTGTCCTCTTAACCCACTTCTCTATCCCAATTTGTTCTATTTCTTTTGGACTTGAACAGAATAAGTTCTTTTCAGAGTGTAAGAGTTTTATAGCATTTATTCTGGCATTGGATTTTGTGATTATAGAAAATCCTATACATCTTCACAAATTGGTGCTTGTCAAATTTATTCTTTCCAAACTGAGACAACTCTGCAATGATTCACATAAAACAGACAGATAAAACTGGGGCTTGGTTATCTGTTTTTTAAATTTGCAAGTTGACCCAATAAATCCCCTCCAAAGAGTCTTTTAGGCCAGACAGATCTTGAAAAAAATGTCAGACCCTGAGTTATTTACAGAATCCTCACAAGAATAAAATAAATGTTAACTATCTTCCCATTCTGACCTTATTCTCAAGATGATCATCCTTTCTTACTTAGTCCTCACTGATTCCAAACATTTTTTAATGTTTTTCATTGTGGATAAACTAGGTCTTTTATTTGAAACAATGTAAGGTCAAACAGGACCAACAGCATTAGCTGTACCTTTCTATTAAATATCAAAAAAGTCCAAATGCTTCCTTTGATATTTATCATATCATAATATAAGGATGAAATATTTCCACTTAAAATCTCCATCTAAAAATGAAATAGAAAATGCTGTCTGAAAAATTCCAGTGAAACGAGGAAAAAGAGATGTTATGTTTTGGACAACAACTAATCTTTTATCTTAAAAACACAAGACCTAGATAGCACTTTCTTGTGGATAATCTCATTCTGGTCTTGCTATACTATAACAATGAGACTGGTTTCAAAATTTGTTTTTTAATTTCCCTAATGCTGCTGAAATCAGACATGCAGCCTATGTTGTACCCCTATTTGTGCTCATTCCCAGTCATGGACTCAATTTACTTGACCCGAAGATGTACCGTGTGATCATTTTTTTCTTAAATTAATCATCATGCAGTTTGCTTGAGTCAACCCAAGGGTTTTTATTATTACTATTTTGTTGTTTTTTTTTCTGGAGTTTTCATTAAGTAACCAAATATTTCCTGTATTGTGGATTAAAGTCAGGCTAAGGTGAGAAAAACTGCATGTTTTTACAGGTGGGACCTTTTCCTGCTAAAAACTGTTGTATTGGTTTATTTTTAAACACTGAGCTGATATCAGTCCCAAAGGAAAATAATCATCAGGAAAGAAGAAATGGTCTTTTCCACTCTGTTCCTTTTTCCCTGCTCTAGTATCACCTGCAGCCCTGCTTAGTCCTGGACAAGGATAGGGGTGCACGACCTTCTCATTAACATTTTGGCTGCATCTAAGTGCAGTACCAGAGGCCCTTCCTCTTTAAAAGACAGCAGGGATGCAAAAAGAGTCCGTTCTTAACATACCATCAGGGCCCACTCTTGCAGGCAGCCTGACATTGGTACAGCAGCCAAATGAAGCAGACACTTCCAGTTATAGGAAATTCTGAGATTTTTTTTAAAAAGAGTTCTGCATATAATACTTTTCTATTTCTTAAACATCTGCTGTGAACAGTTTCTGAATCAGAAGGATAATAAAGAAATAGGCAATAAAAGTCCATCTCTACCAGAGGAATGCTTTCAAATTCAAAAGATTTATGACAGTGCTTGTATTTGCTAGGTAAGGAATGTCAGTCTCCACAAATCCCTCAGATACCAGAGAAGAAGGCTCAACTTCTTATTCACCGTCCTATAAGGTAACCCCCCAGCCTTTTTAAAAATTTTCCTTTCCTCTCAAAACACTTAATATCTCTCATATCTTCTGCTCTCACAACTACTGAAGCTTCTCAAGGCCATGCCCACAGCTCCACTTCCTCCTCAAAAACGGGAACTTGCTATCACATCTGCCTGCGTAGAAAGCAAGGTATCTTCTGACAGATCCACAAATGGCCTCCAGCAACCGAGCCACCCCACAACTCTTCCTCCCTTCTGCCCCATATGGACACAGTACCTGAACACCACACTGCAGTAAATGCCAGGGCACACTCTGCTTGCTAAACACATCTCTTGACAACAATTCATCATTTCCCCCTTCCACATACCTACTATAGCTCACTAAGGGCATAGATTCCCTTCCAAATATGATCATAGCTATGTTGTCCCAAGGCATGAGAAGAGGCCGCACGACTTGATGACACAGGATGTGGTTCGAGCATCGCTGCTGTGTGCTTCTGGAGGACTTCCACCACCCTCTCCACATCCGAGGCCTTGGTTCAAAGCACATCAGATGCAGATGCAGGACAACTTGCAAACAAGTCAGCTTGCCACCTGCCACCCCACAACAAGCCAGGGCCAAGTCTAGGGGATTTGGTGAGGTAGGGCAGCAGTGCTCATCTCTCCTTCTCCTTTACACAAGCAAAAACGTAGGAACGGACTTCACTATCACAGGATGCTGAGGAAATGCTCCAGATTGTCCAAGATGCAAAAGCATCCTTTTATTCTAAGACATATGGAGTGGTGCGAATACTACGTAGTCCCTCTCTCCTTTTTTTTTCTCCATCATCATGTATTTCCTGACCAAAACCAAAAATATCAAACTTGCTGAGCAAGCCATTATGGAAAAAGCCAGGATGATGATTTCTGTCTCATTGTCTCAGAGAGCTGCAAAGCCATTTATGCTCTTGTTAGTGGTGGTGATAGCTTTTCCCAGACTTCTCAGAAAAAAATTATATGCTGTGGCAAGATTTGAAAGAATGCTTTTTTTGTGAAATATCTGGCATAGGTGAAAGGTCTGAAAATTGAGATCATAAACGAAAGCTTATTTCAGTCCTAAACAAAGAAGAACTATAGTAAATTCCCAATTGTTTTGTTTCTTAGGAGAACATCATCCAAAAGTGATCCATTCAGTTCTTCAAAATGTTTTAAAGCCAGCTTTGGCTGCAAAGTCTCCACATCTACTTTCTGATTTATACGTTTTTAAAAAAAAAAAAAATCTCCCTGTTCCATGAGAGACCCAGGCAAGGACGTACTGGATTTTAAATGGGAACTAGGGAGACTAAATATATAGAGAGAACTGCTAAAGAAAAGGCTAAACAAAATTTGTAGTAATAAAGTAGTTTTAAAAGTAAAGTAAAAAGTAGTTAAAACAAAATGAAACAACAACAAAAAAAAAACCCAAAAGCACAGCTAATCTTGCACTTTCTTTTCTTTAATTGTCACTCATACCTAAAGTATAACTTAAATAGCATGGTCATACCTTAGCAATTATTGGCATCAGTAAAATTCTTTTGATGAACCAATGTTCACTTTCATAACTTTTACTGAGCTTCGGGGGTAGGCAAAGCAAATAAGTGTCTAAAGAGGTGGCAGGAAGTCGATGGGGTCCAAAGCAAGGGATGTCCCAGCCCAGCAGGCAACTCCAGGGCAGGCACCATCGCTGCAGGCAGCTCGTGACTTCGTGATACTGAAGGAAGGAACAGCCACCTCACCAAGGGCTTCTGCTTTCGCCAAGAAGGTGATTGCTGAAAGCAGAGGGCAGTTTGAGGGACAACTCCTTCACAGGGACAGGAGGGACATTCCAGTTCTGTATACAACTGCAACCTGAGCTATAAAGTGTTGCCGTTGCTCATGGTGTTGCAGACCTCACCAGAGCAATGAGAGGTAGTAATCTCACCATCTAACTGCCAGTAAATTTTGCGGAGACATTTATATGATCCTAATCCTATAGTAACTCACCATCTGCGATGCATTAACTCTCATCACCCTTTGAGAGGCAGAGGACTCCTGTTTCCCCAGTTTTACAGATGAGGATGCCAAACTTGCTAAACTTTTAGCACAGGAGCAACGTGGTATTGCTCCAGGACATCTGAGCAATCTATGATACCCTGCAGTTCATCCACATTATCTGCCATACACATCAATGTGCAGAGGTTACTAGACATATGCAAGTCAGCCCTACTGGATGCATCCAGTAAACAAGATGCAATTAAGATAGCCAAATACTATACTACGTTTTACAGCTGACCGTGCAAAGCAAGGGAAAGATCTGAGGTGCTACAGGTGCCTCAAATACTCTGTGGATGCAGAGCAGGCCTGATATATGAGTTCGTGGTGCCACTTGCCCAAGGATGCTAGATGGCGGACAGCCCTGCCAGAGCAGGACAGCCCGCAAGTGGCCCCAACATCAGAATCAAGAGAACTTGTAAAACCAGAGTGGAAATTCAGAGACGATCAGTTCCCTCTTGCTGAGGCATGGGCAGTCTGTGTTGGGCCCTCCTAAGTTTTAGGCTTATGCCTCACTTTTGCAGCATCTCGCCTTGTCACTGCACATCTGAAGCTGGTCACAGGAAGAAAAGCTGTTCTATACGATTCCTTTGAGACCAGGTGCAAGACAGACAAACGCCAGGGCTAATTCTGATCTGACTTAGGTGAACCTCAGAGCTTTTGAATATTTATGCAAGTATTTGAGCTGCCTTATTAAACTTTTACAGTTTTGTAGCCCTAAAATGAATTGGGGAAGAAAGGAAAAAACTCCTTCTAACACCTCGCTAAGGGACTTTTAATGAAATTCAGGCATATATGTATGATACACAAACCTGAGGCAACCTTTCCCTAGGCATTTCAATTTCCCTGAAAGTGTCCAATAAATAAATAGCAATATTTTAAAATGAGAAGTTATATTACTGCTACAAATTTTGAATGAAAGTCCATCAGCTTATCCACTTTCTTCCACTGTTTCAATTTTATCACAACTTTTCGCTGCCAGGGATCTGTTTTAGGCTTAATCTGTTTGATATAAAATAACAACAAAATGTATTGCTATTACAACATGCTTTTTGTACAGGAGGCAATAGTTAGCAGGGAAAGTTCATATATTCAGTTTCACTTTTTATTTTCAACAGACGCCAAAAAAAGCAGTTCTTGATTATACAGTAGGAGAGAAGTTAGATATCTAAGCCCTCAGTTATACAAAACCCATCAATCTATATTTCTCAAAAGGTGCATTTTAGAATTTAATTGCTGAAATTTATGTCAGTGCACCCTGAAGAGCAGTTGCAACTTTTTTTTAACAACTAAAAGAGGGAAATTCCTCATATTTACCCTTATAAACGGCATCCAGTTGGCTCTTTTTTTCAAAGCTCTGGTTGGATCTAACATGCCCCAGTTTTCTGATCTAGAAACCTCTGCATCATAAGCAGGAAATGTCCTCATTGTCTGCTGTTTGCAGAAGATGCTCCTAAGTTTTTGGACAACTTAAAGCATAAACGCAGAAGGTAGTGTTTTAAATATAACAAGCAGGACATTAATTCCCAGAACAAATAACATATATTACCTGTTGGGGGGACAAAAAAAAAAAAAAAAAAAAGTCAAGTCATAAAATGCCAATGGGCACATCCTGATCCCATGTTTCCTTTCCATCAGACACAATAAAACTCCCCGCTGTTAACTCTGGAGCCTCCAAAGATATGATTAGCATTTCCAAAAACACCTATTACCCAGGGTACATTTCACATTGTCAGTCTTGACAAGAATAGCATTAACCTAGAGCAAGTTCTTTGAAAAGCCTGTCTGTAGAGGAAGCCACTGCTGGTCTGAAATAAGGGTAAGTTACAGTAAAGGTACAGACATTATCGCCTAGTTGCGCAAACACTCCTGCCTCTATTTATCTTAGATCATTCCAGGCAGTTCAGCTGGACTAATGAAATGTTAATGGTAATACAGATCTAAAGAACAATGTATGTTCTGAAAACTTGGTCCTTTTCAGCCCTACCATCTGGTCAAATAAAAGGAATGCTTTGTAGGATGGTGCATGCATTTAAAAGCAATATGTTATTTATTTTGAACATCTATGTATCTCTTTTGCACCCTGAACACATAACAGAGATTTTTGCTTGGTTTTGTCTTTGAAGCCAGGTAGCAGATGAGAAACGCGATGGTTCTGCCCATAAGCCCTGAACTGCAGAGACTTGGCGAGGCCCTGTGCAATGACGTGTAGAAGGCCGACCTCTAGTGGGAACACCATGAGTTTGTGATACGCAATAACACAAGGGCAGGAAAACTCCAGAAACGCTTGCAAACGGCGTGAACGAGAGCTGGAGAATAAAGTGGACTCAGAGTAACGACATTAAAAGCATGAGCACTGTGGTACTTTGAGCAGTGGAAGCCATGCAGGTCCTTCTGATGCTGTCATGACCAAAAATGCCCACAATCTTATTATTCTACAACATAAAACACTTATCTATAATAACTGGAGCTTCCACTTAAATCTTTAAAGCTATATATGTAGAAAGATATGTATGTCTATGTTATACACGGAGAAGTACATTTCAGTTACCAGTGAAAAGAGCTCCATCTCATCAGCTGAATTCTTCAGATCCTTAAGGTTGCAGTCAATACCGAAGTGAGCAAGCAGACGCTGGAGCTGAGGTTTCAGCTCCTCCATTTCAGTGCTGGGCTGGGACAAAGCAGATCTGACCTCCTTGTGGCAGGGTCCTGCAAGGCCATAATCAGACCAGCTGGAGAAAGTCAATGTTTTTAGCAACATGACTGTAAGCAACACCATCAGTGCCCTTTGCTTTGCATCCACACAATGAAATCATTTTCTTTTTTTGCCCAGAGCAGAAATATAACAGAGAAAGGAATGTGACCTGGCGGAAAAATTCCTGCACATTCCTATGTATTTTTAAATTCATTTCTTTTCATTCTCTTTTATGAAAGGGCCCTTCACCTGAGCCCAGAAGACTAACAGCTGCTGCAGGTCTGCTTACGTACATGGTTCTTGGAAGCCTGCCTGTCTTCTCAGATGGAAAGCACATCAGCTAGCAAGTCCTAGTGCCTGAGCAAAGCCTTGTAGCTTGGGGTGTGTACAACACTCGCCCGACACACACACCTCCTGAATCTTCACACCCCACAAGAATTTCAAGTGTGTTACTATTTGAGGGTTATCACTCCTCCTGTATCTGATACAGGCATGATGCTGCTATCGCAAACTTCTAAAACAAGAGTGTAAAGGCCTGGCTGGACCTGGTATGATGTCCATGCTAAAAGGTCTGTCTGCAACTTAGCACCCTTTTTTAGAAGAACTGAAATGTTTTCTCCTCCTCCTTTACCTTGTCTCAGGCATGCTGACAGCTATGGAGGTTACTGGTGTTCCTTCATCTTTGAACACACCAAACTATTGTGTTCCTGTAAGTTTTGTTATCTTATCACCTCTTTTTCAGTTCGTTGATAGGTACGTTTAACAGCATTTTTAACAAAGAATCTTACACTTCATGGTGTGTCATCATCTTTTAATAAAGTTGATTCTTACTCTTTTTTTGTCTCTAAGCCAAGCTATAACAAACCACAATACTTTATCTGGAAAAAATCTTTTTCCAAAGATTTCTGAAAGCCCAAATAAAAACCAACTTCAGCACTCACTGTACCGATGATGGCGCTTGCAAAGATCCTCATGGTAAATTACAGTTTTCTAAAGTTCAGCAAAACTGGCGGAGTTTGGTGGATTTATTATCTCATTTTTTCAGCAGTAAAGGGCCATCTGTGCTTCTACACTAGGCTTTGCTTCATCTTTGCTTATAATGTCTTGCTTAATCATCTTGTTGTTTCATCTACCAAGCTCAGATCCACGTAGGAGATGAGTGAAGTTTATGATGTTCATAGGATACTGTACACAGCTACATACTGAGAAGCAAGACAAACTATGTCACTTCTGAGTTGCTTTCTCACATAAATAATGATTTATTCCCTTGAAAACAGAAGGGCCCAGATGAATTCTGTAACATACTCCAGGTTTGCAGAATAAGGGTCTTCTAGACACACGGGTGAGCACTGAAATTCATGGGATTCAACACAGGGAGAGAGAAAAAAAAAAAAAAAAAAAGAGAGAATATTATAAAAGATGCAGTCTCATACCCAAGGATGAATCTCCGCCATACCCACCAGAGTGAGCAGGGAGCAAGCCTAGCAGGTGTCTGTCCCTCTTCAGTGCCACAGCAGACAGCAGGGCTAGATGGGCTCCTGCCCTGCTGGCTACTTCCCCAAATCAGCAAATGGAGGGAACCACAGGAGGGGACAAGGCTTTTGCAGCCCTGGGAATGCAGCAGGTGGCATGCTTGGGCTGCAGCTATTGTCCTTCTCGGTTGAGCTCTCAGCATTTTTCACGGCTACTTCTCCCTGCCACAGGACCTTTTCCGGGCATGAGAACACTCTGGAACAAGGATACTGTCTTGCTTGCTCAAGTGTTGTTCATACGGGTAACTCTTCATAAGCAATGTCACTTCCTCCCATCCTCCAGAAGTAAAAAGAGCACAAAGAGATTTTTCTAGGGATTCACTGTATAAAGCAAAGAATCCCTCTAGAAACATGGCACCCTCAGAAATATTTTAAATAATTTTTTTTCAGAAAATTTGGAGAGTGAGTTTCAGGGACAACATCCTGGAACCTCCGCAAAGCTGATTCCACATGTCTTCTTCTAAGCTGACTCTTTCTGTGACTCAGTGCACAGATATGAAAGCCAAACTACTCAAACATAAACCTTACGTAGGCCACAGACGCCACCACTGCGGATTGGCAGCTCCACACTCTGGAATTTGGGCATCACCTTTTCCAGGAATCCCACTGATTTTAAAAGCCACATGCCAAATTTCTTGAGCATGCAAATCAAGGATGGCACTCAGTACTTCCCAGATGTGCATTATTGACCATTCTTGACGAATATAATCAACAAATGCATTATCTGTAAGACTTGTGGCTTTTTAAAGGAAGACGATAATTTCTCACCATTTCCTTTTAAAATTCTGGAGCAGAGAGAGACATTGCTGCTAAAAATATCTGAATTCTTGCCCAGAGCACTTCTTAATATGTCCCAGTTGTCTTGAACTACATCAGGACATTTCTCACTAGCCAGACTGATTCCATGAGAAAGTGGCAAATGCTAGAGAACCTGGATTAGAAACATCAGTGACTTATTCTGAGTCACTTAGAAGTCATACAAAGTGTTTAGTTGTATATTTAGTAATAAAAAAAAAACACACAAAAGAAGAAAAAATAATAATTTTTTTTAGTTGCTATGAATTACTTTTAACACTTATACAATAAAATCTCTAGAGAAGCAAGATAAAGTAAGAAAGTATTCAGATTTGTCTTCAAAATGTGGTGCATTCTTAAGCAAATAAATGCTCCTGAAATCTCGAAGCAGACAATTTGCTGAGATGACTCAATCCATTGATAGTGCCCTGCTGTACCAAAGCATCATCACAGTAGCTCATGTTATAGGGAAGAAAAGTCTCCCTGAGTTTCCTCCTTCTTGTTCTAGGTCACCTGAAAACCAAGCAGCCCACACTGTGCAGCTGGCTTCCAGGAGACCCCTTGTCCCCCTTACGGCAGGGGGCTCAGCTGAAGGTAGCGATTGCCTTCCTAGCAAAATTACTGCACTAATTGGCTGGCATGTCCATGTCCCTAGGTCAATGCCTTCAAACTTCTTACTTTTACACTGAATTTCATCTTCCTGGGTTTACTGTTTGGGAAGACAGTACAATTACACTTCACCATTCAAAGCGCTCGTCTTACCTGAAGGAAGCAATGAATGCCCTTTACAGAGTGCAAGTGGCACACTAGCCACTGGGTGTAAATCATCAGATCTTCCCAGGTCACAACATTCACTGACTTTTCCTTTCCTGTCAGGAACTTCTCCCTTGCAGCTGAGAGTCCAGCAGCCCTCTCAACAGCACCGTTGTATTCGTCTGTGATGTGACCAGTTCGCTTCTGTTTCTGTTTATATATGAAACACACAGTCATTTTTGCATTTGTGTGTTTTGGCTCCACACTAGCTAGAAGGCCATTGCATTCCCATTGCATGTGCAGTCCTAGTCTGACAGTAGGACCTTGAAGGTTTATTTCCTTCCTATAGAGTTGGGAATGGAATAGGAATGGTATTTCCAATTGAATGAGGAGAAGTGAGTTGCAGTCTATATAGCAACTCTCTCTAAGCAACTAATACTGACCATAAACAGAGCACTGAGAACATACTCAGTGATCAACGTGTGAACCCAGACAGATTAGTAATAATGTTTAAGAACATATAGTGATCCTTTAATATGTTTTCTACATTTAAACAGGCCAAACTCTTCAAGTAGCAAGAAAAAAAAAAAAACTTTTAATATAAAAAGTCAATCAGCTCCTTTAAGAATGAAATAAATGACCAATGAATAAATATAGTGCTGTTTTCTTTAATGAAATAGGTCTTTCTAGTATTGATGATAGAGAACTTGACATTAGGGAATCTCAGAACAAGTCTGGAACTGCGGAGGAAGTGAAAATACAATTTTACCATTTTCCACTCAAAATTATGCGTCACCCTCCTTTTTTATTTTTATTTTTTAATAACTATAATGGCAAAATGGTTTATGCAAGTCATTTCCTGTTATGATTTACCAATTCACATTATTTCTAAAAGCCTCCAAATTGCTAAGACTGTTAGAAATCCCTGGCACTGGAGTCACATTGACGTCCGACTCTTGTTCTTCCAAAACTGGCCTTCAGCCATGGAAGAGTTTCAAAGCCAGTTTGCCCAGCAGAAAAAACTTTCTGCTTTTTGGCAGATGGAACAAGAGGACTTTAAATGTCCTGACCATGACACAAGCTCCCAAAGCAGGACAGTCCTCCCTACTTTGCCCCTCACAGAGCACACTTTGTAAAACGGGTCTTTGGCCTCAGTTCATACATTACCCAAACAAGAGTCATGAAAATACCAGCACAACCATATGCAGTAGGGGGAAAAAAAAAAAAAAAAAGATAATTACGACACAAATGAATGGAAGATTTCATAACAATTAGGAATTACAATTCTAAAGGAGAATATATACAATGTATAATGGCAAGACAGAATTGACACTATCATGCTTGAAGTTTTGTTGCATCTGACTGAAAAAAAACCCAGTTTCACCTGTAAGAGAACTCAGTCTGCCTGCTGCCAAAGCTATTTATCCTGCAAAATTAAAGGCACTGAAGTAAGCAAAATGACTAAAGTGTTGTTTGAAATACAATAAATTAGAACAATTAAAGCAGGGATTTAAAAGAAAGAACTCTATCTTCCTGAGCTGCACTTGAGATGCTGCTTCACTGCAAGTGTTTATGTTTTAAAATAAACCTTAACAATTGCATTAAATGGAGTTACATACCTATTACACACAGAATACCTGTATTCAGTACTACCAGGTAGGGGACAAGGATATGATAGTCTAGACAAGTATGGCATTGTTTGAAACTATGTAAAGCATCAGATGCTACAGTAACACCTACTAAGGTCCAGAAATTTCAGAGTTTTAGAAATTATCCTTAATGTTAGTAACTTTATTTGCCTGGAAAAAAAAAGCCAACACTAACCATTTTGTGTTTTTTATTTCAATGAATAAATATTGTGCTAAACATGTATACACTAGATCCTAGTTTTTGGTTCCTACTTGATAGAGAGGATAAAATTATTCAATTACGCTGCTGTGTGTACAAAATATCTCCCATGTGCAAATATTTACAGTGGACTAGCTGAGCAATTCTGTCTGTAAAAAACTTGAACAAAATCAGAGATAACCAACACATCACACATTAGTAAGCAACAGCATTTTGATATTATAGGAAACTTAGGCAGCATATCGGTCATCATTAGCATCAGAGAATGATACTAAAATGATAGTTATCAGTTGCCCAAGACCAATGCACTGTTTTATTTATCCTTTAAGTGGGAGCTTCCTTAGAGCTGTTCCAGAGAGCTAAGTACTATTATGGGAATGGAAAAAGAAGTTAACATGAGGAAAATAGCAGAATCCAGCCTGCTAGACCTAGAAACTGAACTTCATTAAAAAAAAAAAAAAAAAAAGGAAAAGGAAAAAAAAAAGGAAATAAAAGTAACCTACAGAAAAGAAAACAAACAAACTCAAAAGCATCATAAAAATAGAAGAATATCGATCCAGTCCATCTTATCTGGCTGGGATTCCTGCTCTTGAAACAAACAGAAGCGTCACAGAATTTTTCACGTCATCTGAGGAAGTGCTTCAAGGTGAAAGCCCTAATGCTGACGTGACTTTCAGGGGGGAATTGCGTGTCACTCAGATTTTTCATGTCATGCCCCAGACGTGGCACTTTGCAGCCAGTACAGGCAGTACCTGGTGCAGCAGCAGAGCTGGGTTGCTGCCGTGTGCTCTCTCCTCAAGCAGCTCTCCAACTCCCTCTGCATGGCAGCAGCCTGAATAGCGAGAGGTTTTGCCTCAGACACCTGCAAGCAGAGCAGCTACACGTCCAATAGACCTTTCAAGAAGAGTATTAAAAATATATATATAAATATGGAAAAAATATTTAGGCTTTGGATTTAATTGGGAGCAGCCCCATAAACAGAAGCTGCACAGCCAGGTCCATATCACTGGTATCACAAGAACAATCTTATCCAAATAAAAGAAAGGCTATTTTGTTTTACTAATATACAAGTCACATGATGACCCTTCCCATCCTGTCCTTACAGGTTCTTCCCCATTTCAAAAATAATTTAATTTACCACTATTATTCAGTGAAGAGAATTGAAAGCTAATGTATTCTTCAGCTACCTGTAAGGTTTTCTTCAGTTTTATCTCTCTTTTTTGAAATAAGATGCATCCTTTGGAACTAGAACAGAACTGCAGAAAACAAATGCTACAGACAATTTGGTATGAGCAAGCATTTGACAGGCCCAACACAATTCAAATGGCAAAGTCAACAGTGAACAAGTTCAGAGGTATGAACAACCTGTATTAAAGCAGCCATAGTTCATTTAATTAGAAGGCATCTTTTTTTTTGGTAAAATTTTAAGGCACAGCCTGATTTCTTCCATTTTCTAGCCAAAGCCTTTAAAAAGACCATCTGGAATCTTGCCAAATAGAATACTACAAATAAAATATGTAAATATTACAACCCTTGTAGTGGAATGCTTTGATAAGCATCCGCCACAATTTGTTGGTTTTCCTTTCTAATATGCTTATATGACAAAAGGAAGGGATGAGAAAACTTCTGGAGGAGAACTCTTTCTTAATTTTCATGCATCAATACATCATGCAGAAAGAATAGCTTGTACACTTTTGTTTTTAATTGAACAAAATGAATATATGTGCATTAAATACACAGGTGAAAAACAAACCCTTAAAAAAAGGGATTTCTGACTTTTGTACAGAAGTTTTACGTGGGAGTACTGGAGAACTTTATAAAGTGCACCCATAAACTTCCATAAAAAGTTAAGATTGGAAGGGATTTTTTTGTGAGCATCTTCCTTTTCTGGTCTAAGCAGGCAAAAGAAAATTCCCTGTGAATAGATGCTCTTCTAACCTGTTCTTGAGTATCTCCAGTCGTGGATGGTCCACAGTGTCCCAGACTAGATGAAACATCGGTGTTCAATTAACATTGTCTTGAAAAGTTTTTCCCAATTTGAACTTTAGCCTGTTATTTTCTGTCCTAACCATAAGTGGACATGAAGAGCTTATTCCCTCCCTCTTTGTAGCAAATTCCCATATGTTTGAAGACTTATAATCCAGACAAAACAGAGTGGAGACATAAGCCCAGCTCCTTTCATCTTTTCAAGTTTCCTACTCAAGTTTTATTGAACTCTCTTTCCCTCCAGATATTTTCCAGGTGGTCTACAGCCTTCATGAAGCATCATGCCAGAACTGGGTACGTTGCCATTGCCAACACCTCTCAGCAGCTGAGGAAAGCAGGAGCAGCTGTCATACACGTGGCCGCCCGGCTTATACATCCCTGTGTTGTGTTTGAAGCTACTTCCTCCTTGGGGTGAAAGGGAAATACACATTATAGAAAGATTTAAAGTTTTGTTTGTGGTCCGCAACATAAAACAACTTTAGATTTTTTTTTTAATATATGTTCACTTTCATTTCAATAGTAGTTCTGTGGCAGATGTGCAGTAAAAGAAAGCAGGTTTTCCTGGCTCCCATATGTGCATTATATGTGTGACATTTGCATCGTGACCTCCACCAAAAGCACCATAGAAGACAGCACTATAATCTGACTCTTCCTCATGCCCCCAGAAGCCCTTGGTACCAGGATGCCCAACTTAGTCTTCCCTGGAGCACCCCGTTGGCTTCGATTTCTGCCTTCAGCGCTGCCAGCTGTGCTGCTAGTTCTCTCTCCAGCTGCTGGACCCTCTCAGTAGACAAGATCGCGTTTGCTTGGTCAATTTGGCAGCGCACAAGATGGAGCAGTTGGGCGGAAGTGTGAGGCACATGTGAAGTCAGGACCAGGAGAAACCATTCGCGTCAAAGACACAAGTCTCCATTCCTATACAGATATGTACAGCACGCAGCATTTGCATTAAGGAATTGCTTTTTGTTAGGGCAAAAGGGGTTAGGCAATCAAACATGAAATTTTATGTGCTCAGTAAAACATTTTCCAAAAGAATTCAAACTTTATTTTTTTCCAAAACAAAAAACATAGACGTTCAAAACCCATTTTCTCCTCATTTCTCTCATCCAAAACTATTACTTGAGGTTGACCAGAATAGAGGAATGAAATAATTTGCAAGAAATGCCAGTTTCTGACAAATGTATTATCTGCAAAAAAAAAAAAAAAAAACCACTAATAACAGCTTGCTTGGGTCTAATGGGAAACACTTGACTTGTGAGAACTTCTAAAGCCCAACATCTGGAATTATGCTCATTGTATTCACTTGCCAGTAAGGGATATAATCTATTAGAAAACTGGGAGTTGCCTTTTGAAGGGAAGAAGCAAGTCATTGCAGAAAGATTTGGGTTTTCTTCTGGGAAGGCAGAGGGAAAGACGTGGCAAGCTCGTTTGTAAAGAAACTGCTGAAAAATAGTCTGCATTACCTCTTTGTCAGGGTCTGCAGAAACTGGCTACCTTTGGCATGGAGGCTCTCCTTTTTTTTTTCTTGAATAAAAGAGCAGTGGCAGATACTACCTCTCGATACAGTCCCTGGTCTGACATGACAAACATAGGAACCAGTCAAGGGGCTGAATACAGAACTGGGAAAGGGTAATTTGGGGTCCTGTTGGCAGGTAATATCCTCAGGTGTTGGACAAATTCTTCTCTTCTGGTATCGGGATTGGCCTAACTGATAATGCAAGCTGCAAACTAAGGAGCTGAGGAAAAGCAGCAGAGAATTCAGATCTCTGCGCATGGTTTTCACATGTGAGGGGAGAGGAAATTCAGGTAAACATAAGAAAAAAAAAAAAGCTGATAAAAATCATAATGAAAGGATGTTATTGAACCCAGCCAGGAATCTACTGTGAAATCACTGAAAAGCAACCAGTATATTCACATACATAACCACAGAGGTCCAAGTGAGAGCTGGCCATGAACGCCAACACAAGCAGGATTGCACAAGCAATGTGGAAGAGCAACCACACCTTGGTATGAGATGTTTTAAAAGGACCAAGTTTACACTAAAGGTTATGGAAGAGTATGATATTTTACTGAGTTAACAGTAGCTAACAGGTAAAAAAGGAATCTATTTGTATTAGACTTACCTAGGGGAATGAAAATAAAAGGTTATTTTACTATGTTAGTCTGCTGTGTTCTACAAATGTCTTCAAATGGTCTCCAAACCAGGATGATATTTCAGGCAGTTTTGGTAAGCAGTGAGAACACTATGGAAATGGTTGTAATGGAAGCATAAACACAGACACGTACCAAAAGTATTTAAGTCTAGAAGGACTAATTTAGAAGATAAAAATACAAATTGTACTACTTATTATGTTACTAAAAGTAATTAGAGAACATAAATGGAACTAAAATCTCAAAGATTTTAACACTAGAAAAGCTGAAATCTCTTCAAATCAATAGCACAAAAGCTAACCAGAACCAGAACTCAAAATAAAAGCAGACAGGAAGTGTTTGGAAGAAAGATGTTGATCAAAAATAGGCAGAGAACAAAAAAAACAAAAATAAACAAAAAAAGCCCGCAAACATTGAACTAAAGCAAGGAATCACAGAATCATGATGGTTGGGAAAGACCTTTAAGATCATTTATTCCAACTGTAAGCTCTTCAACACCATGCCTGTTAAACCATGTCCCTAAGTGCCTCATTTACAGGTTTCTTGAACACTGCCATACCAGCAATCAAATTAAATCAAACATTGCAAAGGAAAATAAAGAGCAAGCAGTTCTTCAGCCATATAAACAAAAAGGACATAAGAGAAATTATGCCACTATGCAGGTGGTGGAATGTAGTTTGGACAAAAAAAAAGAAGAAAAAAAACCAAACAACAAAAAAGAAAGAAAATAGATATGTCTTTAAAACTAAGGATAAAAAGTTGCATCATTTTTCTTTTCAGAAAGGGCTATGATATAAAGAATGGAGTTAAGGTCAGGATACAGCTGAGGGGAATGTAATAGCAGAAATATAAATTACCTTTTCTTAGGATGAAGCAAAATTTGATAGTTTGTTATACTATAATTGGCAGGATGGAACACTTAATTTTCAAAATCTCAATGCAGAAAAATGAGGTGTGCTAGCAAAAATGTTCTAGATGTACTTAAAAAAAGAAAACGTGAGGAAATATTAAGAATTACAGGACCATTTCAAAATACCAATTGCATGCAAGGTTTTAGCACCAATTTTGAAGGAAAAAAAAAAGTCATGGATAACAACAGGTAAAATATAAAATATTTACCAAAAATGAATCAGTCCAGACTAACTAAGCATCTATCATACTTGTTTTTTAAGGGGACTGACTAGTAAGAGTTCTTTCTGTATGGATATGATTTAAAAGGCTAGAACAAAGACCTGGGTATATTAACTGATCCTATAGAAACTATGAGCCATCAGAGAAAAGAACATCAGAAAACTAAAGATAAATTTTGGCGAAATAGTTTAACTGCCCATAAATAAGTTTAGACTGTAGAAAGAAGTCATCTTAAGCACCAGCAGAATAAAATCCTACAGCGGTTTTACAATATGAGAACTGGGGACAGAAACCTGACCTAGTTTCAATATGTCACTCAAGAGGTTTGCAAAAAAACTGGAGAGTGGGTAGCACACGCTGGTAGAGAAAAGGCCTCTATAACCCTTAGACTCCTGTTGTTGTCTGTCTTTTCCCAAACCACACATCACTAAGATCCTGATTTCCTATTTTCAAGCCTATGAGACCGCTCGAAATGGGAAAGTTATGGCACAAGTGTTCTTAGGAAAGCGACTCACTTTTAGGCCAAGGCACAAGATGCTGATGTGGCAAACAGGAGGAAAAATAATTGTACGCAGTGTAATACATTGGCTTCAAAACCCATCAGCAGACCAATACTTCCACAGTACTCAGATCAAAAATTTTAAGGAGCTAATCCAGAAGTCCCAGAAATGTAGAGTTCCATGTTTGCTCAGAGTTTATCTGACCAAGTTCCCTGAAGAAGGGAAATATCTTCATATAAGCAGGTCACCCTGGACTCCTTTATAGTCAGTAAAGAGAACCAGACAATTGGGGTAAAATCTATCTCATCTATTTCATCTGTTACTTTAGAGCACTACACTTTCAGAAATGCTTACTTTTCTCTGCTGGCTAAAAACAGCCTATAGGTCCCATAAAGGGAGCCTATGAAAAGCTTCGGGTAGGGATTGGGATCCCTTCAGGCAGGCATTAGGATCCCAGCCCAAGTGACTTGGAGAAGCTTTAAATATGCCCCAGCAGAGGATAACCTAGAGACAACCTTGTCCATTTCAAGACAGGCTGGCTGAAGAAATTAGAAAATGCTTCATTAGAAATAACAGCATATGTTTTATTATTCCCACTTCCTTGTTTTTCTGCTATAAAAATGATCATGAGTTTGTATGTTATTCCCATGCCAGAAATGTCTGTCAATAGATCTTTCAGTCCACACAAACATCTGCAGTTAGTTACATTAGTCAGGATCCAAATCCCAGGGAGATCCTGCCCTGATATTTTTCTAGGAGTGTTTTTGCCAGCTTCTATTCCCAGGATACCCTGGATTTATAGCTATGTCCAACCTCGAGTTTTGCTGGGTAGAAGATCGTAACACACATTTGCAGACTGAATGCCTTTTGTACTGGGACAAAGTCTTTCCAGCGGGCTTAAGTAACAAGCCATTAATTTGTGCTAGCATATTTCATTAGCAGCAGGAAAGTGAACTATTGTTGGACACAATTTGCTGTTCTGTGTTTTTAATTATGCTGTTTGACCTACATCTTTTGTGCTATTTCCTTACTGTCCAGCCATGAAATACAGCCTCAGATTAAAACACTAACAGAACCTGTTGTCAACGGTAATTCTTGCTGGGGCAACTTTGCATAACTCAGCATAAAAGAACTAGGATTTGGAGTAAATAAACCAATTAGTCCTTTTCTGGTATCAGCGCTTGTTTTTGTCTGCAGCCCTTTATAGTCATATTCAAAACATTTATAAAACAAGCACAGTTTCATCTGAGAAAACAAACAAAAACATGGAAGATACAAATCAAAACAAGGATCTGGGGAAGAGCAGAGCAAGCACTTACTTTGCCAAAACATATTGTTCTTGTAAATACGACTGCTCTAACCACTACGCTTTCTCCAAATATATGTTTACAGAGTTCAAGGCCAGAGCCTTTTTAGAGCATAAAAAGTGAAGCATTCAGATCCCAGCAAAACTCACTAGGATCTGAGTGCCTCCTTCTCCCGGGACCTGAATCTTGCAAAGAGTTGATGCACAAGGTGAACTTCAGCACTTAAGTTTCTGCCCAACTACTCCTTGCTGCTTATTTTTTTGAAGACTTAATCTTATGAGGTTGATAACTGTCTCAGACTGTGAATGTGCTAATAAACAAACACATAATCTGGTCTTCCACATCCCCCGATACTGAGATACAATCTGAAAACAAATATTATGTGATTCTGCAAGCTAAAGAAATTTTTTTTTTTCAGGAATGCAATCTCTTTATATTCAGTTTGACTCTCAGCACACGCTGAAGTGCATCTACATAACTTTACTGGGTGAAACATATACACTAGGGAAACAGCTCCAGAAGAGAAGCAGGAAAGAAGTTATTAAAATGCAATGAATTTTTTTCAAGTTGAATTACAAGAGACACACAAGACTCCATATACTTTCTACCCATTCATATATTTCCCTCTCAAATCGTAGCTCCTGGCTCTGGGTTACACAGGTTTTTTAGCTCAGCTTCCTCACTTCAAGTCAGCCAAAGATCCAAATTATCTATGCCCATTTTGAAGACTGTCTACTCAGTGCTTTTGCCTTGTAAGCACGGTCCCATACCGTAGCGGGCTTTCTGCCCCAAAGGCACCAGCCCTCCACCGTGGCCACTGAGCAGAGAGCGGGGCTTCCTCCTCCAGCTGCGCTGCCAAATGGCCTTGCCATAATCAACAAAACTATGTGGGTTGCTACAGTCAACAAAAACACCAAGGCTCAGAGGGAGCAGCTGGTTCCTGTGCCACTTACCTGCCCGGACGGGCCCTGCTGTCCCTATTGCAACCCCCTGCACTGAGCTGCCACAGCGCAAAGTTCTTCACCTGATTTTTATGCATTTGGGGAAAAATCCTGGCAATCTTTTCTGTCTCAGTCAATCTCTGATAACCTTGTCTAGGGATGGATCTCCAGCTCAGATATAATGCTTTCAGGGTCCCCAGGATAGAGCATCACAGAATCATTATGGTTGGAAAAGACCTTTAAGAAAGACCATCATGATGCAGCCCCTTCATGCCCAAACGCATACAAAACTTTAGAGATTATTTAGCTACCTGTAGGAAACGTTAAAGCTTATCTCGTAGAAGCAAAATGCATAAAAAAATGCAAATATTTTTGGAAGAATTACTGACTTTATTTTGTCTCCCTTATCAATGATTCCAGTGTCTAGAAAAGCATAGATCTACTTCAGAAACTCTATATCAGGAAAAATAAATGCAATGCTGTTTCAAACACTGAATAGACACCTTCCAAATAAAAGCAACATTAGGGACACCTTTACACAAACGTTTAGAAGTATGTTTAAGTGCTTTTAAGTGTACAACATGTTTTTCTAGGCTAGAAATAATCCATAAATAAGAAAGATTTCTAGAGAATTTAAACAGAGTGAGAAATCTGTCTCCAAATATCAGTTAAGCAACCTGGTCTTCTACTGCTCTGATAAAAATGCTTAGGGCATGTAAAAAACAAGCAAATAAACAACCATCCCCCACATGCCCACAAAGCCCCCACACAGAACTTCTGTTAAAGATTAAAACAGTTTATTTCAAATTTTAATTATTGTCTAAAAAAATGCAGTCTTTCTCCTAACGGGTGCCAGAGCAAAAGCTATCCAAAGAAGCAACTTTCCATTAAAACTCTGTGTTATTATTAGTTTTTATTGAAACCCTTGACATCAGAGCACGTCTCCAATTTTTCTTGTCTAATCTACACAGGGACTTGAAAAAAACACTATTTTCGTTTAGTATCAGAGATCAACAGCAGAATCTCACTAGTCCATCATATGAAAGATATTTTTCTCTACCATATGTGAACACTCAGGAAAATCATCATGAGTATAAGGATGTTTCCATGCTTTAGCTGTAATCATGCCTCATCCAAGGCAGAATTGAGCCTGTAGGAAGCTACGGAAGGTTTTATGGAGCCATTCAGTTAAATGTTACAGCTAGTGGAGCTGTACACTGAAAGCACTTGCAACACAGCAAGTACATTTCTGAAAATGCCTTTTTTTTTCTTTCTCCCTTGAGCCATCCTGGGGCTTGATGGAAAGAAATGCTACAGAGCTACAACCGTTGCCTTGGAAAGAAAGACTCCAAACAAGCCAAAAAACCTGACAAGTCTCCCTCCTTGCCTTTTGCGTATCCACCTCTGCTCCTTAACCCTCTTGTTTCCTTCTCATGTCACATGCAGTATCGCAAGTCCTGAGCCTATTAACACTATCAGTAAAGCTTACAGAGTAGTAATAATAATAACAATAATATAAATAGGAGACAATACACCCTTTTCAGCTTCAGTTGCAATGATCCAACTCTTCAGTTAGAGAAAAAAAATCCCTTCCCTTTTATTTGAATGGGAGCACTGGTTGCACTGGAAAAGCAAAGTGTAGGTATCTTTGGGGTACAAAGGAAAACTCACAGATTGCATAATATTTTAAGTGTAAAACAGCTATCAAGTTTTATTTGACACATTAATAAGCACCTTATAAATACATTAAAAATGCTTTATTAAAAGTCAGTGTAGTGGAACTACAGTCAGGCTACATGGAAGTTGATTCTGAGGTGAACAAACTAACTGACCTACTAGTGTCCAGGCAGCTTCGAATGTGAAATGCTATGTCTATTTTATTTTTAAAAGCCACTTACTGAAATTCAAAAATGACTAGTTAATAAATGACTAGGCTTTTAACATGGAAGATTTTACAGTTATCGCTCCCACATGATATCATCTCTTTTCAGTGTAGACTGCAGTTTCTGCACGTTTTTTAAGAGCTGAAGAGAGCTCTTGCTTTTCTGCCCAGGGCAAGCCTTAGACTTACTTTCTCCTATAGCAACTTGACTTTCCTTTGTTTCCTTTTGGTCACCACATTTTAGTTTGATGTGTGCTGCCTCTTGCTTCATTTTTTGCATTTTCTGCTTTATTTTTTGGACCTAGAAAGAAAGATTACCATTATAATGTTACATGTTCAGAAAACAGATTGATGTATAGTTTACCAGATTTCAACCAAATTCAAGATGTCTAACACACTCCTTCAAAAATGCTAAAACCTACTTTCTACTAAGTGTATAATTTCTTATTGAAACAGAAAATTGAGCTCGCCCACAATCAACAGGTGGTTGAACCTCAAAAACACACATTTATACACACTCTCCAAAGGAGAGTAAAGGAGAGCCTGAAATATGATCTGCTATCACCACTTTCTGTTTATCACTGGCTTTTTCCATTTCAAATGGAAATTTACTCTAATCAAAAAGGAAAGCTACCGATGAATACTATATCTTATCAGTTACTCTAAGTAGTTTACTTGGAAGGCCGCTAGCAAAATACATAACAGAATAAATATGGTTGAATTACCACAGAATGTGTTTTTTTAAAAAAATGACAAGAGAATGCCTTGACTCATATTTGGCATGAAAAGGTCACTGCTAAAGATAGAATTAAGCTGGAAGTGTCCCACATGCCAATTTAGGCTTCAAGTCCATTTCTATAAATGAGTAGCTTTAATTGCATTCAGGAACATATTATTAACTGTCAAATACAGAGACGGCTACAGTGTTTTCAATGTGAAAGGTTTACAATACAGAAATTTGTATCAGAAATACAATGACTGCCCTGTGCAGAGGACAACTGGAAGTGTCTGTGCATGTAAGCACCAGAAGAAACAATATAGAGCAAGGCTTAGAGGAGTGCTCTGTATCGATAACCAGGTCATCACGGGCAGCAGCCAAACAGATAAACACCAGAATGTGCTGTTCACATCAGGGCCAGAAGGCGTGTGCTCCGATAAGGGCACACCACAACACAGACGACGTGCCATTCGTGCCCCTGTCATCCCCAAAAGCAAGAGGAAGGCAAACTGAGGACATGTAAAATGAAGACACAAAGGTGCTCTTGCTGCCTGTTATCTTAGGCTTCATGGAGGGATTCAAGCCAGCAAGATTCTGAGATTCGGAGAACCATGCTGTAATAATTGTTGACTCCTTGAGAGTTAGCAAGATTTATCCAAAAAAAACAGTCGTCATTGCCAAGCAAGAGGAACCCATGTGAGACAGGCCATAGTCAATGGCCTATGTCCATGTCGCTAACATGTGACCCTGGCAAGACTGTTTTGACATAACCATCTTGGTGCTTGCAAACATGTGGACAAAAAATGTCTGGGCAATAAAATTTATCAAAGAATAAATGCAAGTGAAATAGACTTACTTATAGTCTTACTAACTTATAGTTAAAGTACTTACTTACAAATAAAGATAATATTTAATTATCTTTCCCTTCCATAAGGTCTCACACAGTTTTGTTTTGTTTCCTATGCAAACCAAGTTCTTAGATGTACCTATTTATCCTGAAACATCAGATGGAGGAGCAGAAAAATATCAGATGGTACCGTGGGTTGTATTTCCTATCACATATTCCAAGCCAAGCTGCTACAAGGGGTTTAAGCAGCTCACCTACAGATTTCATATGGGCATCCATGCATGCTACACTGTTGCCTATGGATCTGTAACAAACACTGTTAGGATGCATATGTTTAAGAGTTAAAGAGACAAAGGTTTGTCCAACTATGATTACAGAGAAGCTGCATTCAGCAAAATATTTGGTTAATAAAAGGCCTCAGTATTTCAGTAATGTAAAAAGACGCATAAGCAGTATAGGAATTAGAGCTTCTGTTTTGTTCATTCCTGTATTGCAGATGTGCCCCAGGACCAGAAGCTACCCTGCCAGCATACACATCTGGCTGTCAACTGTAAGCACATTTTCTTAATCAAAGGGAGTAACTGGAGGTACAAAACCACTCAGCAATCTAATTTTAAGTCACCTATATTTGAACACCCTGGCTTAAGACGACAGTGACATTTTAATTAATGACAACAGGAGGCAGAGTTGTAGCAATTATTAAATTAGTGTGTTACTAACTAGACAGCTTACATTTTTTCTTACACTAGTCTGATGCTTTTTTAGTTTGGATATTTGCTCGCCTTTAATCTCCATTTTTTTTACAAGGCAATCCAGTTGCCGTTCTAAGTCTTCGCAAACTTCAGAGTTGTGAGTTTCCTGTATCTGCTTTGAAAGTTCTTTATGCTCACTGTTAAAGACAAACACACACACACACACAAAAAAAAAAAAAAAAAAAAAGGTGCTCATTATATAGCCTCAAAGATTTACTCCAATACTTTTGTTTTACTGTGTGTGTTGCTAGTTGTCTCCTCTGGAATACAACGACTTAGCATTATTTACTGTCTCACACAATACACATTCATCTGAAATATATTCACAGTAGAAAGGAAGAAGCTTTTTCCATTGCGTCCGATTTTCTTATTCCAAATATTTAGCTCATGAGCATCTTAGAACCTCCTCACTAGCCACAATCATAACAAGTACATGTGTAACACTGTGCAAAATGAGAATTTGGAAAGTGAACAGAAGCCAACAGTAGCTACGCAATGCAGTATTTTCACCTCCTGCCCAGTTTAGTGCAAACAAAAAAAGCCCTTCTTTAAACTACTACATTTTAAATTATAGTTCTTCTGACAGATCATTCCAATTAAAAGATTCTACTCAAAGACCAGCTGCAAGGTGAGCTGCTTTGTGGAGCTAATGAAAAGGAATAGTCTAAATGTACTTGATATCTGGATCTTTGTACTAGTCAAAATACAGGAAAGACCTCTCAATAAGGCCTTATATAAATAATCTCTATGCAGAGATCATGGCTTCTTCTCTGACTTCTGAGTAAAGTGTTGCTCCTTGCCAATTTAATTGAAGTGACTGGTTGTTTCTATCTTAAAATAAATAAATAAATAAATAAAAATTCTGCCCTTGGATTGACATTTCATTAGTAAAAACACAAGTGCTTTTCAAAGAAGAATTTGGCTGACAGTATCAAATAATCCACAGCTTTTAGGATGACAGACTAGAACTTTTATTTTGTTATTAAGATGGGAATCTGGAAATCCTAATAGAAGCTCAATACACACTTTGGATTATATGTAGGAAGCCTAGAGTACCAAGGATTATTGAGTGCCAAAAGGGACATCAAGGATTTTAAACCAGTGCCAGGGTCGTAACTGGTTTAACCAACACATCCCTTGTTCAACTAAGAGCATGGCTGCTTGAAATCCACACCCACTTGTAAGGCTTGAAAGATACATTTACTCCTGTCTTGTGTTTTAACCTCTCCAGGCTCTGCCCACTTCCCTGTCAGGTGGCAAGGATGATGTGTCCCTCTTTCACAGCCCCATTACAGGACTGGCAAGTTCTCCTGCTGTTGATAGGGAACAAATCCCAGAGCGTCTCAGCACAAGGATCAGATAAGCATCAGGCTAGTGTGGAGGCAGCACAGGAAGAGTGAGGACACAGCAACACAGGTTAGACTTTGTGACAAGATTATTCCTACCACTGCTGCAATGACCTATGTGGGCTCCCAAACCGACGGCCTGCTGCAGGCCTACTCAATGCTAGGACAACCTTTGCAGCCTTCTCCAGCAGAACAGTCTTGGTGGACTTGGTAGAACTTACAGTATGTTTAAAAATTCAAAACAAGTTCAGACATGAAAGGCTTTTTATTTGCTGTAGCTGTTCCCTTAGCAGAAAGAGGGTTAAGCACAGGATGTGGAAGGAGAAGAAACCCTGCTGAATGTTGCTTGCTCACAAGATCAACTATCACCAGAACAAAAATGATTTCCCAAATGAGAAAAATCCTATTAATCAGACCTGCTTAGACTATTCTCTCCACTAACAGCCCAACACCTCAAACAGGTTCAAGTACAGCCTGCCTGACACTTCTCAGGGCTACAGCTGAAGTCACTCCTAATACCAGAGATTACTCACAAGCTCATTTGGCCCAGCTCATCTTCTATGGCCAACAGAATGTCAGAAAGATTTCTGGTGACAGTAGATGACGTGGAACAAGAAGATACAGACTTTGAAGCAACAGTTTGTCTTGAAATTCCAGTTGCAGCTCCCTCTTCGCCTCGTGATGAGAAACGAGGGTTGCGATGCTTCATAATATGCAGCACGCTTTGTACATTTGCACTAACAGAATGGCTGGAGCTGGCAGACTTAAAAGAAGAATTATTAAGTGAGAAAAAACTTCAATGAAGACACTTATTAAAGCTGTAGATGCCAATTTAGTAAGAACATTTATTTATACTCACCTTCCCAGCCACGAAAGGTAGCACACCAGCCCTAACATGAAATTGTGGGAGACACATTTTCTTCCCAGCAGGACTTTTCTTCTGTAAGAAAAAAAGGAAAAGACAAGAAATATCAATGTGCTGGCCCAACAGTAAAATCCTGAACTTACCAAAAAACAACAGAAAAAAAGTAAAATTCAAATAAACAAGCAGTGAAATGCATCATCTTAGTTTCCCTCTTAAAAAAAAAAAAAAATCCATCCCATATGTGGAAGAAGTAGGATTTTCCAACAATAACAACTAAGTAAATTCTATTCCAGATGCACTTAGCAGATAGCTTGACAAATAGATTAACATTAGAAACTGGGCATTGCTTACTTAGGTTTGCAAAAACAGAGTTGCAAAATTTTGACCAACATGTAATGTGTGTTGCTAAATGAATTCTCTTGATTTCAACATTCCCCCCTCCACACACCATCTTAAAACTGCTTAGTTCAATTTGGTTTTGGAACTGATTTTTTCCAGATAAACTGCAAAACAGCTAAGACAGGACAAGGAGGCAGGCAGTAAAACTGTAACAGAGGTTACTGTCATGCTGGTGAGGGTGCTAATAGCCTTATTCCAACTTTAATTACGAGACAGGATTGGGAGGTTAGAAGAAAGAGGTATTCAGTGCTGCTCTTCCCCTGGAAAGGGAATAAAGCACTGCAGACAAACCCAGGGCCTCTTGTGTCACCACTTTTTGCAAATTCCTCTCTCGGTGCAAGTGAGATCCTATCAGCAACACTATGCTAATGGCAAACTGTCATGTTACCTTCTTGGTTTTCTTCTTTCTCCTTTCCTTTTTGGGTTCATTTTGAGACGAAACCAAGGACAACAACATTCTATTTACCTCAAATCCAGCTTGAAGCTGTGAGAAAAAGCAGAAAAAAGGAATCATTTAATGTAATACCAGAAGTCTGAAATCACATGGTCTGATTAATGCCCTCCTTCGTGCACGGATGAGAATCAATTAAGGGCACTATTAGCTCTTCTGTTTGGGAAGCATAAGCTATGTTACAAAAGAATGAATAGACTACGAGAGTGGCATGGCACTAGGCAAATCTGGCAGCACTGCCTTAGAAATTCCTAATTTCATATCCAGCTGCAGTTGATGTATTCCTCTGCTATGACACCTAGCAACTGAGTAAGCCAATTTTGCTGCATGCTAGGGGTGTGCTCATAAAATCCTGGATAGCATGAACATTTGGATCTTACAATTTGGGGGCAGATAGAACTGAGCCCATCCATGTAACACTGCTGGACAATCCAGGGATTGCTCTGCAGTTTTTAGTTGATATAAAGACAAGTTATAAGTAAGCAAAGTATCCATTCCAATTAAAAATACGACAAGGACTGTGTTTTAGCATGTATAACAGACTTGGACGAACAGTGCTAGAAGTTTACAACTAATGAGAGAGTATTCTGACTTTACTGTCAAAAGGATGCTGAAGCAGCCACCGTCCACCTACTGTTTCCCCAAGGAGATCCAACAAATCAAAATCAATCCGGCAGAGAACTTAGGTAGGAGCAACACTCGTTTAGGACTCAGTTTACTACACTGAAGTTCTTTCTTGAATGCTTGTTTATACTACTGCTAAGGTCAGACTATCTGCGCTGGGAAAGTTGTTCTTGCTATGTTTCTCAGAAGATGAAATCTCCATACTAGGCTTTCTGCTCGGTGGCAACAGAAATAGTTCAAGAAACCCCCCAAAACTGCAACTTTTCAGCTGTGGCATTCTGTTGGAAGATGGTCATGTCTCTGAGCTATAATCTGCGTGTTATTTCAAGGGTCCTGGACTGATGAAAGCCAATGGGTTTTGGAAGACTTATAGAAAGTGATTGCAATAAGGAATTAATTTAAGCTGTTTGCTGTGCTTACAGCTAGGTTCTTATAATATTATTCTTCAGCTTTCATCCCTCCCCTGGGAATGTCACCACAAACTGCCCTCTTTCAGATTGCCTGCTACTTCTCACAAAGTGAGGGTCAGAAAACCTGAAGTCACTCTGCCCCTTTTAGAAAAGGTCACTGTTTTCCTTTGATTTTGCTCCCTGGGCAATACTCCTCTCTCATTTGGATGCTAGCCCCACAGGAACAGACTATGAACTCATCGAACAGTGAACTATTCAAACTCTCATTTAACAAACAGTGTAACAGTACCACTGATGCAAGACTTCTCCAAGAATAATCCAGTGTATCAGATTCCAGCAAATCTTCAAAAGATGAAGACAAACAAAACAACCAACCTTACTTGGTTGGTTTCTTATATGATTCTCTTTCTAATTGCTGTAAGCTAAAGTTATCTGATTTAATTGCAGTTTGTTTACAAATTCATTTTCTACTCAGATCACTTATAGCAGCTTTGTGGCTGATGAACTGTACTATTAACAACAACAACTACTGGAATCTTCCTTGAGCAAGACCTGCAAGACATCAGACAAGTTTTCTGTTACACAGCTTTTACTCAGTCCAACTAGCATTGTAGGAGTTCTTCCTAGCTAATCATCATGTGGAATTTTAAAGTAATAAAAAAAAAAAAACAGGGAGAGTAACTTACTTTAGTAACAAGAAAAGATAAACTAAAGCCTTTTCAATCTACCTGAGCAGCTTTGTCTTGCATTAGCTTGCGCTGATGTTCCTCTTTACAAAGCTTTTCTTCTAAGTGTTTGATCTTGTCCTGAATTTGAAGGCAAAATGCTCAGTCACACTTCAGTCTGTCACACTGAATCAGAAGCATGAAGTTGCTTGCAATTGTAATCTAGGATAAAACAGGACTGTTCTGGGTCTTCCTTAAGGCCCAGAATGAAAAAAACAGAGAAATGAAGCCAAGATAGGAGGCACTCAACAATTATTGTATTGTATTGTCATTGTATTATCATAGCTCTAGCAGAGGAAACCTCTGCAAAACTTAGGACTATTAACATTATGCCATATAAATCATATCACATGAATGACTTTCAGACTGTCACTTCATGCCTGCTTACCTCTGCAATCCTCTGAGTAGCAGTAAGTTTAAGACACTGCTTTTCTAGCACTTCAAGCTTTTCAAGTTTCGCATGCAACTCCACCCGGTTCTGATTTTTCTCCTTCTGAAGCTTGGTCTGAAAAAAGTAAGCAGAAGTTGAGTTGGTAGCCAACTGAAATTGTTTCAGACAGTAAAATAGTAAACACTCCACAGAAAATATTTCTACCTAGTTTAAATTTCATATTTTTTTAAATTACAATGTGATGAAAAATACTAGCCAGACAGAGACAACTCAAGTCTCTGGCAGTCTCTTTGTCTACCAAATATGCAGGTATTGACATGATTGTGCTCATCAGGAATTCCACCCAGGGAGTCTTTTTGTACAATTCATTGAATGGTTGGCATTGGCAAATCAGATAGTAAATTGCTAATTTGCTGTCAACCTGAGCAGAGCTGAGGAAGAACGAGGGACAAACAATTTAAATCTTACACATTTCTGTACTTTTGCACTGCATTACTACTTTGTTAGTTTTGTTTAAAAGCCTCACCTGCTGTTCTAAAACCAATTTTTTCTCCATCTCTGCACTGGAAACCATTTTCTTCATGTAATCCAGCTGTTTCTCCAGCAGGGAGCAGCGGGATTGTGCTGCATTTAACTGCACACTTACATCTACAGAGAGATGCAGAGACATTCAGTACAGCAACAGCATTCACACATTTAGCCAGTCTGTCAATTCTTTTGAAGAGCTCTCTAGTCCCCCAAAACATGAAAGGTAAGGTTTGTTGGATGGAATAAGACACATAGTTAAAAACACATTCTATACAAGACATAAAAACCAGGATGCTTTTTTGGAGCTAGACACTAATATGATTTCCAAAGGTATAAGCACTGAAATTACTTTCATTTATACCAGTAGATACCTAACCCGAATTTGGTTTCTTCCTTTCCCCTCATTTCTTCTCAAGTTAGCAGTGCTATCCAGGTAAACAGCTGTTTGCTTATTGTAGGAGTTAAATATATCACCTGAAATTTTCTCCTTCTTTAAAACATCATCATGGGGTAAACACTATTTGATTAATATACATAAAAATTGTATTTACAGTTATCAGGCAGGACTATACACCTGCCTAATTCTGAAGCAAAAAAAAAAAAAAAAAAAAGAGGGATAGGAAATGGTGTTAATTAGCAACTTGCCAAAATAAGCATTCCCTGGATTACATAGTCTTTGAGTTGTTGCGACTCCTCCTTATGATTCAGAGAAATACCTTTCCTCTGTTGCATCAGTTCTTGATGTGAGATGTCCTTTTTGTAGGATTCCTGCTCTAAGGCCTTCTTATACCGAGCAGCTTCTGCAGAGAGGCTGCACAGATTATCCTCTGCCTGCGACCTCTCCAGCTCGAGGCGGCGGATCTTTTCTTGAAGGGTTTTCAGGGCCGATACCACAGCTAGCAAACAATGCAGCAGTTACACTCTAAGCTCTTACAACAATTCCTTTTTCTTATTGTTTCTGTAAACCACTTCAATGAACAAAACACTATACCGACTTTCTTCCTAGGATCTCCCCTAAAGTGAATAATGATATTTCCCAACAAAGCAACACACTCAAAACATATTTAGGAAAAAAAAATGCTATATAACTGAGCTATAAAGCACGAGTTCTATGAGCAAAGCTATTTTCATAAATGTCAGTAAGCACAAATAAATCATACGAAATTAAATAGGACAAAGCCTAGCACTTAGGAGTATGAGTATCTGCTTGCACAGAAGCAGGGAGAAGAGGTTTCAAAGTAAGCTCACGAGTTTGGATGTAGTGCAGCTGATTTGGACGGATAATAAGGACACTGCAGGGAAGGAAAGAGACACAAAGGAATGTTTTAGTAGAGGGTGCCTTCTAAAGACTTTGCTGTTTCAAAAGGTAACAATTCAAATTTCAAACTTCTGGCATCAAGTAATATTTTAAACCATAAGAATGAACGTGCAAGATTTTGCTTTTAGCCTCAAATTGAAAGAAAAGTGAAAACTACATCAAAACTAAAATCACCGTTCCAACTTCAATTACAAGAGAAAGTCTATCAGGTCTTCAGAAACCAGATATACTTGTGGATGCCTAAGGTACATTCTGTAACAAGTGAAATGTCTTTTCTGACATTTCCCAAACGGCAATATTTTCTCTATACCAGTATTCTGGGTGGAGGAATACTCAGCAAAGAGCATTAAACTCGTAACGGCATTAAACTGCGCATTTTAATATAAAACCTCCCAAACTCAATTAAGCTAATTAAGGAAAAAACAGAGTGGCTTTCTCTCTGTGCAGTAAATCTGGCCTTTCAGGTAGACTGAGTATCTATGCGTGAAACAGCACGTGGTATTACTCCTCATTGCCTCATTATGGTATTGAGAGTAAATAACTTGCAAATGTAACAGAACTGAGTGCGTATTTCCCACAGACCAATATGCTGATACCTGTTTTCTAAAGGACTGTTTTATTCACAAGATCTCTCAAGAAATCATACCACACAAAAAGCTCAAAAGTAATTTTAAGCTAGAGGGAGTTAAATAATACCATGTATGCCCAACCTCAAGCCAGAGGAGCACATTAATAAACTTCTGTTGTCGTTTTAGTCATGAACTGCTTCAGATGAGTTGGAAACATTCTCCTTTGCTTTCAGAGGAAGTCTGACAATTTTAAAGTTAAACAATTTTCAAAGCCAAAGTTTATAAGGATGTTCGAAGCCCCACGGCAGTTTCCATTCCAGACGTATGACTTCAGGGACTACTCCCTCAGGACACATATACATCCTGTCTCAATGTCAGTCTAATAATCACAGCAGGTCACTGAACAGAGTAAAACAGAATGGGGAGTTTGCTCTAGAGATTTCACATGGAACAATTAAAAAGACCACTTTATGGATATATTTTGGCTTTACCTTGGTTGTTGGGGAGAGGTGATAGCCCGTCACCAGCAACAGCCGCCAACTTCTTGGGTTCTTTAGAAGCAAAGGCTGCAGGAAGTGTTTTATCTGGTGGCTGAAGAGAGCTTCCTACGAACCTGTACTTTGATTCAGAATCCATAGCCTGTAGGAAGAGAGATATATAATGCCAGCATGACCTTAATGAATTATGTACCAGTGACAATGTTTTCAAGGTACATCGCTGGACAGTCCCTGACTCTGTTTACATCAAACCAGATTGTTTGGTCAAAATAAACAAATAAATCACAAACACACATATACAGACATACGCACAGGAATCTTTTATTTTAATGCAATTTCAAAGCAATGCCTTTTATATCACTCATAGTAGCTCTCCTCAACTAACTGAAGCTATGTAAGATTTTTCTTGGTTATTTCTAATTATTTTTTCTTTTAAAAGTTTAAGATTGACACTTTTCTACTATCTGTTTTACAGACTTCTGCATTTGCCTGTCAGTGGTCTCTGTAAAACTAGCACTGAGGTTTCACAGCCTGTTTTCACTCACAGCCTCCTCTGTGCTTTGACACTTGTCTTTTTACCTTTGTGGGTATAAATAATAAGACACTGTGCCCAAACTCTAGCATGGAGAAAACAAAAAGGATATTTAACATGCAGTATTCCCGTGACTACTATCAATAGTGTTTGCATTACCAAACCTATGTATTAAGTCCTGTTTCTCCACTCCCCTTCCGCACCCTTTCATGCTATTTTCTCAGGAGCACATGTGAAGGCTGCATCGTGCCAAGCAGTTATCCTCCTCAGTCTCCAAGACACCAATGGCAAAACTTGCACAAAGTGTCTCACTCAAGAGTGTAAAATATAGGGCAAATTCCTCCATGGCAGCAGAGACATGGCAGTGCCTGCCGCGAGCTGCTACCTGCCACAAAAAGGAGATGCCTACTAACAGGAGGAAGAAACCCTTAGCAAAAGTCACGCAAATATGAAGTGCTTTTACAAGTTGCTCCTGCTGGGGGCAGGAGGGAGGAGGAAGGGCAGAAAGCCCTTTTCCCAGCCATGTTTCTGCACCTCCTCGCTGAGCCGTGTCCCTTCCCCGAGCGGTGGCGCGTCCCCACTTGGCGCCGCTCGGCTGAGCGAGGCATCCTGCAAGCGCCAAGACCGGCCTCTGCCCAGGGGAAAGGCACAGGTTTCAGTTGTTTTGCCATTATAATCCTTCCTGCACGCCGTAGCTTTCTGATTGTTACTGTCTGGAAAACAAAAAAAATCAGCCACGACACTGAATAGAAGGATGGATGAATCTGTTTCTTCCCAATCCACCTACACGTGAGGTTATTGCAGAGGGAAGCGGCGTATGGATTCATGCTCTGCTATAGTCCCCCCCTCTGGTGCACAGTGAATATGAAGTAATTTACTCTACTAGCAAAGCACGGCAGATCATGGGACCAGGCAGCTAGCTAGGGCTAACGAGTGTAACATAAATTCACCCCTTCCTTTGTGTTAACTTTCTTTTGAAAACAGCCCCCCACACACATGCTCTGCTCTTTGGTTCAAACAATCACACCTACTGGATATTCCCAAACATCAGCAAGACTTACCAATTTTACCTTTGCTTCTCAAGCCCCACAAATTGCTGACAGAAAAACAAAAGGTTACAGAAAAGGCCCATAAAAATGCACACGCACACACCCACAACAAACCTTCCACCACTACTATTAGCAGTGGAATGCCACTGTGGAGGTTCTTGCATAAAAAGGACATTTTTACTCCTGCCAGCTAACCGTTTTAGAAGTTTGCATAATCACAGACTCATTTTTCCAACAGCACTCCGGAGGAATCTGGGTTTCTTGCAAGTCTGCAGCTGCTGCACATGAATTTGTTTCCTTGCCACCTCCAGGTAAACAAGTTCTGCTGTTTCCAAGGAGCTGACGACTGCAAGAAGGGCAGCGAGCTGGAGCAAATAACGAATCAAAGAGGGAGGGAATAAAACACCCGGAAATTTAGGATTTTTTAAGCACACAAGTGGTGAAAAAAAACCACCTATCTGGGTAGGGAGGAAGAAAAAGCTTTAGTTCTGTGGGGGAAGGAGGACTAGAGTGAGACAGCTCACCACTCCAGTGCAGGTGAGCATCCAGCCCAATGTGGGGTGCAGCAAGCACACAACCCCATGATTTTACTGGCACAGTAGAGGGGAATTAGCTGCAATCTGGGGCTGAACGGGAAGCTGGGGCTACGTGTAGGAGCACAGCTCGCATTTCCAGGTGTGCAGAACCCTGGCTGCGGATGTAGTCACGGACTCCCTGTGCTGCCCCAGGTTGCTCGGAGCAGGAGGTGGTGCAAACCGGGCTGTGGGACCTGTGGCTACAGCGCTTGTCCTCAGGAGACAACGTCATTGCCTCAATACCGGTTCTCCTAATGTAGGCCAGTCCTTCAGTACCTTAGGAAGTGAGTATCACTTCTGATAGCCCTTGTGCACAGCGCTAGAGCCTACAGCACCACAAGCCTAAGGCCAGGAAATGGATAAAGCCCCTCGGCACCTGGCAAAGGCGAACAAACACCCTAGCCACTTTCAGTCTATTTGCATGAGAAACCTGCCAGGAAATAATTATATAGCGAAAATGCCTCTGGACGCCAGCTGCCCTGCCATCAATGTTTCCCACCATGACTTTTGGACTAAGTTTCCGGACAACCATGTAGGGCAGATCTGTTTCTTAAAGCGGGTTCTGCAGGCTATGCCTGTTGGCGCCCGTCGTGAGCGTGCACAGGGGCTGTCCCCTTCAGCAGCTCCTCTCACCGTGTGCAGGTGGCTCTCAGGCCGCAGAGGAACGCAAGCGAGCATGAGTTTAGCACCTTAAGGCACAGACTTTGCTATTTCATCATGGTCATGCACGCACTGATGTGATCCATACTTATTTTATGTATTTTATAACGGCTGCTGAATGTGGCCTGCACTGAATGCCAGAGCCCTTCACCAGGCTGCAGTAAAAAATAAGTGAAAGTGCAGTGGCTGCTGCCTAGCACGAGTAAACATGCCAAAGTGGGGAGTTGTCCAACATTGCTAAAATCCTAAATGCTACAGAAAGACCTGTTACAACCAGCTCATCCTCCTCCTTCCCTCCTTTCCATTCCTGCCCTCCATTGGTAGCCAGATCCACACAAGTTCCTCAAAAAAAAATCTTTTGAAGAGTCTGAAAATGTTTTGCCCCATATACAGCATGTCACACACTGTAAAGCAACATGTAGAAAGGCATTTCAGAAGCAAACTGTGTCAGAGTCAGGGAAGAACACTGCAGCCTTCCCTAGAAATACACGCCATAGGAATAACGGGAAAGTGTATGGGATGGGACACTAACTTCTCCACTGGCGCATCCCCAGAGGTCCTGGTGTATTCAAATTGCTGCGAGGGCAACATTTTAGCATTTAAGAAACTAGCTGTTGTCAGAATACCTTCAAAGAGGAAGAAAGAGGAGAGGATCAAAGCGTTATTCAGAGTGAAACACAAAGATGACTATCTTCTGACCTAACCTAACCTAAAGGGCACCCACAATTTACAGTGTGTTTTTTTTTTTTCATAAATTGTAAACAAAGTCTCAGATGAATCATGGAATGATTCACTCTTTATCTGGCATGTTAGAAGAGACACTTTAAAGAACTAACACAACACCAGCTATACCAAAAAAGCTCCCATTATGCTGCCTGGTCCCTATCTATTTGAGTCAAATATTGCTGGCAAAAGGTTATTTAGAGGCCATTTGCATGACACAGTTCAAATTGATCTATCTTGTCCCCTTTTACTTTCCAGGGAAAAGCCTTATCGGCTGTACTAGCTGTGCTAATAAATCCTTTTAGCCTCATTCTTGACAGGTAAAGAATAGCCCTTCCTTCGTGGTGACAAAAATAAATAAATAAATAATTGTGTAGGCAAAATTCAATGGTGTTTTGGGAGCATTCGATCACTAGCCTCCTGAGGCAACCACTTTAATTAGCCTGAAACGTATAATCTCACTCGGGGCATATTTAAGTAATTGTTTTTCATGTGACTTATAAATGTGATAGTTGTTCAACTAATACAACATGGAATTAATTACATTAGGATTTGGGGAGCAAGCGAAATAACCATATAGAGAAAAACAAGGGAAAAAGCAAAGATTTTGTGAGACAATCTTTTCAGCAGAGTTCCAACTTGACAGTGTATCAAGGAATCTTGAGTCATAACATCTTTAGAGTTTTGCTGTTGTCTTCAGTGAATACAACATAAATAATTATGTTTCCATGTCTTACATCAGTTCACAGTAATTAAAAAACAACCTTTCTGTAAAAAGCATCAAACGCAAAACAAACTATTATATATAGATGGTCACTTCCTCTCTTCCCTAACAATTCAGTTTCTCTTATCTTTCCCTTTCATCCACCCCTACTTTGTAGTTGCGCCTTTCCCTCATCTATTCTCTTCTCCCTGTATTTACAACATCTTTATTCCTCATTCCTTTGCCTTCATTTTATTTCTCTTTCTCTCTTGTAGCATAAAAAGTTGGGCTTTTTTGAGCAGTGAAAAGAGACATTTTCTCCCACATGAAAATAACTATCAAGTTCCTTCCCTTCATGTGTAGGATCCAGCTCCAAGAGATGCTCTTTGCTCTTAGTACACTAACTGATGTTGAAATTAAAAAGGTTCTCCTCAGTGCTCTCCTTGAAGGATGCCAAATGTTACTTTGCCTCCTCAGAGCTATTCTGTGCTGCTGAGGCCATCCTGCTTCCTCCCATTTATAGCTGCTCAGCTCTGTCACTTCAGCCATCTGAGCAAACTGCTTTTGCCCTGTAGGTTGGAAGCAGCTCTCACAGTTTTCCAGAGAGCTGAGCAATCCTAACAGATCAGAAGGTAGAAGGAAATTATTGACTCTGGCTATCAAACCTTGATTAAAAAGAGGAAGACCTGGCTGTTGTGGAAAGGGAAGGTTTACAAGAAACCTTTTTCACTATAGAAGACTATGTTTCAGCATAGAGACAGAATAATCACAGAATAGGAGGGCAAATGCAGAAAGAGAGAGACATATTAGGGTAAGGTAGGGCAAATATGAGTGTGGGTTGAAGTGACAATTACAGTGAAGAAATACAATGGGGTAGGGGTTAGTTACTGCAGGCACTGACTTATTCACAGTAAACACTTACTGTAGGATAATTTTCTTCTTTTATGTCTCAAATGGGATATGTCTTTTATGTCTTTAATGGGATCACTGAAAGATGGTTCTGGATGTTGCAACTTGCCCTCTAGGTAGATGAAACGGCCTGATTGTGCTATGTGATGCCCCACTATTGCTTTGGAATTTGTTTTCAAAGTAAGCTTGTGTTTTCACCAATACTTTCTCAGAGAAAGTGTCAGTCTCCTCTCATCCATCATCCTTTAACCTAGCCTGCAGATGGAGGAGGAGGTAGATTTTCAGCCAGATATCTACAAAGTCGTGACATGGAAGAGCTGAGAAACACAAAGAGAATAATTGTTTATAGGTTCTGTCTCCTTTTACCTACTGCCACCCCTTCATTTTCTTTTCATATTCTCCCTTGCTCCTGATAACTAGGTGCAAGGCAGAGAACAAGAACTCCATTCATTTTTGTGTTAGGCAACCTAAGGAAAAAATACAGCCAAAAGAAAGCTATTAATAAGAAAAAGATAGGTTTCACTCCTGGCAAGAAATAACCCCTGAAGTCAATTGTTGTTAAAGATACAGCAAATGTGCAAACAGATTTCAGTTTCAGCAACTCATCAACCTTATTTTTGATGACTATTGTGTTAAAGAACGACTTTAAATAATATCATATCTTTCCAGAACTTAAAATACTCATAGCAACATCAAGAAATCCACACTACATGTCCTTGACAAGCACAGTATTGTAAGTATTGATGCCAAATATTGTTTGCATATAAAACTCAGTCCTCCTAAGAAAATACACAAAAGCTACATCATTACTTGCATCTGGAGAGGTCCAGGAAACTGTTACGACATTCAAAGCTATGCAACAGGATACTTGCTTCTCATAGCTGTATATTTAAACTGGCATCACTTCTAAGACACGGGAAAAACCTGAGCAAGTCTATGCTATAAAGCCCTGAAAAAAGGTTGCATATATAAAAAGGAACTTCAATTGATTATCAGTTATCCAAGAGCTCTTTATCCACTGTTACCTTGAAACACAGTTTCTGAGTGCAAATGTGGGTCTCTAGGGACTAAAAATTTTCATGTCTTGTTCCTGCATAAATCCTGCCTACCTAAGTCATAGAGCAAAGGGACCTATAAGGGATTCAGGTGGCAGGACACCTGCCTTTGTAGCATGAGGGCCCTGTGCTGAGTTGGGTTGAGAGTCTTTCCTTCCCTGAACTTGGAAGAGGAGTGGGTACAGCGCCAAAAGAAGCAGTGTGCTCAGTGGGGAGCTAATGAGATGTGCAGGGGTAGAACTGTGAGCATGGATGTGTGCGAATTCCCACCTTTCTCTGGTGCGCGGCACCCTTGTCCTCTCGGGATTCGGAGTCCTTTTCTGGTGGTGGCTGCCAAAATCTGCTCTTTGAAAGAACGAATGAGGAACTCCTGTAGTTTCTTTGCTCTGTGACTTCATTTCACAGGGATGCAGGCCACAGCATTATTCTTTCTGTTACTGCTGCAAAATACAAAGGTCTGTGTTAGTACATGGCCTGCCAAAGGTGTTTAAAAGGCCTATTTGGCTGTCAGCAAATAAAAGACTCCCAATACACAGTGTTCATTTTCTTGTAAAGTGTAGCAAGAGGAAGTGGTGTCCATCTCCCTGATGCTGTTACCCAGTGGTTTAGAGCCCTGGCCAGGAAGTGGGAGTTCAATGGCTTTCCTGGGGAGCTTTCATGCCACATCCCCGACCACCATGCTGGCCTGGGAGGAGGAAGACCAGGAAGGAAATAGGGTGTCACCACCTTTTCGTTTGAAATTATGACCCTATCCACACAAGCCTGTCAGGGACTAGGACAGGGAGAAGGCAGCTGAGGCAAAAGACAAAGTAAAACAGGATGCATCTCTGTCATCTAGTTTAGCCTCTGAAGAGAATCCTGGGTTCTATTCGGGCATTTTTACAGCAAATATTCCTTGGATAAAAAAGCGACACTGACTTGGGAATAGGTGCCAGAAACCAGAAGTCCTCTCTCCTAGGTAAATGGCTATGGCTACAGAGTGGTGCCTCTTTCTTTTTTTTCAAACCCCACATCTCTGCCTTCTTTTCTGGCAAGGAAACACCTGCAGAGAACTCGGTAACTACTTCCCTTCCACCTCCAAGGACATCTAAGCACCTAGGACAGGACCTAAAGATCTAGATCCCCTCGAGCTGAAGTGGACATTGGGCATAAAACTATTCCGTAGTCTTTCCGATGGGAAGATTTGCCCTTCTAAGAAGAAAGCATCTTACTCATCCCTGCTGACCTGAGTTTGGTTCAGATGTATATTCCCAGCCCATGCTAGCCCAGACCACACTGCAGATGTTCAGGCATGTGCTGAGAAGTAAAACAGGCCCGAGCTTTCTCCAACGCCTTATGCTAGAGCTTGCTTGATCAGTGAGGCCAGTCTGTTGAGATGATACATGTGCCTGGGCTTGAAGGCTGGGCTTCAGTTCAAAGACTGTACAGGAGAAGCCTCTGGGTTTCTGGTGTCTCTCCATAAAACAGGAGTCACCGAATTTTGCTTCCTCCGAATAACTTTATTATTTGTTTTAATAAATTTGAAGTTGCATATAATTTGCAAGCAGCTATGAAAGCAGCTATTCCCTTTTTATTTATTTATTTATTTATTTAAAAGAAGGAAGTTGATAAATAATCAAGGAAGGAAATACCAAGGTTTAAAACAGCCATAAAATTGTTTTACTTCATCTTATCATTTTAAAAACCCGAATGCTGTAATTCTGGATGAGTTGCCAGATTGTTTCCTTCATAATTCTGCTTTTCTCTTATCCACTTTTTAGGGATCAAAACAAGCATATTAACTTCAGGCAGTGAAAGCACAGATCAAACAACCGCATTCCCCTAACTTCAGGCTCTGATTAATTCTGCTTGTAGCCTTTGACCTTGATTTCCACAAAGTCTTGTGTTACATACAGAAGCTTGACCCAGTATCGGAAAACTGCAGAGATTTGATTTGGAAAAAGAATAAAGCCACCTTCATCTCCATTACCGAAGCGCTGCAGCAAAACCTATCAAACAAAGAGCTGAAATCTGGAGTTTAAGCCTGGGAGCCAGTTTCACAATCTGTTTCCTGTAGCAAGAGTTCATTTGCAGGCAGTGGAAAAAACAACTTCCAAAAGATAAAAGGCAGTGCTATGACTTTCAATCAATCTTGCCACTCAGTGTGGGAATACAGCATATTCAAGTATAACATCAACACTTCTGTTTTGATTCTGTTTGGTATTGATTACTGATACACGTGGGCATTGTCAGACACAAGCTGCCAGTGCAAACTTGCCATAGGAAAGGCAAGATACATCCGACTCCTGAAGATTAAAAATTAGATAGCAATAAAACAAGCACAAGTGACAGGTCTATTCATAGGCAAAACAGGAGACCCATAATGAGTGACAACACAAAAGGACAGGCAGCCGAAGTGGTAGCTAATATAAAAAGAGAACATAAAAGGCATTAGCAGTGGCATTTTCTTTGAAACCATCGGTGATGACGGGAGGAGGCCCCGACTGCTTAGTCAAGACTCGCATTTATTACAGGAGTGATGATTTGGGTAGATATATTGCTCACAAGGGTTCCAAAGGCCTAGAGGAAGCAGCTGCACGAAGCAGTCCAGGCCTGTTCCAGTCCAGACTGCCGAACAGCAGCAACTTGGAACCGATAACGATTGGCATTTTCATAGGAGGACTGGGGAAAAAAAGAGATCAGCCTTCCTCAAAAAGCGCCAGCAATGCCAGAGAGACATTGAGAGACAGAGAGGCTTGCCTGTCCTGCAAGCTTTGGGGAGACTGAGGCAGAAAGCAGAAGGAGGAGCAGGCGAAGGTGCTGGGCTCTCTGCTCTTCGTGCTTTCGGGATACCTGACATTGCGGCTGCAGGACTGCTTTACGCCAACAGCAGAAAACGTGTGGTTCCGCCCATAGGTCTGTACATTTCTCTTGCCAGCTCTCTGCCAGCCCCAGCAATCACGTAGCCAAGAGGTGGATCAGACCAGGCAACTAACAAAGATGAACTACTTTTTAAAAATAAAAAAAAGGAAGGAGACCATATGACCAGGCAAGCAGCAGCAAAGACACCTATTGGGCTCACTGGGTAGCAGCCTGCACTGAGATTAAAACCTGTGGAACTGCTGCCCAACTGGAACATTACAGAGGTTTTTTTTCGTGTGTGGTTTTAGATTCAGATCTGAAGGCACTGAATTTCACCTGTACAGGTGCCTCTCGCTTTGTTTTGTTTTCTCCTTCGTGCGGGCGGGTTCGCTCGGCCCGTGTCACAAGCTCCCGACGACGGCTATAATACCTGGCAAGCCTTAGCCACCGCTTACGACACGCGTGCCTTGGGGTTTTCTTTCGCCAACGCGAACTCCTAACGTAAATTTATCACACGACTGCGCCAATACTCGCTGTCGCCGGTAATAAGAGACTTTTTGGGGTTGTTTTTTTGGAAATCCGCCGCTCGCCCATGCAGTGGATCCACGCCGGGTAAGAGGGTGCCGGGGCGGCCCAACCCCCGCCCTCGCCGCGGGGTTGGGCGCTCCCTGGCAGCCGCCCGCCCCGCGCGCGCTGCCCCCTGGGGCGCGTAGTTTCGCCTCGGGGCAGGGGCGCGTAGCCGCCCCGCCGCCGGACTACGCGTCCCAGCATGCTCCTTGGGGCGCAGCGGCTCCCCGCCCTCATTGGGCCGCGCGTGGCGAGCGCTGCAACCCGATTGGCTGAGACTCCACGCCCATCACGGGAGCCCCGCCCCTCTGGGCGGGGCCAGCGCGACCCGCCCGCCGCGCCGGGCCGCCCCGTGCCCGTCCCGGTGCCGCGGGCGGGCGGGAGCGGTTCAGGCCGGGCCGGGCCTTCCGTGTCCCTGCGTGTCCGGGCGGCGCGGGGAGGGGCCGTCCCGCTCCGCGCCGGCCATTGGCGGCGGTTGCGGCAGTTGGCGGCGGTTGGTGGGGGCGCCCGGCGGGGCCGAGGGAGTGGCCGCCCGCCCGCCCCCCGATGTGTCGCTCGCTCCGCGCTGCCGCGTTTGTTTTCTCTGTGGGCGGGTCGGGTCGGGCGGCGGGAGCGGCGCGGCGGGGCCATGCGGCGGCCGCGCCGGCGTTGCTGAGGCGGCGGCAGGCGGCGGAGCGCGGCAGCGAGCGGCGCCCATGGAGGAGCGCGAGGGCGAGCTGCGCTGGGACGGGCTGTGCAGCCGCGACGCCGCCGCCCGCGCCGCCGCCCTCGACGCCATCGGGCAAGCCGTGCTCCGCCGCGGCGAGAGCGCCCGCGACGGGCTGGGCGCCGCGCTGGCCCGCCTGCTCCTGCTCTCCAAGCGCTGCCCCTTCCGCGACGTGAGGGAGAGGAGCGAGGCCATCCTGGGCGCCGTGCAGGTGAGCGCCGCGCGGGGCGGGCGCCGGGCGGCAGCGGGGCCGCGGGCGGCTCTTCGCTCGCCGCTTTCCCCCTTCCTCCCCGGGGTGAGTTTGGGAAGGAGTCGTGGAAAGGCGGGGAGCTGCCGCCCGCGCCCGCGGGACGCGCTGGGGTGGCAGCGGCACCGGGCGCCGGCAGGAAGGTTCGCCCGTAAACATCAAGGCTGCCAAATAAAAACAGAGAAACCCGTGCGGAAACTTTCCGAGCCCTCGAGAGTCGTATGAGCTTTAGGACTGATAAAGCGGAGCTTGTCAAAGCTCTTGTTCGGTTGCTTTTAATTGGTAGAGAGTCCGCTATTAAAACTCACAAGCAGACTACCCAATAACAGATTAAACTTGCTGGCCTTTCTTGCCAACGTTTTTTTTTTTTTTTTTTTTTTTTTTTTTCCACCGGTTACAGCTCAAGTGTAGGTACTCTGGTTGCAATTTTCTTGCTGGTCTAAAGAGTTTGCAGAGGGCTTGAAATTATGATGGTGAACTTATGTCACAGGATAGAGCATCCCTTCTGAAAAATACTATGCCCTGCAGAGAGGGGAAAGAAAACTGGGTATTTATTTTAATCACAATTGAGCACACCGAGTTGTGCCTGGATTTATTTCCCTGCTTTCTGCTTATTGTTTTTGTTTTTTTCCTCTCTGAAAACTTCTCGGTTTGTGCAACATGAGAAATTTTACATGCACTATAGTTTATACAATTTTGGCTGGTTGGGACATTTTTCTTAAAGCAGATTTTGCCAAGAAAAGCTATAAATGGAATGTGGTTTATGTGGGGGCCTTGACAGTTGCACTGGTTTATAGAAAACTTTGAATACCTGCTCCTTGCGCAGCATCTTTCCTGTTAGAGATTGAAACCGGAGGACACTGTTACCAGTGCGAATGATGAGTCACTAGAACAGACTGCGAGGGAGAAGACTTTCTTTTTATCAAGTACAAGTTATCAGAGTTTATTCAGAGGCCAGATGGGTGATGATCTATGACCTAAATCGCAGTGGAGGTCGCACTGAGGTTTACATTTATGAAGTCACTAGCACGTTAAACTTTGTCTTGTTTAGAAACTGCTAGTAACGTTTTTAATAGGCCAAAAATTCTAGTAGGGAGTTAAAGTTCACTACACTTTGATATAGCAAGTCCAAGTTCACATCACATGGTCAGAGCTGGCTTGGCTAATGGTAACAAGGGTGAGCTACAGGAATATGAAACCCTTCGTACGTGCGGGTGCTGCAGGAAAGCTCTTGCAACAAGTTAAGGAAAGTCAAAGCAAATACATTATTATTTAAAAAATGGTCTTTAAAAGGTGCTTTTCTAAGCATACTTTCTTGTCTTTATTTGCTCCCTGTGTCAGCTTCTCTGAACTGAGAATGGGAGGTTTTAGTTCTTAAGACTGTACTCACGAATGCAAATTCTTGATCATCTTTGGATCAGCATTCATGGAAGACATAATCTGATTCAAGCATTCTGTTTTGGATGCTGTGAACTGTTTATCAGACATAAAGTGATTCTCTGTTAATTTCATGGCCGAGGGGAATTTTATTCAAATCTCTGCCATGGAAGTGACAGAGCAAAATATTATGCAAAATGTCATTATTCTATAGAATTACCAGCTTTTAGCAGTAATTCTAAAAGTAAACAGCTTAATAATTTCATAATAAAACAGAATCCTTTTTAGAATAGTATCAGTAACTAAAGGACTCGTATTGCTTTACATGTCTGTGTTAGGATATGAAACAATCTTTCTCCAAGCCTGCAGTAGTATGTATCACTATTTTAACCTCATCCTCTATCCAAGCTGTAAAAGGACAAAAAGTCCAGGGCAGAAGGAGGCAGCTTTTGTCCTAAATATCCTCTTGGGAACAAGTGCTGTCTGCCTCCTCTGTCCTGTGGGATGGTCCATCCCAAAGTGGTAGTCTGAACTTCTTTGTGGAAGGCAGATTTGGGAAAAGTGCTTTTTTTTTTTTTTTTTTTTTTTTTTTTCTGTCTTCCTGCTGTGCGTGGGTCAATGGGGAAATGCAAGATGTGATTCCCCTCCTGCTCTGCTGTTTCTTTTTGGGCCTAGTGCCCTCTCAAAGGTTGGGGTAAACAAGAAATATTTTTGTGTGAGCAGCTCTGCTGCTGGCTGCAGGTTTTATTTGCAGCTGTGTGTCTGGGACAAGTTGGGGGATATAGCTGGTATAAGTTGCAGGCTTTTATATATATATATAAATGTTATATATATCATTTTGTATATATTTTTTTTCTTTTTCCTAGAGAAAAATTCCTCCGAAATACTAATCTGAAGTGGGCTTGCTTCTTTGCTTCAGATTAATAAGTAGCATTGCCTGTATCTGAAGCTATTGAAAATGCATTGTTGCTTAATATGTAGATTCCTGTTGCTTTTGCTTGTATTTGGGATTTCTTATTGTGGGCCTGAATGTGGGAGTGTGTGTGTCTAATGTGTTTTTGCATATACAGTGTTTTGTTTGTGTTTGCAGTATCTTGCTCAAGACCTTGCAGACCAGTGGGTCAATCTATCTAGTATGGTCAATGTTTGCATACCAACACAAAGATATAGGGAAAGAACAGCAATGGGAGGTCTTAATATGTTTATTAAAGCTCTTCTGTACAGCCTCCATTTAGATGTATATGACTGCAATATTAATATTAGGTGAATGTTAGTAGCTGGAGAAGAATCATCCAAAGAATGAGATTCATTAGATAAAATCTGCTATTACATTCCAGCTTATCTTGAAAAGATTCAGCAGAAGATACTGCTCCACTGAGATCTGTGAAATCATGAAAATAGTCCTGTAGACTAGCAGGGAGCACTAGTTTGATGTTATAGGAATAGGAGGCAGGTTATACAGGAGTGATGACAAGGTTTCATCTTACAAGGGATAGAAGATGAGAGAAAAGTAGGAAAAAACCCCATGAATATCAAAAAGCTTCATTGGAAGTTAATCTTTAAGAAATTGAGATCCAATTTTTTTTTTTCCCTTTAGAAGTAATGTAGCATCAAATGTACTGTTTCATTGCAGTGGAAAGTAAAGTAAAGAGAACTTTGCTTAAATCATCAGCTCTTCATTAAGACATAGGAAACATAAAACACAGGAAGCCTACAGAAAATCAGAAATGAGCACAGGTTGTTGGAGACATACAGAAAGAACTGCAGTAGAAAGTATGGACAAAACATATGGCCAAATACGTAATGAGGTGCAGCTAAAAGGGATAGTGGAAGTACCCAAGAGAAAAGATGTCCAGATTAATGGAATGGGGAATTATTAACAGATGATGCTGACAAGGATGAGGTGATTATACAGTCTTATACAGTCTCTGAAATGGTTAATCCAGGCAGTGTAGTTAATAGCGGAGAAAAATAGTAAATAGACTGGAGGAAAAAAACTGCAGATTACTTGGATAAGCTACAGATTTTTCGACTGACAGGACCAGATAAAATTCATTCTGAGGTCTTAACTAGCTGAAGCAATCCTGGGCCTGAGAGCAGAGTGAGATGATAATAATACATGCATCTTCAGCAAAGGGCAAGTGGATGGTGAGCAAGTGGAATGGGTAAGTTATGAATTTAGCTTTAGCTTAAGGAAAAAATATTGGAGTCAGTGAATGGACATTTTCGGTGCTTAAGGAAAAAATAAAATTAGCAACAGCCAGAACAGATATATTTGAAAAAAAATATTCTCAATATAATATTTCTGCCCTTGCTACGACAGAGTGATAGGTCTGGTGGAACAGAATGCACTGTATTGTTAACATGTTGATGCTATTGGAGTCCTCAATATTCTGATTAACAAGTTAGGAAACCGTGCTCTAAAATCTACTTTGCAGGAAGTGCAAAGCCAGCTGGAAACCCATCCACAGAGCAGTTTCCACAGACGTGCTATTAAAAGGGAGCAAGTGAGCAGTACAGGTTGGGCAGGGCTCTGCGCAGTGTGCTCGGCATCCTCAGGAATAGTGTTGGGAGAGCTGGACTCCTGCACAGAGTCTAAAGGAGAGTCAAAACTGATCTCAGAGACTGATGGGAACTTGGATCTTTTTTTTTTTTTTTTTTTTTTTTTTTTTCCCTTTTTACCCTGGAAGAAAGGTTGGAAGAAGTGGTAGCACTGCAGTTGCTAAAAAGGCTAAAGCAAAAGCTGTACCTTCCCAAATACATGGGGTTTGGTGAAGAAGACAAGGCTGCTGCAAAGAGAAAGGAAATGCAAACCAGAATGAATGGCCAGTTGATCTAAATTTCAGGCAGGCTTGCCTTAGACAGATTTTTTTTTCAAGGATGGCCTCGATTGTCCAGGGAGAATGAGTCATCCTCATCACTAGGGCTCTCTGTCTAAACTGCTCTTAAACATCAGCCAGGAGTGATATGTTTGTTCGATCTTTCTCTAGGAAGGAGATAATGTTGCTAATGGGCTGGTTTTCCCTTGCCACCTCCTGTTGTGTCTTTTGTGCTGGCATCTGCTGTGGGCAGTCGCATATGGGCTGCCCCTTAGCTTTGCAAGACCATGTTCACCAGATATGCAGTGGTACAAGGTGCAGTCCAGCGTCCGTGTCCACTCTGCAGAAAAGCAGAGGGTTCCTCTGGGAGGACCCTTACTGTTTCCTTAGGCCTAGTGCTTCAGGGAATAAACCTAACAGGATTCCCCATGGGGATTTGTACAGAGGGACTAGTGGTCATGTCAGCAGCCAGCTGTTCCCTCTCGTGTTAAGGGCCCTTTCAGGTCAGTTTATCTTTGGGTGCTGCCTCTGACCTAGGCAGCATCCTCTCTCCCTGCCTCTCTGTAGAGCACAGGGCAGCTGAAACCTCTCTGGGGAGGTCGTACTAGTTCCACAGAGGACAAAAGGAGACTTGTTTTTCTGTTTCCTTGCTAGCTGTGGTGGTTTTTTGTTTGTTTGTGTGTGTGTGTGTGTTTTTTTTTTTTAATAATGTAGTTCCCTATCTCTTTCCTCCGTGTATTCTTGTGAAGAGCAGCAAGAGTGAACCTCAAGATACACTTCTTGCTCTCAAATGGATAAGCCTGGTGGCTCTGATGCTGAACTAGAATTCAGAAGATTTTGGCTAACATTCCAGATCTGCTTTTTGTGTGGTCTTTGATAAATCCCTTCATGACTTTGTCTTGCATCCTTTTTAGCCTTCTAGCACAACAGAAGTGACTTTCTTCAGTGACCTCTGAAATATTTAGCTGCAAAGTGTTAGGCAGTTTTGCTGGGTGGTGGGATTTTTGGCTCAGTGAATTTGACAGCGTGCTGCTGTGGCATGATGGTGCCACCTACATTCTCCCAATGCTCACTCTTGGTTGTGGGGAGGAGTCCCAGATGAACTTTATATATTCTGGCCCCAGAATTTAAACATTGTTGCTGAGGAAAGGGGAACTCTGATCTGTTCTACCCTCTCTGTATTGTGCAAACCTCCAGCTCAGCTTTTCCCTTAGTAGTGTTATGTGAAGTGAATGAAATCATATCTTTTTTTTGTGTGTGTGTGTGTGGATTCATTTCAGAGTGAAAGTATTTTTTTGTGTCTTCCAGCTTTTAAGTGGAATGAGTTTAATTATATATTGCAGGGTGTTCCCTTCAAAAGGTGCGTGTCATTCTGGCAGATTGCTAGTTTATAAAGTATTTATTTATTTATTAGCTAACCTGTCCAGGTAGCCTTTGTAATAGGAGAGATACTGAAGTAATGACATCATGCACTTAAATGACAGGTGTTCCTTGCAGCTCCCTCTTGCCTAGAAAAGAAGCAGGCACCTGTATGGTATTTATTGTAAACATGTACTGCTGCTGGGCCTTTATCACTTGTTTATGGCTGGGGAGGTTGTCTGTCTGGAGAAGTTAAGGCAGAAAGCTTAATCTTGAAAGGTCAGGAAGAGTTCTGAAGTGGGCTGTGAATGTGTGTATAAATATTCTTAAAGTTAAGAATTATCAATAACCTCTAGATCCCCTCTATGACTCCTCCCTCCTTCAGCCTACTTTCCTGCTTTCTGAAAGCACCAGTTGAGAGGGACTTAAGGAAACTTTCTTTTCCCAACCTTGTCAACTGTGGAATTCTCTGGCCCCGAGAATGTCGTTGAATGGGAGAGAGAGTTGCCTTAAAAGAGTGGAGGCCCTCAGAGTGGTGTAAAGAAAGATATCTGGGTCACTTCAAATGCTTTCCTCTGTTTGGCGCCTTTCCATAGTTTTCCATGCTAGCTGGATAGCAGTCGTGTTTGGAATGACCTTTGCTGATTTGGCTTTTTCTTACAATTGTGTGAGAGTGTGATTCTAGTGAATCTGTTTTCAGGGCATCATAATTAGAGCTTCTTTTATTTTTTCAAAAAAGTGAAAAAGTGGAAAAAAAGCAGGTGTTTGATATTGGCTCAGTTGTTTTCTGACTGAATTTGAAAGCCATATGGTGAAGAAATCAAGCCCAAACTTCTCACCTCTTCTCTTCTCACCTTCTCACCTCTTGCTCCTGAGGTAAGTAGGTGTTTTTTTTTTTTTTTTTAATGGAAAAAAACTTTTTTTCTTCAATAGGAGCTAATATAGAGAGATCTGCAAAACCAGAAATACTTGAGCTTAGAGGTACTTTTTAGGTAACAGTGTCTGCTCTTTCTTATCTAGCAATTGCTAAGTCATATGGACTCTGTTCTAGACTTTTCTGCCCCAGCTTGTTCCACAAGAAGCTGACTGTACTTTAAGCTCCCAGCTAGAGATGAACCTTGGCCAGTCTACACTAGTGTATTCTAATGTCAGTTTAGCCCTTTAATTTTTCTCACTCTGATGCTTATGTTGTTTGGGTAGAGGTCATCCTTCCACAGTTTGCTTTAATTCTCTTGTGTCAAAAAGCTAACTTCTTTTTAGTCTCTTCTAAAAAACTCTTAAATTTAGTTTCCCTGTTTAATATGTAAATAACTGTATTTTGAGCCATTGTAAAAATAATTTTAAAAAAATACCTAGAACTTGGAAAGACTTAAAAATTAGCATTCTAGTATGCAAAGTATTAAGTGAAAAGCATATGAGCTTGTTTGTATGCTTTGTATAAAATAATAACTATTCCTCGAGTTGGACAAAAATAATGGTTTAGATGAAAATTATATTGTCTCGCTGTCACAACCACAAAGTGAGCATTGAAATAATTCTTGCTGTTTTGTTTTCTTACTCTTTCTTCAGACCAGGATTTCTCATTTTGAAATGCACATAGTGGAAAAGTACCAATTCTGACTTCACAGCTAGGAATATACCATTGTGGGACAGAAAAATAGTTACAAACACTTGAGTGTATTTTCCTGTGGATACTGAGTGTTTAAATTTCCTAAAATATGTTTTGCTGTCACAGTTATTCCAGTAAACTGCTTTCCCTTTAAGGAAGGGAGAAAAAAAAAAAAAGGCATTAGAAAAAAAGCTTAGCTCTCACTTCAGAAATTAAGTCAAACATGAAAATCTTCACTTATGCTGCATACATGAATTGAATCCAAAAGGTTAAGTGAGAGTTTTCTGTTGTTTACCACTTTCTTGATGTTTCCAATGATCTTGTTTCTCTTCTCTTTCTCCTCCTTTGTGTATTCTCCTGGGAAACTTGTGTTAGCTCACTGCCAAAAATTGAGTTAGGCAAGTGAACTGGTTTCATTCGATTCAAACCTGGTAAGCAGCTAACCTCTGTCTTCTGGCTTTGTGAAGAAACCAAACTTGCTCTTTCAAGTCATATTGAGACAAAAAAAAAAAAAAAAAGAGGAAACTTAAGTAAAATAAAGTCCAAAAGTTTTTCCTGCACTTTTTTTTTTTGTGTGTGTGTGTGTGTGTGTGTTATAAGAGGTGGGGAACCTCTTCTCTGAAAAAATTTTCCATTGCAGCATATTGCTGAGCCTCCACTGTTCCTGGTGTTTCGGTGCAACAAAACTTTGAGCTTTGAAATGCAGCCTGGTTGCCAACAGAACATTCCACTCAGATTAAACTGTGTGGATTTTTCATTTATTTGAATATTAGCTCTAATCTAGATTTGCGCTAATTTACTTTTACTAATGTAGAAGGAAGACTGAAGAGAGGCAAAAGATTTGCCTCAACCCCTTTTTCTTTCCCCCTGAATTTCCAGTCTATACTGAATACAAACTTATGTCAGAAGCAAAGATCTGGCAGCTGTTGCTCATTTACATTTTTCTGGAACACAGTGTGTTATGAAGATAAGTCCTTATCAGGCTAAGATTGAGATGTTTTCAGTATCTGCCTGACTTCACATGTGTTCAATTTATCCTTGCCCGTGTGTTATGGAAAAGGATTTTGGAAGTCCTAAAGCAGTCTAGATTACTGTTTTACAGGTAGGTTCTGCAATAGTTGCTTATGTTTACCTAGAAATTAATGTATAAATAATGTTCTTAAAAAAAAAAAAAAAAAAGCTCATTTCTGACATTGTTATTGCTGCTATTCTATTCTAGTACACATAAAAAGATGCCAAATGGAAATGTTTTTGTGCGGTTTTAGCAAGCATATTGGTGTCTTGGCTCCTAGTGTTCTCCTGCTTTTCTAACTGTTCAAAACAAGGCAATTCTGTGATTTATGTTTTTGATCTGTCACAAGAGCATGTGTAAATTGCAAAAGTTAAATGTTGATTCTCTGTCAGTACTAGGTTTTATGCCTTCCTTGTGAAGGATTCAAGTGTTTTGGTAAGGTGGTTTTATGCCTTCCTTGTGAAGGATTCAAGCTTTTTGGTAAGGTTTCATTAAGAATGAAAATTGCCTTTTTTGATGCAGAAAATAGCAATATGTGATGCAAAAAATATTCTGAAATTTTAGATTCTAAAGGTAGTAGTAAATTCCATAGCGCTTACATTAAGTGAACATTTGATACTGAAATATAGATCTATCTGTGTTTTTCCTCCTTTCTGGAATTAGCTGGTGTGCTTATACTGGTAAAGGAACTTTGGGAAAAGTGCAGTCTTCATTCACTGTGAATTCAGAGTGTAAATGTAACTGTGCTAAGGACAGTGGAAAATATTGCTGCCTCATGCTGCATCCAGTACAAATATTAATTTTGTAGTAGCAGAGCACGGCGAGCTTCTTATGTGTGCTGCTCTTCTCGAAGCCAAAAGTGTGGAGGTTCAACACTGCAACTTGCTTGGCAGACCTGCCTGTGTTTGCAGAGGTGCAGCTCCTCAATCTCAAATTCTGTGGGGCAGGGTAGTTATGTGGCTTAAAATGATTTCTGAGTAAGTAATGCATATATATGAAAACATGCTAAGGAGATCTGGAGACCTCCTCTGAACATCTAACATGAAATATCTTGCTGTTCCTCCAAAGAAATAGTTGTGAAACATAGCAGTTTCTGGTAACCTCTGGCTGAGGTTAAATATTAACTTTACCAAGCATGAACTTGGTTGTTAGTACTGTCTTCTAAAACAGCTCTTGGTGGGGATGGGAAACTTAGGATTTCTCTAGATACACACTCCCAAACTGTGCACTTAAAGATGACTTCAAGAAGAAAGATTTCTTGTGGAACATAGCACTTTTTCAGATTTTATTCAGGGGGCAGTCCAGCTGAAGCAATTGGTCTGTGTTTTAGGAAATAACTTAAATAGGAAGCAAGTCTTTCCCCGAAGATAGCACAGCATCCTCTGTCGTTTGCAGTGATCTGCTTCAGGTGACAGCTGTGAGTGGCCCTGGCACATCTGTGCCTGCCTTCTTGCATGGGGCTGGTGTGAAACTAATGCTCTTTCCATGAAAAGCTCCTTCCTTGTGCTGAAGATGCAGCTCTGGTGCAAACTTACCCGGGTTATCTTGGGTTTATAACCCTACTCCTACTCTGCCCTGCCTAGTGAAGTCTGGTCTGCATGTGGACCTTGTGTGTACAAATCTGTATACGAAACATGTAAATCTGTCATGATACATTTTTTTTTTGTAATTTCATCATAAAAATGAATGCTACTCTTTAAATATTTGTTTACAAAGAGGAGCAGACCATCCAAATGTATGTGGTAGGACTTGTAAGAAGCTTTCAATTCCTTTCGTTGTTCAAAGCCTCTAAGAAACTGATGGAAATCAAACTGGAAAGAGCACATGCTGTTAGTTGTTACTAAGTATATACAGCGTGGTAGGAGCTGGGCAGTGTAACAAAGAGCTACCAGTAAGTTCTGGAGCGAGTCATTATTAGACCTATTTATTTCCCTTTGAAACAGTACAGAGGGATTTTTTCCAAAGGTAAAACTGGATGAAATATCTTTTATGTCTCTTGCTGTAAGTAACAAAAACCAGGGATAATACAACCGTGCAATTAGCATCATTTGGGATGCAATTCCTTTGTATGGTGTAGCAGTAGTTCGTGAAATCAAGCCCATCCCATGCAGATTAAGGTGGTCATCAAGTAGAGAATAGAGCCTGTAAACTCTTTTCAGAGCCAGCAACAGCTCTTGTGTAGGCTGAATCCTGGGCTCAGTCTGGGAAGAACTGAAACAACAGGGCTTTGAGATGGCAAAGGGAAGCTTGTTTGAGGAATTCTCTGGAATTACTACCGGCAGTTTGTTAATATGGCATTGAACTAGCATGCTGTGTAATACCTTATTGAAACACTCTCATCCTTATAATCAAACACAGAAGAGAAGCTGCTATTCCATCCTTCTGGCAGTTGCTTTCCTTCATTTTTGTTATGTAAAATAATGACTGTTCAGAGAGAACGCTCCAAGTTGGAAATGCAGGGTGAACCGCAAGAGTATCCCAAAAGTGCATACTGTTGTTGACACCAATGGTGAAGCTCTAGAAATTTCTTACAGCAGCCTTTTCATTTTTCTTTTTGGAGAGTCTAGGAAATGTGAGGTGCGTGTTCCTAAATGAATACTAGAATCCTCTATTTCAGCTAGGTCTTCAGAGGCAGTCACAGAGATAAGTTCAGAATTTGCTGGGATATTTTTGATAGAACATCTCTTTTCTTGTTTACTTCGGAGAAGCCCGAACCAGCAAAATCAAAAAACTTTTTGTGAAAACATACCACTTTTGGCAAAGGGCCTAGTAGGAAAAGCTTCTTTAGTAAAAGGTGCTTGTCCTGTCAAAACTAGAGAAAACAGTAAGATCAGAATAACGCAAAACTATGAGCACGCAGGTCCGAGGTTTCTAAGGCCCTCTGAAGTGGGATGATGAATTTTCCCCAGACTAAGAAGTTGTAAAAGAGTTTCTAGATTAGTAGGGTGAGCTGAACCTGATTTTTAGTTGATAGACATGTGTTAAAATTATTTTGGTAATAACCACGTTCGTTGTGTTTGCTGTTTCTTTATAGAGCATTTCTAAATATTTTTAACTACAAAAAACAAGGATGAAGCTCATGTTTATATGGTCTGTTTAAGACTTCAGCTATACCCCCCTCAAACACATATACAAACACATGCACAAAAGCACAAAATACTTCTGTAGTTCTGCAGAAATAAGTCTGTATTTTCTTACTCCACAAGGGAAAGCATTTTCTCTCCTTTATTCACATGAAGGGTTTGTAGCCCTCTGGCGCTTCTTATGACATTAAATAAGCATGTTCATTTAGAAGATTGTTTTAGATGACTTTTTGTTATTTTGTTGAAGGTTTTCATTTTGAACTGGAGTATTTGTTGTCTTAACAGTTTTATTTTGACCACCTACTGTCACATTTGCAATGGGAACTGTTTACTGAGGGTAGTTACATTGCTATCTGATAATCTAAGAATTATGGCTGGAAAATAAACCATGAGGTCCTTCATTAAAAATATTGTGTGTAACGGGCAATTTCAGCCTTTATCCTGAAAAGATCTGCAGCTGTTTAATATAGTTATTGGGAGCAGGAGTGCTCATGCATGGTTAGGTGAAGCAAATGTGCGTTTGTGGAGTGGAGGCTGCGAGCTAGTAACCTTGTCCAGAAACGCCTCGATACCTTGCTACAGGGTTTCTTTTATTGTTCCTATTTTGAAATATTATTGCTTCCTGGTATCATGAAACAATTGTGTATTTGCATTTATGCAGTTCAAGCTGCAGGGATTTTTTTTTTTTTTTTTTTTTTTTTTTTGAGTCGATTAGGTTGGTGCTCGTTCTGCCAAGCTGATGGCCATGGCTGTTTCTAAATCTGCAGAGTTACACTGTGCACAGAGGGAAGCATGAATGAGTTTTTGGATGTGCCAGGCTGAGCCTGAAGCGTAGCAACTCTGTCTATATGGTGTAGCATTTGTAGCAGGTCCTATGAATTTATGCAGTGGCGTATGACTGCACCTCGTAGAGTTTCAGGATAGATTTTGCCCACTGATCGTGGGCTAACAAAAGTCCCAGTGCTTACACTTAAATTAGGCAAACTCCTGCTGAACTGAGGATGCTTGGCATCAGGATACCATCAGAAGGGGTTTGAGAGCAGGTAGTCATCTTGAGGTGACTGACAGTCTGCTGATGTCCAGCTCTGCCCCACTTGGAGACAGGAATAGCTCTTGCGTAGATGTCCTTGCACAGTATCCGTGTCCTTTTGCTTCTTTCACAAGTAGTGCTTTAATTTGTAGGTGACCTAAGTGATCTTGGGTTGATGTGCCTGCTGCAGGAAGATGTAATGAATTTTAAGGAACACTTGGGGGAGACTTCATATCTTTACACTATTTTCAATTTTTGGTTTGTTTGAAGTATCATCAGTGTAAATTGATGGCTGCTGTTCTGGAACTTTGAAAGACGAAACTTCGGTCCTTGGCTTGTTGTCTCATGTGCTATTTCTAGTAACAGAGTATTATAGTAGCATCTTGACATGAGGCATTTGGTATTCTATTTTTGGGTGTTTTCTGGTGTTGATGACTAAATCTTATTTCAAATTTTCTTTAACAAACATAATTGTAACTGATCTTTATCTAGATCTGGAAATGTGGATGAGTGATACTTTATATGAAACACTTCAGGTTAGAAATATGAGGTTTGGGAAGGAAACTGAAAGATCTCTGAGCAGATGTAATGGTGTCCTCTGTTGCTGAGCATGGAGCAGAGTATTCCTAACCAGCAAATACTGGCATGGATGCTAGGAGAACAGAGCAGCTGTGGTCAATGAGGCTTCTTGGTTTTGTGCTTTTCCCAAGGATCTAGCAAGAGCTGGTGACAGACTTGTCAGAGATCCCAGCTGGATAACCAGACTCCTGACTTTCACCGGGAGCCAACAAAGGAGAATGTAAAATTTGGACACAACAGCTAACTTCTGAGCTGAGAAACCACAAAACACTGGTTTGCGGGGGGTAGTGACATTTAACATTCTAGGGCCCTTTAGCTCGTATTAAACAAAGCTTAACAAGTGAACGTGTGTAAGCAATCCCTGGGGGAAATCCAGTCTTTGCTGAAGTATGCTATCTGTAAAACCATGTCCTGTGTAAAGTATGTGTATTCAAGGAAGAAGAATTTTTATGTTGCATTATAATGTTGCTATGTGTTGCCTTTTTTTTTTTTCTTCCCCGAGTGCACCATCCAGACAGAGTTTTTGAAAATCCTATTTAAATCCTGTAATGTTCCACTATTAGGGTAGGGACAGAGATGAGGTCTTTGCTGCACGCCCACTATGCGGGAAGGCCGGAGCCCCTTCAGGGGCCGTGCTCGGACATGCCCAAGGGGACTGCGCTACGTGAAGCCTCCTCGCTGCTGGGCTGCGCTCTGACTTCTCTCCTGCCACGTAACTTAGTCTCATAGTGAGGACTCCCCACTCTGAGGGTGTGTGGTTGTCAGCCTGGGTTATTGCCATGATCCAGCCAGAGCACGTGCATCCCTGGCGTTTGTTTCCTGGCCGAAATGCATCAGAACTTGGTGCTTGTTGTCGTTGTAGTTGGCTGCTTTTTGTTAAAAAAAGTGGGGAGGAAAAAAGTGTTGGAACTTGCAGCTTCTTAGTGACATAAAGCAATTACTTTGAAGAAGATTTTTACCTATTGTATGTATGCAATTAAACGTTCTGCTGGAATACCTCTGAGGAATGTGCGTATGCAATACTGTATTACTTTTTACAGCTCTGGGTGTGTATGTGGCAGCTCCTACTAAAGAGGCTTTGCCCGATAATTCAGAGTGTATCTTTAGATTATGATCGTGACAGAGCTTACTCTTCAGCATTCAGTTTGCCCTGTCGTGTGTGCTGTGCTGTCTGTGGCTCACAGCAACAATGGAAGAGAGGAGGTTCTCCAACAGGCTGCACTCTGTGAAGAAGTAATCTGAACAGAATAAATATTTCCTAGAGTAGAATGTAAAACTCAGTGCTGAAAGATGGGATGATATGGGTGCACATAACTCTTGTTTCTGAATGATTTTCAAACTTGATGCTTTTGTACTACTTTTTTTTTTTTTAAAGAAACAAACGAAAACAAAAAAAACAAAACCAGAATGGAATATCTTTGGGTTTGCTCAGGTGGCACTCAGTCAGCAACATTGGTGTTGCCTTGTCCTGTGTAATAGCTGCTCAGCAAGAGAGAGCTCCTGGTTTTTACCAAGCTGTCGAAAGGCAATTCTGCAGCCTGGGTGGTGTAGCTGCAGAGTTGCAGGAAGTCTGGTTGTGCCCCAACTCAGAGCTTCTGCTCAGAACCCTTGGCGCTGAAGTCGGTGAGCACCTAAGCAGAGCTTCCTGAGATGTTCAGCTGCGCCCAGGAGTGTTTGTCTTGCAAGTAGGGAGTAGCTCCATACTTATCTAATGCTCAAGCTCCCTCTGGATCCATAGATTAAATGTTCCCCTCTACCTCCTCTTGGAGCTGGGAGAACACAGTGTTCTCAGCGTGTGTTTATGGAAGACGTATCAGATGGGCCCTGCACAAAACAAAACAGAGGCCACTCCTCCCATGCCTGAGTAATAGCTTAGTGGTTAGAGCATTCCCAAAGAGCGAGGACAGACTCCCAGTTCTGCTCCTTTTTCCCCCCAGGGGATTCAAACCTGTGCCTCCTACATGCCCAGGCTCCCAAGGTGAGAGAGTTGGGCTGCCTTTTGCTTGTATTTCTGGGCCAGGGTTTTAAGAGTTGCCTGTCGAACAGCAGAAAGTGATAACAGTGTTCCTGTGGTTAAATACCTTGACTTGGGTGTTTGGGGAGGAGAACTTGAAATCCCCTCAGGCTTATAAATGATTTGAACTTGAGCCTCTTCTATCTTGTTTATGTGATCTAACCGCTGAGGAGAAAGAGACAGTGTCTGGGGTTGTGGTTCTGTGAGTAGAAGCAGGTGCCCCTTGGTGGCAGGCAGAAAGCCCAAGCAGGGGTGAGAGATGAGACTGAAGATAGGCTCCTGTCTTCAGTGCTTCCTGTTGCCTAATTTAAGTGGCCCCCAACTTGACTTGCCCCTTTTTTTTTTTTTTTAAATGAGAGAACTAGTCAAAGCTGCCTTACTCTCTCCACAGATTTTATAGGAAGAACTCTGGCTGGTAGACTAAAGCATGAGCTCTGCTATGAGGTCCAGACACTGAGAAAGTGCTTGCTGTCCTAGGCTGAGCATCACTACTTCTGTCTCCAGTGGTAAATTTAACCTTCCACTGAGATGCTGTTTGCTTTAAATACCATTTAAAGCCTTTTACACTAGCCAACTAAAATGCTTTTGCTGTGTTCCTGTAGTGAGAATGAACATAACACTTTCAGCCCACAAACATTTGAAAAGGCAGTTGAGAGTGAAGATATCTTTGGTATTTGCTTCTTGCAGCTGTTTATAATACATGGAGTGTCTCTAATGTATGAGGACAAAGTTCATTTCTCAAGTACAAGGAAGCACGTTTTTCTCCAGTAAGCTCCTCCTGAAAGCCAGAGACCTTCTCTCTTCCCAGTGCACCTCCAGACTTCTTCCTCCCACTTCACATCCCCTCACACTTGAGGGCACTGTAGCTTCATTCTTCTTCTGTACTTGACTGCCTCTATAAACTCTTAGTAGATGTTTGAACCAGAACTGGGCGTCTCTTGAGCCTTTTTTTTTTTTAATTATTGTGGGGGTGTGTTTTCTCTATTCGTATTTAATTTTAGAAGGACAAGTTCTGATCTAGAACTTACCACGAAAAGAGGAGGAGGTAAATGCTTAAAATTTCAGCGTTGTACTGCTGAGTCTTATGCAAATGGTTTGGCACTTGGAAAGGAAACAATCACTCATTCAGGTGCACTTGCAAGTTGCTTTCAAAACCCAGGTGCAACGAGATGCAAATGCGTAACCCGCACTAATGTGGCTACATGGCTGAAATAAGGTTACAGAACTTGCAAGACAGTCTCGAGGAAGTGCAAAACAGTGTCAATGAGCATTTAGCAATGTGTTGAATGGAGCAGGGGGTGAAGTTCAAGTTCTTCCTGAGGAGAATTGTGTGAATTCTTGTTGCTGTTTAAGTTTTCCCATGCCAAGCTTTTTCACTTGACTGTACTGTGCAGGAATCTGATCATTTCCATTAAAAGAACGTGAAGTTCTTCCAAGTTTATATGCAGGCCAAATGAAGTAAGCCTCTAGCAAATATGCAACTAGATGACATAACAGCATATATTAAATGTGCAGAGGCCTTCTTGTTTCCCCATCCGCTAATTAGATCAAAAAAACAGAGCATGGAAATACATGATTCTTCAGTGACACTGTGCTCCAACTGTGTTTAATAGACTTCACTCAAAATAGGTCTGTTTAATCTTGTTGATGGCGGATGACCGTGCAGTCCTGAAACACCAGAGGTGCTGAGATTAATATTGTGAAGCTTTGGGACCTGAAGAGCAAATGAGTTTTTTTGTGGGTGCTGCAGCACTTGCCTTTTTACTCGGGTGTTCCGCTCTAGGGTATCTTCATGTGACTACATGTGAACTACCTTACTGTGCTCTAGAAAAACGCTAGCTCATCTGTAAAAACTGGCTTGCAGGATTGTAATGTAAGACCTGCTAAGTGGGGAGTGAGCTTTCAGCTGTGGCGCAGTTGACAGGCTCTAACTTACAAGGTGAGTTGGTTGGTTTTTGCAGGAGCGAACTTACTCTGCAAGGAGTCCCTACTAATGCCCACCTTGCCTTCCATGTTAAAGCATGCCCGCAGGCTGAGACGTATGTTCCACCACCTTTTCTTCACATACTTTTCTAAACAGATTTTAGAAGGGAAGGAAACGTAGCAAACACAAAACATAAAGCAGTGCTGTTGACAATTACTGGTTTAAACTGTTGGCGGCAGATTAAAGAGGATGGCAGATGATGGCAATTTCTTTCTCTGTCTTCCCACAAGACTGGGTATATATATATATATTTATTAGCCATGAGTTAGTTGCGCAATTTCTGGGGTGACTCCTTAGTGACCTCCTAGTTGTAAAACTTTTATGAATGTCAGAAACCTAGAGTTATAAATGCTGAACTTCAAAAAGGTGTTTGGGGCTTTTTTGTTTGTTTTGGCGTTGTTTCTGGGCTAGCTAGCAGAGAAATGAAGCTTGGCCCACTGTCAGGGCAGCCAGGCTTCCTCTGTCGTGGTTCTCTCCCTCTTGTGAAGTTGTAATCTTCAAAATATCAGAAGGACAAACACACAACAAAAAGGAAAACAAAAAAGGTAATCTTTCCTTTTAAGATTAAGTTATCAGTGTCCTTGAAAGGAGGAATAGATTCCAGTCAGTGCCTTTTTTTTTTTTTTTTTTTTTTTTTGTGGATTGTTAGTACGGAATTGGGGAAAGCTGCGGTTAGTGCAAAGCGGAGTCTAGTGAGGCTGTGTTTGCCCAGCAATTTGTGCTGCTAGTGTTGGTCTTATACACCCTGGAAATGTTGGAATCCCCCAGCTTAAACTATGTAAACATCTCCGAATTTAACCTATCCCATGGTGCTGGCTTGTTCCTTTGTGGGACAGAGGTGTTAGCCAAGGCCTTCTGGGTCATTAGACCAGCTGTGTGGAAAAGGGGTAACTACATTAAAGGCTTTTATTTGGTCTTGTGCCTGGATCAACAGAGCCCAGGAAGAGAGAGTAATGCACTTTTGGGGCTCTTACAGTTTATATTGTCCAAGTGCTAATTTGTGAGCTTTATCTTTCTACAGAGACAGGTTGGTTGGAGAACATCTTCACAAATAAGTAGCATTGCGTGGCTGTGTATATTAAGCAGTAGGGAAGGATGTAAAAATAAAGTGGAGTTAACAGTGACATAATGCCCTAAAATCTAGACTGTTTTCTTACAGTATCTCATGCTGCTAAGGAATCATGTTAATTCTTGGTCTGTGTATGTAGATCTTTTTTTCCCCTACAAATTCAACACCTGCCTTTCTGAAACCTTTGTCTTTTACTTTCTAAATCTCTGGAAACGGTGTCTCAGTTTTATGCTGCCTAGCTCATGTACAGTGAGTTCAGCATCTTTGATTTCCACATTTCCCCACCTCTTTCCTGCGCCAGGAAAACCTAGTCCCCATGGACCTTTGCGGGTTTTCATGCCTGTAGCAGCGGTGAAACCTCACGTGAGGTGACTTGCTGCCTCAGCCCGATCTTCCGAGCCCTCCCTCAGTGTGTCTCGCTGCTCGAGCTGCTTCCTGCCTACAGTGGAAAAAAGCAAACACATCAGGAAACCAACGCACTGCTTTCTAAACCTACCTTTGCTGCCACTTGCTACATGAAGCTGCTGATTTCTGTAGTGACTGTGCGGGTAGACCCTGTCCAACTATGTGCCTGCAAAGTGCATGTCCTTCTGGGCCTGCTGCATCAGTATCAAATTTTCCAGTTTGGGGTTGTGTAAATGCAGAAGAGGACAATCCTTGTCCTGGAATAATTCTTACAGGTATTAGGTTTCTCCAGCAATCTTAAAACAGACCTAAAGATGAAAAACGTTTCTAACATGAGAGTTATGAAGTAATGTAAATTACACAAATAGACGCCTGTTTAGTAAAATGATTTTGATTCGTTTTATGGAAGAGATTAATCCTGAGATTATTTTGTTATTCAGTCACTGCAGTTAAAGCTTTATAGTAAATCATTGAACTTGTCAGCTTCAAATTCTGTTAATAACCTTAAAGATAATATCTTTATTTCTGAACCCTTTGCCAACTTGGTGTTTCTTCTGTGTCCTGTTGAAAGGTATTTTCTGTGTTGATTTTTTTAAGGAGGAAAGGAAAATGTAATCAAGACACTAATCTTGCGAAGACTTGGCACATAAATGTTTCCTCTGACTTCTCAGGGCTCCATACTGAGAAAGTCTCCTTTGGCTTTTTTTTTTTTATTTCCTAAAATACTCCTCTTCCTTCACTAATGTGGAGGTGGGCCTAACAGTTGTGGCATGGGGCTGGTTCCTGGCCTTGCCACTCCGATTCACTGTGTGATCTTGGACAAGTTGTGGCCCATTCTCAATGTGCCCACTTGTAAAATGCAAATAATGACCATGAAAATTCGCAATAATTTTAAGCTATGTGAAAAGTTGTTAGGGTAAATTATAGGGATATTAACCTTTACACACTACTATACCTCAGAAAACTCCTTTTCTCAAAATTAAGTTATGCTAAAAGTATGTGAGATGCAATAAGTACACCTAAGAGATGGCATAGTTTTTCCTGACACTGAAGAGTGTTGTGGTTCTGCTATTTGCTTTTTCACTTCATTAACTCAAAGTGGTTAAACATTTTCTTCAAATGTTCAAAGAAACCTGATTTAAGTTGGGTGAGAGAAACAGCATGAGTAACAGAAGGGATAACAAATCACCATTCGACGGTCTTTACATCCGCACATGCTTGCATTCACTTTCCTTAGAATCCTAAAATGCTTGAATTTCTTAGATATTTTCATCTTTAGCATACAGAGCTTTTTCTTTTTCCTTGCTACTGAAATATAGCTAGCTTGGCAAGTGAAGGAGCCATTTTAGGAGTGCACAACAGTACTGCACAGTGTCTCCAGATACAAAGAATAACATACTGAAAGCATAAGGGAGAGCAGTATTTGGCCAAACTGTGATCTGGCCAGAAAGCTTGGGCTTAATTTAGTCAAGCATGCTGCCTGAAAACAAAACCTAACAAACCTTTGCTTGTCTCGGTTTGTTTGTCACCCTTTTCGGTGGAGCGCTCTGTAATGGGCTCTCCTCATAAAGCGTTCCCATGGAACAGTGACCTTTGGAGCCTGGCGGCACGGGCAGAACTGCGTGACGAGGAACGCTTGCACCTTATGTCCTTGCGTATTTGAAGGGCCTGTTCTGATAAACATGCTCTGCTTGTGGCTTACTTTGGCCATCCTCTGTGCTGTGCTAGGGCTGGAGAAGTGGCGAATGCTACCGCCTCAAAACCTTCTTAGCTGCAAAGCCCACCCTCTGAACACTCTTGTTATGCTGCTTCATGCCTTTTCTAACAGGTAGACTAACAAAGTAAGAGTAAATTTTTGCGGCTGCTTCCAGAAGTTCTAGTGTTCGGGGCAAGAATGGAAGGACAAAGCTAAGCAATATTTTCACTTGTGTAAATGTTTTCTCTTGTGAAATTCACATGCATTTAATGTAGGGAGCCTGGCTGATCACTGCAACTGTTTGAAATTGTTGCACCTTGTGAAGAAACGGACTCAGTCTGGGGTGCAGAGTGAGACAACTTTATTTCCAAACCGACTTCTTTTTATACTTTCTTAACACAAGTGTTGCAAAGCGCACAACCAATCAGCATCTGGCCACCTGCGCGGTTGTCTGGCTTTGTTTCTTTTCTTCTGGCAAGACACGTCGCACACAAGGCAGGGGGAGGTGTTCCTCAGTCCTCGTCTTTCTCGGCTCTGTCCCCCATCTGCTGCAAAGACTGACACCCTTGTGGTTAACTATCTGCTAACAAGGTACTATTGTCTTTGAACAAGCCTCCACATCTCACCCTTCTTTATTTGTTTTTGTTTGAACAGCCATGACTTAATTAAATGATCTATCCTTAAACACATAACAAGAAACAAAGCAGGCACACTAACAATAAACGAAATATGCCAAACATCAACAGGCTGTCCTACTAGACAGGTTACAAACGGATTTACTGGACTAGATAGTATAACATGTCCTGTCAAATTTGATTGGCCAGAATTACCCATATGTAGGTTTTAGCTTGGGACAGCATCCACTGCTGTGTGGATGATGTCACGGTGGTGTGGATGATGGTGATGACTGTGTTAAAAAAGGCTTAATCCATCGAGCAGGTACCCATCTTGGCCCTGAGCCTGTAGAAACACAAGCATATCCTCTACCCCAGGTTATTAAAGAAAAAGGCCCTTCCCACTGATTTGTCTGTGGGTTTTTGATGATAACCTGGGCTTTATCCTGAACTTTGTGTTGTCTCTGTGAATCAAAATGTTGGTATATAGGGGGGCCCTCTTCTGTCCAGCGATTTAAAAAATTCAACACATAGCAAGCTTTCGCTATGCGTTCCTGTGGGGATAAGCCTACACTCCCCCTTTTTTGTTTTTGTAACATATTTTTAAGGGTGCCATGTGTGCGCTCGATAATAGCTTGGCCTGTGGGTGAATGGGGGATACCTGTGATGTGTTGGATTCCCCATTGTTGAAAGAATATTTGTGTTTTTTGCGCTATATAGGCTGGACCATTGTCAGTTTTTATAGTTTTTGGCACTCCCAATATTGCAAAGGCCATAATAAAGTGTCGACATACGTCCTTGGCCTTCTCACCTGTATGTACAGAAGCATAGATACAGGATGAGAAGGTATCAACAGAAACATGTACATATTTAAATCTGCCAAATTCAGGGATATGCGTTACATCTGATTGCCAAATTTCAAGCACAGAAAGACCGCGAGGGTTTACACCGATGGATGGTACTGGTAAAATGCGCTGGCAGTCTGGGCATGACTGTATGATTTGTCTAGCTTGTTCCTGAGTCAACTGGAACGACCTCCGTAACGCTTTTGCATTTTGGTGATAAAAGTCATGCGACAAACGTGCTTGTGCAAAGCGATCTGGCAGAACTACAGCTCCTGCAAGGCTGTCTGCTGGAGTCCATACCATTATCTTAATTTCTCCTTTGAAATCTGCGTTGATAACTGCAGGTAACACAAACAGCCCTTGTCTCGTTGTTGAAAATCGCCCAATCAATAGTGCTGCCATTCCTCGCCCCAGGGGGCCGTGGACACCAGTTGGAATTAGCACAACTGATGTATCAGTAATTAGCACTTCTATTGTGGTGGCCAGGTCCACCCCGGCGCTGCCGCCTGTGCTGGCGCACAAGCGGCGGCTGCTTCCCGGTGGGAGCCACTCCGAGGGGTGATTTGCCGTCATGGCGCGACCCCTTGCCGCGCTCCGCTTGAAGTTTCCCGAAGGGGCTAGCGGTCGACCTTCCTTATCAAATTTTGATCGACACTGATTAGCATAGTGTTGTCCTTTGTGGCAGCGCGGACATAGTCCAGGCGCTCCTTTGTTTGCTTGTGTTTTCGGACAGTATTTACGAATATGCCCAAATTGGCCACAAGCAAAACATGGCCTTTTCATAGACATTGTTGCAAATGTTTCGGCCATCAGTGAATATTCATACTGTTTGGTACCGACATTAATACATGCTTTTAGCATGTCATCAATAGTAGGATCCTTTAGTGGCCGCAAAACTCTCTGGCAATCAGGGTTAGCATTCTCAACTGCTAGTTGCTTAAAAATGTAGCTTCGTGCTTGTTCATTATCAATTTGTTTCTCCAGAGCCTCATTAAGCCGATCCAAAAACTTCATATATGGCTCATTCGCATCTTGTCTTATGCTAACAAAAGGTTGTCTTTGTTTACCACTCTCCGGAACGGCCTTAAGGGCGCGGAGAGCAAGTGCCTTAACTTGTTGCAAGCCCTCAGGGGGGATTTCTGCTTGTGCTGTTGTAGCACTGTGATCGCCCTCCCCCATTAGCACGTCCACAGTAACAGCCCGTAAAGGACCTTTTTTCGACAGCCGCTGGTTTTCCTCCCCCTGAGCTCGAGCAAGCTCTCTCATTTTCGATTCCCACATCGTGTATTGCATATCAGTCATAATGAGGCGAAACAAAGTTTTAAAATCATGGGGAGTAAAAACCGAAGAATCACAAAGAGATTGTATAAGGTGGGTGGTATATGGTGCGCCAAGGCCATGATCTGTCACCGTACGTCGCACGTCCTTAATAAGATTATACGACAAACCTTCCCAACGCGGATTCTGGTCTGGTGCACAGATAACGGGAAAGGCTTTCAGCATGCCTACATCCCCCGCCTGTTTTGCTCCTCGTTTTACTGAGGCCCATTTATCGTGAGGATCCGGGGGGTATAGGTCTGGCTCCTTTCCAGGGTCAATAGGACCCGGACCAAAAGGATCATCGTCCTGTTCATCAGGTGGCAGTACCGCAAAGGCTTTTGCAGCACGTTTTCTTTTCTGATTCTCATCAGGACACGATTGAGGTAAAGGAGGCGCGGAGGGGATGGCAGGGGCCCCGATCCCGTCATTTATGTTCGACTGCAACCCACTATGAGATTTCAATATTTCGAGTACAACTCGCCATTGTGGCAACAGGTTAGCAGCAGCCTTATCACCGCGCGTGGCACTATCCCACAGTCGGACCCCAATTTGGTCCCATCTTTCCAGATTAAAAACATTCTTACTATTCACCGAAGGATCGTCTTTAGAAGCCCATGCAAGAACCTTTTGCAGCTCTTCTTCACCTAATTTTTTTCTTTGCGGTTTCAAGTTTTTAGGAGAAGCTTCTAAATCGTCCTTTTGTTCCTTCATTAGGTATGAACCCATAGTTCCCAGCCGCTTACCTCTTTCCTTTCAAGAGGCTTTTAGTGTGCACACAAAGTAAGCTTCCTTTCAGCTTGATCCTTACGCTTCCTTTCAGCGTGATTCCCGGGAGTTCAGCTGGGCGGTGCAACCGGAGAGACAGCTAGTCTTCGAGCCCCACGTTGGGCGCCATTTGTTGCACCTTGTGAAGAAACGGACTCAGTCTGGGGTGCAGAGTGAGACAACTTTATTTCCAAACCGACTTCTTTTTATACTTTCTTAACACAAGTGTTGCAAAGCGCACAACCAATCAGCATCTGGCCACCTGCGCGGTTGTCTGGCTTTGTTTCTTTTCTTCTGGCAAGACACGTCGCACACAAGGCAGGGGGAGGTGTTCCTCAGTCCTCGTCTTTCTCGGCTCTGTCCCCCATCTGCTGCAAAGACTGACACCCTTGTGGTTAACTATCTGCTAACAAGGTACTATTGTCTTTGAACAAGCCTCCACAGAAATAGGAAAGCAGATGGAGCAAATAGAAAGATTTACCACACAGCTTGATCTCTTCCCCTGGAGCAGCCATCCATCATCTGTGCTGCGGAGACAAACAGCAAAACAAGTTTCCCTTCGCGGCCGTGATTGGGCTCGCGCCGCGGCAGCCCCGTGCTACTGCCTTGCCATTGGCCCGGCAGGAACACACCTCTGGAATCTGTTTATTTCCCCGAAATGAGATACCATCTCTAGTATTTCGGCTAGAGATCTCTCATGTAGCACTTACCATCCAAATAAACTTGAGCTAACCTCTTTGGAACTGCCTTAGCAGTTTAGCTGAATGGGTGGAATGAAAATTTTTTTCTTCCCTCCCCCTCTCCTCTTCTGAGTACAATGAGGCCTGTGTGAGTTGTCTAGATCTGTTGTCTGTATTTTTCTGGGTAGGTATATATGATATTATAACTTTCTTCCATCTTAATTAGAGCTGAAAGTTGTTTTTCAGATTTCATAATGTACTAGTGTGGGCTTACATTGAAAGCAGTTATTCTTTTAAAGCTATTTTTATAGCTGTTCTGTAAAATTCTGCTGGCAATTGCAAATTATTTGCCCCATTTTTGTAAGTGCCTAGTAACTTTATTCCTGATCCATCTAAGTTACGGCTTCACTTTTTATTGAAAACAATTTAAATAGACCTTGTTTTTTTTTGCCAAGTTAGGAGTTTGAAACCATAATGTTCTGAGGTTCAATGACCATTACAGAAGGAGAGATCTCATCAGCTGCAGCAAATGTTCTAGCTGAGTAAGTATCAGGCATGATAACCAAAATCCATAAATCCATCCAAATCATTAACCTCCCCTCCCCTTCCTCCCCCCCCCCCCCAAAAAAAAAAAAGAAAGGAGAGGAAAATTTTATGGAAAATATGTACTAATTCTCCTGCGGTTCATGTGGCTCATGTAAGATACAGAACCAAAAGGTTATGAAAACCTAGTTCATGAAACAGGAACTTGTTTTTTTTTTTTTATTTACATCAAGAAACCAAGGTTTGGACAAAGCACTAGATAAAGAAAATTGACTACAGGATTATTGACTTGAGCAGTTATTGCCTTCAGACATACACAGGAGAATGGGAAAGGAAATAGTGATCAGAGGAAAGACTGTAGGCAAGAGAAGCTGATCACCAGAAAGCTATTTAAATCCACATTTGGACTTTTCTGAACAATCTTTCTGGTTTTGGTAAATTTTGTAATAAATAGTCTGCAGAATCCTGCATTACCACAGCACTTAAAGAAAGCAGAGGCATAAATTAATTTAGAAAGGGATTTGGACAAATTTCTGGAGAATGGTTCTGTGAATGACTATAAAATGTGAAGGGCTTTAAGTAAGGGAACTCTGCAGTTGCTAATTGTCAGAACTGGGAAGGATTATTGCAGCTGAGCTGCTTCTTGCACTGGCCTTTCATTCTTGCTGGAAGTGGCATCATAGTCTGCAGGAATACTTGATAGCTACTCTTCTATAATGTTACCTAGTAATTTATACTTACACATATGTGTTCCAATGTCTAAATGGTACTTATCATTCAGCTGAAGTCAGCAAAATACATCAACACTCATTAAAGTTGTTTGCAGCTTTTATTTTCTTAGAGAGTTGAATAAAAGTATTAGAGTGTCAGCACAACATAACAAGAAAATCCGGAAATGTGCATGTTTCTTTTTTTTTTTTTTTTTTTTTTTTTAATGAGCTGGCAGAAACATTGAATCCCAGAGAAATCTGGAAAATGGCTGCTTAGGAATTAGTAATTGCTGGAAGGTAGTTGCAGTATATCCAAAATTTCATCCAGGAACACTGTATTTGTTCTCAATAGTACGTTGTCCATCCACATAGTACTATCTGCTGCTCTTTGGTGAAACAGAGTTTTTATTTTGTGTTCTAGCTCCTGAGAAAGAGCAGTAAGGTCTCTGAACCTCCATCATCCCATCGGAAGAAGTAATGTGTGCTGGAGAGCATGTTGACTCTTATCTTTGTGCAGTTGCAGTTGAAGACCTTGATATCTATTTCTCTAACTTGGACCTGTTAAGTGCAGCACCACTAATCTCCAACCAACTCAAATTCCTGATTTTGATAATGGAAAAAATAATGTAATTTTAAAGCTAGAAACATAAGACTGTGCTAAATTAGTTGAGTTTTTTTATTTTTGTTAATATTGTAAATTGAATTGTTGGGGTATCTGAAGATGCTGATAGGAAAGAGCTCAATTCTGTGTTTTTTGTGCTTGTTTTTTTCTCCAGAGGGACTGTCACCTTACATTTGACCGAAGCTGTGCAACATTTAGTTCTTTACAACTAATCTTGCTAATCTTTTCTTTCTCATTTGTAAAGCGTTTCTTGATTTTTTTTTTTTTCAGGTCACCATTTATTTTCAATGCTTAAAAGATGCAGTAGGGCTTAGCGTTTGCGTTGTAGGAGGAATCCTTAGCTTGCAAAAGGCTCGAGAACCAAGACTGTGTCTGAAATTTGAGGCTCAGAGTCCTCTACAGAAGGCAGACTTGCTCATTTTGTAGCAGATGAGTATCCCTAGGTCATGGATCAAACTTCCATGGAAACAAGTATGTGAAAGTATTTCACCCGTTTTATTTATTTCTCCTGTAAGTCCCTGAAACTGAGACTTTTTTTTTTTTAAAAAAAAAAAGAAGTTTCCTTCTGATTCCTCTTCATGTAGGGTTCATTTACTACAGATTTTGTTTTGTTTTTAAGATTCTCTTGGATACATGTTTTGATGTATGTGTATATATGTGTGTGCGTATACATATGTATGCATGCAAAATATGCTGTGAGTTGACAATGCTGAGTTGTGTAGTATTTCATGTTTCGTTGCATTACTTTATTAAGCAAAATGCCATCTGAGTAACACTGAGCACAGACAAAAACAAGTCAGTGTTTCGCAGCGGTTTCTGTGGTCTATAGGAATGTGTTTGCATTGCTTGTAAACAGCCTCCCGGTGCCGTTCTCGCTGGCCTGTGTTAGGGCAGATGTAGTATTTTATGTATTTTATATTCCTTGCTCTGTGATCGTCTTTGCATTCAAAAGCAATTTCTTTTTTCCTTAATCACTGAATTTTAATCTTGGAATACCTAGCATGTATGAGTTTCCCAGAGTTAAACACAAGAGGTTTCTCTCTCTTTCTCTCCCTCTGTTTCTTAAGCAGAGGACACAAGTGTCAGCCTGCCTTGGTTCATCCCTCAACCTCTGTGTAGCCAACATTTTGACTGCAAAAATTTACAAATGCTAAAGGTAAAATTTGAAAAGTGCAAATTTCTCTTGAGTGTAAATTTAATTCCTCCTGTTAAACCCTCAAGCAAAAGATCGAGATGTTTGAATATGGTTTTTTTTTTTTGTCTTTAGAATATAGAATAGGCCTTTTTTCCCCCCTTGAATGAGGGAAATGTTTAGTTTTGTGCTTTTCCAGGGTCTTTTGTCTTGCAGCCCAGGGAACAGACAGAGCACAAACATTTAATGAGTTCAGGACATGGGAGGGTGCCTGTTGTGTCAGCAATTAAAACTACATTAAGAATGGGTTTATCAAATCTGTAGCTACCTCAATGTCAATGTACGTTTAGTGTTATATATGGTTCAGCAGCAACATCTGCAAGCAGCCAGTTCACGTTAGTTTATCAGTTGGTGCTAACCATTTTGTACAGCAAGCTGACATAGATAGAAATGGAGGTGGCACCCACGTAGGAGTTGATTCCTTACGAACAACAAAAGTTTTCAGAGAATCCAGGGTAGTTGTGTGTCTGTGTGTCTCTGTGTGTATATGTTTTAAACTCTCCCCTGTTCCTATTGGGATAAGATGTAAGCTTTCCACAGTATTGTGAGCAGTCTCCTCAAGCCATCGATGGGGAGGGAGCAAGCAGTAATTCCTGATTTACACCAGCAATCTGTACAGTGTGGTAGCTAAATGTGCATTAGCAGTGTTTGCTTTGGTGGGAAAAATTTGGAAATCTGTGTTAGTGACTGTTGGAATCAAATTGCCCTGTATTGCTGGGTTATTGCACTTTCTGTGATATTCTTATTATCTCGTGTTCCTTGTTAAAATAAATTTTAAGCCTGCTGTGATAAATGGCTGAACAGGAAACACCTTGGGTACCCTCAGCGCCTTAAAATAAGAGGTGAAAGAAATCCTTGCAAAAAGGAAGCTGATAAATACTTGGCTTTTGCGCTGAGGGATTGGACTGATTTATACCATTCTGCCTCAAGTTGAAAGTAGGGCAAAAGATTAAGTGTTTGAAGTCATGGTAAAAGTTGAAGCTGTTGTAGCTTTTAAAATCTCTGCTGTCTTTATGTACTCAGAGAGGTGGTTCATACCCCTCCTTACTGCAAAGGTGAAGGAAAAAAAGAAACCTCCAAAGTAAATGAAGTAAGTATAAAAAAAAAGGCTTCAAATAAACAAAGAAGCTACAGATGACTGATGTAATGCTTGAGATAACTAAATCTGAACTGGAGAACACACTGCCTTTAGTTTGCTTTTGGGGAAGAAGTACATGACTGAAGAGTTTGGGTTGGTTGTTAGGTTTGTAGATCAAATGGAATATGGAAACCACTGTACACTGAGATGAGTTTGGGTATTGGTACCTTCTGGGGCTTTATATATATAATACTACTGTTGAAAAATTTTGTGTCAGCTTAAATTCCACCCTAAAGTTCTTCTCCATTATACCCACAGTTATTACCGTGACACTGTTTGGGAGTTGAACAGTTTTACCTGTATTTCTTTCTAAATATTACTTTGCATTATTCTGTAGGCAATATTATTCGCAAAAAAGGTGCGAGTATTGAAAAGGATTGCCCTTTGCGCAGTTGCATCCTTGTGAAAAGTGCAGCAGTTTCAGGTATTGCCTTGGGAGTGGGAGGGAGCCACCAGATCACTTGTGACATGAAACAGGGGAAGAACATTACAGTTGGAAAATGAGTGTCGAAGTTGTTGTTGACTAGATTCTCCGGAGCCTAACAGCCTGTGGTGTGTAAAGAAACACCTACGTGTGCGGACATAATTCCTGCATGTCAGGGTGCCAGCGGTGTGTGCTGCAGCGCTGAAGCTGGTGGGACTGGAGCTTGCTGCGACCTGGAGCAGGGTGCTCTTGGCTCTGGGATCCTCTCGCAATCTGAATTCTGTCACACTGAGCATTGCGATGTTCTCTTCAACCACCTGGTAACCGTGATCCCTGCCATGGTCACTGTCTGGCCGTGTCCTGCAAATGTAAACTCCAAAATGTAGTCAGTGGGGAGTTCAGCATTTTCCCAGGATCCAACTTAAACCTTCAGAAGTTTTTGGTGCGGGAATTGATGTAGGTCAGGGAATATCAGGAGTTGAGAAGGGAAGTTCCTGTATTTGCGCATGTTGCGTCAGATCTCTGGCGGAGCTCTGCTTCATTGTTGGGATCTATTTATGTCTTCCTGCAAGTTCTGGAAGTGCTGAAGCTGCAGAAAAGGAGAGTGTGCTCCCGAGCAACTATACAGCATGTTCTGGCTTAATTGCTTTCATCAGCTTTCTGCTGCACGAAAGCTGGGTGCTGTGTTTATTCATCATGGCGAGGGGGTGGGTGTGGAAATAAGTTGCAATTATGCTCAGCTTTAGCACAGAGCTCACACCTAAGTGCTAAATATGAATGTTACAACCCTTCCTAGAACTGTCTGAACATTATGAACAATTTAACAGGAGGCTGAATGGGTTCTGCACCAGCAATTAAAGCACAGACCTTTTGGTGCTGCTTCAGTGTCTGCAGATTCAGACTTAATAAGAGCAATTGCTTTTCAGAACTTCACAGAATACCTGTTTGCTTCACAATATTAATTAATTTGCTGTTAAGGTGAAAACTCCAACCTGCTTCAGGCTCTGGAGGGCCAAGGGCTTGCTCTCCACCAGGAATCCCGTGCTGGCTGGTAGAAGCAGTTTGACATTAAAGGAAACGGCTGTGCAGCGTTGGCACTGGTTCAGATACTGGGGTAAAAATAAGCTAACAACCTGAATGCATTGCGAACTTTTGAGTTGTCCTGCCTAGGCTGGCTGCATATGCTCTTAGCTTGCATGTGAAAACTAAGTATTGCCCAAGACAAACAATTTCCAGGTGGTTCAGCTGGTAAGGGGTTGCCTGTAACATGTGCGAGTCCTGGCTCAATAGAAGATACTGCTGCTTATGCATCCTTGGGATAGTAAAATAACAAGAACTTTACATTTCATTTTCAGCTTACAAATGCACTTGCATTCAAAACAGTAAATCAGAGCTGAACAAATATGAGTGAAGTTAAAGTATCTGCATTAAAAGCAATTCTCCAGAACATTTCAGAAAGTGATGCCTTCTTTTTTAATGCCATGGACTGAATGTCCTTTACTCAGGCTTCTGTTTTAATGATTGGGCTTTATTCTTCTGTGCAGGAAGCGCTGTTTATAAGACATCTGAAGTTAGGTTCAAATCTCAGGACCACTTAACATTAGGATTTCAAAGGTTTTGGTACTCCTGGGAGTTTTAGAAGATTGTAGCTTTAAATCACAGTTTTATAAGCGGCTGTGAAGTAGCCAAAACGTTCAAAAGAGGAACAGAATCTGCCTTAAAATACTGCAGAAAAAAATACCTCCCATCTCCTAAACAAATATTTTGTCTTAATATGCTTTGTGGAGCACTTTATATCTCAGAATGTTTCCTGTTTTTGGCAGATGGCTTAGCTTCAGGAGTGCTTTAACATTGTCAGCTTTGTTCTTGCCTTGTATGCCTCATGGCATTTTCCATCTCTTCATTACTCAAGTCTGTAGTATGTGCCACCCTACAGTTCATTCTTCTCAGCACATCCCTGTTGTTTTCTTTTTCTTTTTTTTTTCTTCTTCATGTATGTAAACTATCCCATGTTGTTATATTGTTTCAATATCCATACCATATATAAAACAAGATTTTATCTTTCTGTCCCATTAGCTCAAAATTTTGCTCAGGCAAAAATGGGGGCTTTGGGTTTAGCTGCTCTTTTTCGGGGGATGGAGAGAGGGCACCTTACCATATGCTTTTCTATTTTGTGTGTGCCTTGGCATGCAGCAGTCCTGTAGAGGCACAGGGCGGATGCACAGAGAATACCAAACATTAATTATGTTATTCCTGAGACTAAGAGAAGAAAAGCATAGATCTGAATAGGACAATAAAGTCACCTTTTTCTGCTCTAGCATTCTTACTCCAAAGCAATTCAAGATCTCCTATTACTTTCCTGCACACCCCTTCAGTCTCACATCCCTATTTTTTTTTCTTTTCTGCTTTGTACCACACTTAATTCTCTCTGTGGCTGGGTTTTTTGGGGTGTCCCTCCTGCCTAGACCTGCGTCTCAGAGGGTTCTTAGGCTTGAAGACTGATTTAGAATAAGATTCTGTTGTTGTTCCGCTTGGGGAATTTCCATTCCCCGAGTCCTCATTCCTTCAGACTCCTTTTGGAGTGTTGCTGTCCAGGCTCCACTGCTCACCTTGGTTAACCAGCTATGCATTTATTCAGTTAGCACCAAGATATTTATTCAAAGCTAGATAATATGACTGGATTCTGTATCTCTTTCAGCCTTGTTTACTATGAAATATCTTTCAAAACAGCAACACAGTTTTAAGGCAAGCCTTACTCGCTGCTCCGGAGTGATGTCTGTGATTGCAGCGCAATAAATCTTTCTCATTATTACATTTTAAGGAATCCTTTCTGCAGTAATATGTTCATTTAAAAAAAAAGAAAACAAACATTTAAATGCAGAACAAAATTCTCATTATTACTAATTTGCTTTGATGACAGCACTGTGACAAAAATATTAAGACCATAAAGCTGAAAGCTGGTAAGTTAGAAGCCTGTCAAATACGCTATTTCTGTGACAGCTACTGTGCTGTCACAGAGAAGACCCAGCTTACATTTTCGTGAGCAGACAATTAGCCTGAGTTAGTTATGTTGCCAAAGTCTTCTGCTTAGCATCCAGTCGCAGCCTTGACAGCGTTTTGGAGTTTGGTTTGATGCGATGCTGGCCAAAGGGAGACTTGTTCTCGCAGCAGTTGTTAAGGTGGGCTGAAGGGTAAGTCACTGTGACAGTAACCACACTTGGAAGCATGATCTTCCATTGGAAAATTTTCTCCTGGTTGTTAGTATTTGGAGGGCAGAGATTTATGTGGAACTGCTAATAAAGTACTTCAAATGTAAACACCAACTGTATGCAGCGTACAGTATAGGCTTAGATGTGGATTAGTACAGCAATTAAAATGCATTCTTTCTATTGTGACATCCCTAAAAACAGGAGGAGTTTGGAATTACTTTGTCAAGCAAGTTCGTGGCATCACAGCCTCTGCAGGGATAATAGCCTCAGATGTGATTAACCGAAAACTCATCAGGCAGTCTGCACAGAAAGTGGAATGTCTCTTTTTTTCTTCCCTCTGTCCTTGCAGGCAGATGAGCTTTGTTTCTCTTGCACATAACGTTTTGCCTAGAGCCTTTTCAAGAAGCAGCTCACCCTTCTTTCGTGATGGATGGTGGGCATCCTCCCTGTGCTACGTTGATTTTTCTCCTTCTTCCCTCTCCCTATGGCCTTTAGATCTGGCAAGCGAGAAAACTCAAAAAGGTCCTGTTTGGTTTCTGTGGCTACTGCCTTGGAGTACTGTATCCTCTCTGCCTATGTCCAGACCAGCTCACTTCTGCATGAAGTCCCGTTGGCTTCTCTTCTGCTGCAAAATGCAGGGACCAGGAAGGATGTAGTAGAATAGCTGAGGGAAGTGTTTAGATGGTTAGATCAGGTTAGATAGTTATGATAAGCTGATTTGATCTCTTGTGTGTATATATATGTAGGTCATAGTTTTGTCTTTTCCCAGAAGCTGAAATCTATGTGCATCTTTCAGAAAGATCTCAAATCTTGCATAAAAAAGTCAAAGCAGTGGCATCCATCTCCCATAGTGAGAGTTTTCAGTGTTTAATCATTTTGCCAGGAAATAGTATCTCTTCAAGCTAGATGTGTGTAATATCAGATTCCATTCATTGCGGCTTTAAGTTTATTTATGAATGTGAAAAATCTGTTTTCTCAATTCTTTCCCTTTTCAACTCTATGTACAAATGTAGGGGTATGTGTGAAATGTATATATTATGTATGTGTGTGTCAATATGTGGAAAAAAAATTAAGCTATCTTTCAACTTGAATTAGTTCAACAGACCATTTTTTAATTGATGGCATCAATAGGTCCCTTTTCCTTATCAGGGAAAATCCCTTTTGACCAAATCCTTTTTGATACCATAAAAGTTGTATGTGCTTAAAAAGATCACCATAGTATATGGGGGAGAAGTTGTTCTTTGTGTTACCCAATATTCCTGTTTTTATACATATGAGATGGCAATAGCTTTCCAGGGAGCTGAGCTGTCCTGCAAGCACATGCTGCAGTTACCCAAACCCCATTATTCTTTTTGCAGAGGGTGCTCTCTAGAATTCCCCTTCTCTTACTAATTTCCTTTTCTTCAGGCAAAGTCACTCTGGGCTTTTTGGCTTTGCCGCCTGCCCTCAGTCTCTCAGTGATGGGTTCCAGGTGTACGACCCTTTCTGTGTTGGGGAGGGTCCAAGGGGCAGTGTTCAGGTGTCATCTGCAAAGCGCGTCGCCCAGGAGCGGGCAGGGGTTCCTGCTGAGCGGAGCAGCAGGGTTGGTTTCCTCCGCCTCGCACGCTAAGCCCCGTGTGCGAAGCACAGCGACGCGTCTCTGCTTTTTCATGGTGACCTCGCGCTGCCGTAATCCTTTGTAACCTTTAGATCTCTTCACGCAGGGTATGCCTCGCATCTCATTTCCCTTTCCTGTCTTTGTATGGTCAATTATTTCTATGAAGGAGTAATTTAATTATTTTTATCAAAGAGAATAGTTGTAAGTTTCTTTAAGAATTGCCTTTTTTTTTTTTTCAGGTGATTCCAGAACAAGCTTGTTCTGTCAGATTCATGCAGTCCTCATGAGCTTCCTGCTCTGTTCAGTAAGCACCTTCTTGCTCCCATAACTCAGGTTTTTGTTCTGTGCAGAATCAGCATGTCAAGGAGGAGATCTGCAGTGGAATCCCACTTGAGGTGCCTTTCTGTACTGACGGGGAGTGGTGGCTGCTCTTTGAGCATAACACAGTTTCTTATTCACATCATGGTAGTGTGATCAAGAGCTCTTGGTAGGCTGCTTAGTCAAGATCATAACCTACCTTCAGAGCTACTACCCTGCTGTGGAAGGCAAGTTAGAAAGACTTGCTGAGGAGAAGGCACAGCAAACTGGTTTTTGGCTGTCACTCAGATTTTATCTTCTAGACATTTAGAAACTGTTTGGGGGGCTTTGGGGTTTTTTCTTGTCTGTTTTTGGTTCCGTTACAGAGATTTTTCAGGAATTGAAATTCAACGGACTGAACGGGTTCCTTTTTATTCCCTTCTTTAAATATAAGCAAAATATTTCTTGTTTCTTTCTCCTTTTGTGCAACCTCATCCATCCTCCATAGATTCTTGGAAAAAAAACACGTAGCCACTACAGTCATTTTTAATATACATTAATATGAAATTAACAAGCCCCAGTTAATTGAAAAAGATGCAACTTATTTAAATTCCTCATAGCTTGACTTTTCCTAGTCTGCCAAAAAAAAAAAAAGAAAAGACATTCAGATGAGTTCGTAGGAGTAACTTTACCTCCTTATTATCTATCACTCTGCTTAATTTCTCATCTCCAAATTTCAAAATTTCTACTTGTAATTCCAGGTGGGGAGAACAATAGATGCTGAAATACTGGACCTCCTGAATTCCTGAGGTTTTGGCAGCCTTATCCCTGTTAAGTGTGTGTTCAATGTATAGCCATCTTTGCTTTTGCAACAACATCTTGTTAGGCCTTGATTGTATATGCAACTGGAAATAATAGCTGTAGCAAAGAACAGAAGTTATTTTTGGCCAGTAATGATACAGAGCAAAACAAGCAAAGCCAGCAAGGATAATGTCATTTTGAACTGAAATGTAAACAGAAGCTCCAGACAAGGATTTTTATCAAGATAGTATCAGGCTAGTTTGGTCTTGATACTTGAACTCCTTAACTGGGTGTTTGATGGCTTCTACTGATGTTTTCCCAGAGAAGTAGCTGGGTGCTTTTTATTTGCTTTGACTTATTATCTGGGTCTAATGAAAGAGCAGGAAGTCGGTTATGGCTTTTGTAGCTGAGAGCTGTTTCCTTGTCAGGAAAATGCTTTTATTTAAAAAGGACATATTGTGTGCATACATATTCACACATTCTGTTATGACTAACATGAAAAGAGTTGACTGCTTGGCTGGTTTAAAGCCAGATCTCAGAAATACAAGCCTTTTAGCCATTTTTTTTAATGGAAGCAGGGCTTTAAATGCTATAATGGCATTTCAAGAGTACAGTAGTCTCTATTTTTATCAGATAGCTGTGAACTGTGTAGGAAAGTTCCAGTAACTTGCATTGTCTGCTTAGTTATAGGAATATGTTCTGATATTTTAAATTTTTGATTTTTTTTGTTCTGTGTAGTTTAATGCAAACTCTCTCTCTCAAAAAAAAGTATTTTTAATGTGTTTATTTTGCTTCTAATCCTTTAACATATACATATTTAACTAAAGCAGAAGAGAAAATCCTTTTCTTAACAGAAAATGAGTGCAGCTTATTGATACATTTCTTCCCTGCTTCATGTTCTTTAAAGGCCCTTTAATCTACCACAAAATGCTTTTATAGGCACCCTTCATTGCTGGTCTCTCCTCATGCTTACCGGGTGAGTTTAGTAGTATTCTCTAGGGATCGTGTGCCATAAGCCCAAGCCAGAGGACCCGCGTGTCAGGACAGCACCGTGTCACCAGGGCTACTCCTTAAACCATTGGTGTTCCTGCTTGCCACTACAGCAAGTGATCGGGGCTTTCCTGATGAAAAGCAAACCAGTAACTGCCGAGTTACTGGGTACCAGTTACTGCTTGTAAACTAGTAGGCAGCAGATGTGCCAAAAAGATGGCATTTCTGGAAATAGCCTCATTGGCAGGGCCTTTTAGATATTAAAGCACAGTTGTAAAGTGGGTGACTCATACTGTAGTTCATGGTCAGTTTTACTTGCTTAAAATTGCAGTGTAGTACTGCTAGCTCTCGTAGCTCACGTAGACAAGGCCTGAATCTCCAAGTTAGCAGATAAAGCTTCCTTTACCTCTCCCCTTTTTTTTTTGCCCCAGAGAGGAGCACATCATTCAGGCTTTCTCCACCACTTTAGAAGAGACCATTAAAAATCCACTTAAACTTTGATGCTATTCTCGTTAGGAATACAGCATAGGTTTTCTGAGCAGTAGTAATCAATGTTTCTTGGCTAATTTGTTTAGACAAATTAAATGCTTTAAGTATTGATATTAAAGAAGTATTTCAACATGGCCTTTCCATAGTTACACAATATACCACAATGTCGTATATCATTTTGAGCTGTTATCACACGGTCAGGACAGCAAGCAAGTTTCCACGCTTTTGAGGTTTTGATTTGTCAAATTCTAGCACTTCCTCATTGTACCCAAGCACAGCAGAGAAAGCCATTTCCCCTTCATACTTGGCTTATGCCTCTATCTGAAACTGCATTATTACAGTTGAGGTGAAGTACTTTTTATTTTAGTCTGTATTACCATATCTGAGAACGAAGGGTGGCTGTTCCTTCAGCAGACAACCTGTGCGAGCCTGAGTAGTGGTAGAGTGACTGGTTCTTGCGTTTCTTTCCCTTCCTCTCCATTTATAGTAATTCTGTGGAATTGGCATTTTGAAAATAAATTGACGCCAGTAATCCAGCAATCTTGCTTACACCACCCAGTACTCATATGTAGCTGTCAAGTTCAAATTCTTAAGTTTCAGACTTGGAGATTTTCTGTTAACTGTCCTGACATACTTGCAGGCCTGGCACACGGAGCCTCTATTATCCCTGTGTATTTATTAGAATGAAGATTAGAATTCTGTCTGCTTATAACCCACTCCTACGGTGACTCTTATCAGATGTTACAGTGCTTACAACGTTCACAAGGAAAGTGCGGCAGTAGCTGTTCCCAGGCTGACTTGATAATAATGCAGCAATGGCAGCGTGTGTGTATGTGTGTGTGTGTGTGTGTGTGTGTGTGTGTGTATATACATATATATATATATATATATATATATATACAAAGCTTTGTGTGTTGTTCTGTTTTGCAAATGCTCTTCCATACATACTCAGACCCCTCAGATATGAGCTAGTTTGAGCACTGATGTACAGACGTGTATGCTGGCTTAGAAGCTGCTCATTATTGATTCAGTTTTATTTCTTTCCTGTTTAAGCCATTTGTAAATAATGTTCAAAAAATACACACGTAGCTTTGTGATAGTTTAACCAAGATCATTTTAAATAACGGGTAGCAACTTAACGACAAATATTTCAATAGATAAGGCTGGAAGAACAGATTCCAGCTCAACAGAACTTGTTTTCTCACAGTGTAGTTACCTGCTGAACATAGCAACTAGGGTGAACGCTCACTCTGATTCCCCCTCATTTTGTGGACTCTATACTAATAGTAATAAGACAGCTGCAGCTGAGGATTGAGAAGCATCAGTCAAGCCTTCTTAATTGTGATCAGTTACTGGCTTTAGCTGGCGTGGTCATTAACGATGTGGATGGTGTGACATTGCACGTATATAAGTGCGATGTAATTTGACCTTGATTATGGGTGGGTATCTTCCAGGAGGAAGAGACCCGTTCCTCACATGAAGCCATGGGGCGGATTAGCTCTGGAAAGTGTGTGTCGGGATTAGGGGGTTTCTGGACCGAAGGTGGCTGCCATTCAGGCACCTTGTGGCACTGACAGGGTACTCTGTGTAGCACTGCCATCTGCAGACAGCGGCTTCGGACTCATGGATCCCGGTGAACTTGCAAGCTGAATTGTACAGTTATATAAAACTCTCTTAAAAATATATGTATATTTCTTATGGTATCACTGAGGTACAATGAAAGGGCAGCCAAATAGTGCTGCTTGAACAAAATTAAATTTTAAAGTAGATGTAAAAACTCTTTCAGACATTTACTGTGGGGAAAAATATGTCTCTTTTAAGGGTGAAGTAAGCTTTTGATTTCAGTTAAGTACAGCACTTTGATAAGTAAAATCAACATATTTAAGAGGACTGAATAATAGATCTTTACTAAATAGCTGTAGAGTAGGGTTTCATATTGAGTTTAATTACATAGGTCAGCTTTTTCCCCTGTTGGACTGGCATGTGAGTTTGTATTATAATCTGATAAGCAACAGATTTCAATCCTTTTCCCTAGGTATTCATTTATTGTAGTTACATTATGGGGGGTTTATAGAAGTCATAGTCATACGCTGCGTTCCCAGTGTGCTAACTCTTGTAACGCAGTGTGTTCTTTCATTATTCTCCACTGAGATTGTAAGCTTACAGGGAAGAGGGAAAAAAAAAATTTCCTGAGGGTTTGTCCTCGTGGGAAATATCATCTAGAACAGCTATTGAGTCTGAGGCCATAATTCTGCACATTATTTTTTCCAGTTCTTTGGTATTTGCCAGGAATCATGAGCCATAATGACGAATGAGTAAGCGGTTTCATAAAGAAGAGAATCTAGCACTGATTAACAAATAAAGGAGGAATTAGTGCTTATGTGTGTGACCACTGGTGTTTTTTATTTAAGTCCTACTTTTGGAATGGGACGAAAGAGCTCCCGCTCCGCTTTTTATTGTGCTATTGTACACCCATCTTCTGTCTGGAACAAATGTTCTCCAGTTAGTCAGCAGCTACGGTGAAGGGAAAAGAGCTGTATCGTGCTAAGCTGCACCAGAGTTTGAGGCTATGGCCTAAGAGCTCCACTCTCCCTGGCAGCTGCACTGGGCTCTGTTTCCTGCCCTTCGCAGTGGGGCTGATTTTGCAGTCACATCCATGGAAAAGGCCAACGACCGGCAGTGTCCCTGGGGAATGGCAGGCATGGGGAGAGCATGTGTGGTGCAGCATGTAGCCGTTGTGGCCCTGCACGTACCAAATGTTCTCAGGAAAGCTGACTTTCCTGAGATAGCCGTGGTATTCTAGGAGATCCATATATCTTGCAGATGAATATGGCCATGCTGGTGAGTGTCAAGTTGCTGCCAATTTGTATTTCTTCTGTAGCGATAGACTGGATTTAACACCTAACAAACTGAACTTATCATGGGCCATTTAAAAATTCGTTCCTTAATGACAGTTATGGATTTTATGGATGTTCTGTGGAGTGAGCTGTTGAAACAAACTGGAGGAAAGACAGCTAGTGGCCTTTCTTGGAATTTGCTGTGCATGTTTTATTTTCTTTTGGATCAGATTGTGCTTGAGTTGGCATTTTAAGCTTGCTGTCTTGATTGACAAGAAGTGCTGCTTCTGCGGTTGAATCATCTCCAAATTCCTTCCCCGAGCTGGCTGTCATGTGTCTTTCTACCCTTGGTTTCATAAATTCAAGTGCTTGGAATCTTTCATCTTATATGTAACCATCTGTATCCATATTATCTAGAGACCTCTTCCCCCCATCTCATTCTCTTCTTTCTGTCTTTTAATGCAGAAGTTGTTTGGGATCCTCTCCACTCTCCTCTCATTTGGGTTTGATGAAAACTCTTTTCCTTCTGCCTTGCATTTTGTCCATAGTAAAGCTAGGTAAGAATATCCTTCCACGGTCCTAAGACCCCTAGGAGACCTGCTGTGGTCCATTCATTGCCTACATCTCACCTGGGACCTGCGCCTCTTCCACATTCCTGTTTCATCTCTGCTCACGAAAACTTGAAGGAAATCTCCACAGTTTTTCCCTAAATTGTGTGTTTTGCGGTTCTGGAAATCTGAATATCATCTACCTGGGTGAAGTTTTGTTGAGGATTCATCAGCTCTACTATTGTGTGAATTTTCAGGTCTTCAAAAAGACTTTAATCAAGCAGTTATATCTTCCTGTTTCCACTTGGTGCACGCATGACAGCCTGCTGAGAATCATCTCTTTCTTTGATGGCACAACTACTAACATTATAGGGAAAAAAATATATATATTATTAGCAAGATAGTGACTGTGAAAAGAACCAGGTAGTGTTCTCGTTACTGTAGCATTTAGAGGAAGCCTGACATTGAGGAGTCCTCTGCACTCACAGACTAGTGCAGCCTAATGGTACAAGGTAAAATTTAGATCTTAATAATGATAACGAAGCACTGATTACCGTGGGAGATCATGGCTCTTCCCTCATTAGCAGCCTGCGAACCGGTTTGGCAAACAGCCCTGAGGACAACAAAAGCCTTAGCTGATGCTGCCCAGAGGCCCAAGGCTGGTCGGGAATAGGCTTTCCTGGGTGCTACGTGGCCCTTCTCCCACTGTGATAATTTTGTAACTTCTTTGTTTCCTTAGTATTTTATACCCTTTGCTTTGGAGCTTCTTTGAGATGAATTTCTGTTAGTTGTTATGAGGATTAAATCATTCAAGGAGATGTAATAGTTCCTTCATTCTCATTAGACCTTTCTGTACCGAACGTGTTAGCCAGGCAGAAGTCAAGTCTACATGGAAATGGGATAGACACACATTTTACAATGATACCCTAAAATACTAAGGCAGTTGGCTAACTCTCTTCACCAGTTATCTAGCATAATTACTCAAATCATTTCTTTTCTGAAATACCACTTAATCTAGATCACGAATCTCTAAAATAAGTTGTGTAACAAGCACATCTTCTCCTGCTCTAGTACTTGTACCAGTGCAGCCCTCAAGGAAACAATCACTGTTCTGACCACGGTGGGGTAAAAATTTCTCACCAGTTTTTCTAAACCTGTTCTTTCTGTTTGTGAGTTGAAAGAGTTGTAGCTATGATAACACAAGCAAGACATCGAGGAGAGAGTGTGGCTTTTCTTAGATCACCTCATACAATGGGAAAAAAGTAGATCAGCTTTCGCACCTTAGCTGAAGCGGAGCTTGTGTTTTGGAGCTTTCCAGCTACCTGCCGGTCTAATGACATACATTACTTAGGATAATCTTTATTTTCTTACAGGGTTCCCTGATAAATATTTTGCAAACCCGTGATTTCATATTCAGTGACAGAACTGACATGTTTTCAACTTCATAAATCAGTAGGAACATGAGAGGCAGCTTCTGCTTTCTAAGAAACACTGCCCATCAAAGATATATTGAGCCACAGTTCAAATTGCCCCAGATTTTTAACAAGCCTTTGGTTGTATATCTGTGTCATGGTGAAGCGCCAGCATAGGATCTCAAGTCTTGATTACCCTTTGCATGCCACTTCTCTGTAGGGCTGTTACTAGATAACAAACTGGCACTTTATTTAAGCTCTTGAAGGACTGGCAGAATGAAATCCTGCCTCTTAAAGAGGTTTAGCCCAAATTGAAAAAGCCTGGATTTGGGAGTATGAGTTGTGAATATAGCATATTAGAAGCTTAAAATAAGCATATAGGCCTAAAAAAAAAAAAAAAAAAAAAAAAAAAGGGAATTTTGCTAGAGATTTTTGGATTCCCTAAAAAGTGGGACACGAGGGAAGTGGACTAAAGCAAGCACCCAGCTTGACGCAAGCCCCATTTGTACAGGCTTTCAATGAACTCTGTCCCAGGAATAAATGCCATTTATCCTTCCAAGGGTCGATTCCAATGCCTCTTCCCTCAGCTCTCCTTGGGGCCATAATCTTCATCTTTGCTCCTCTGTGGTTTCTGTTCTGTAACTCCACTCCATGCCATGAAATAGAGGTTGTGCCCCAAGATTAAGGGAACACATAACAACGCAGGCGAGTCCCTCCATCAGAAGGCTGTCTACCCAGTCTTTGGTTTTCGTTTTGACTTTCGGGTAGATCTCAGTGAATAACCGAAGACTGTTTTCCTGTCAGTTTGACAACACATAAGTAACATCTACTGGTTTAAGAAAAATGTATGCAAACTCAATTTCTTTCAAAAGGGGTTGAACATTTTCTTTCAGAATTTAAGTTCAATTTTGCTTTTATGGCCAGGGAGCTTTACATGGGCCTCTCCAGAATGTGTCCCAGGGATAATGTGCTGTGTCCCGGCAGCATGTTTGTTTAGACAGGAGCTCTGAGTGCCCTCAGTTGGTTCTCATCTCGCACAGCATGCCGAATGCTTCCTCATGGAAACAGGTATTAAAGAGGCAAGGCTGCTATTTTGGAAAGGGCTATTTAGAAAAGCTGTCCTTCAGTGTATGGCATGCTATTCCGCCACACTAGCAAAATCCTTCTTTTAAGAAATCCTTGTTCTTTCATAAACTTCCCCTATGGAAAATTCTATAGGGGGGAGAAAAGAAAATCCCCCCCCAAAAGCCTTATTTATGTGCTTCCAAGCAACACAGTAAATAAACTTCACAGAATAACCTTAAGTGCTCTCAGAAGCTTGTCATATTTGTGACTGCTGTGTTTACACAAGCTGCCTAGGTGAAGTCACTCGCCTTGCTGGTTGATGGGTACATGTCATTGCTATTAGCAGCTCTCCTGCACGGAGATTGGGCTGTTCACAAATGCCCAAATAACATCATGAGGTTGCAGTGAGGGAGCCAAACTGCACTTTTTTAGATCATAATCCGCTAACTACGTGCACTGAAGCAGGGGACCTGTTGGCTAACATTCATAAGGAGTTTCAAGGAGGCAATTGCCTGAATGCAAGGAGCCTTTCAGGCTTTAAGGTTCCCTTTATTTTTTTTTCATAATCCTTACAGAATTGCAGTCAGTCCTTTCTGTTGTCATATTAACATTTGGGGACTCTAAAAAGCTGGCAGACCCAACTGTCTTAGCTGTGCTGATTTTGCAGGCCTAACAGGAATAAAAACAATGATTTTTTTTCCCCCTTTTTAGTAGTAAGAAATCCTAATGTAAGGGATGCACTTCAAGTCAGGGGTTGTTTTTGCTACATTTATTTCAGCTTCCCTGCTGTGAGTTCCCTGCGTGCATCTTCCAGAGAGAGGACTGGACCTCGAGCATGTTACTGCAAAATGAAACATCGCAAGCTCTTGCTTTGAATGGTGCTGCCAATCCTAGTCTGCAGAGTATAAAGCCATATATTTAAAATGGAAGCTGTAACAGGCTTGAATGATGAAATTCGTCGTCACCCATCCATATATGTAAGGCTGGGGGTTTCACTTCCTTGCCTGTGTGAGGGAGAGAATTCTGCATCTATCGTGGTAGCTTCACACTGCAAAGCTAGTGAAAACAGGGTTGTGGTGACTTGCAGTAAAACTGCCTTTAGAAGATGGACTTTGCATGTGAGGAACTAGGAAAGCGAGTCTGCAACGCAGCCTGAGTGTTTTGTGTGGCTTGCACAGGTACAGCAAAGGAGCTGCTTAGCTATCCGGATCCCCCTGGGGCTGTTGTATCCCCGTGTTCATTTCCACCCGGCATTTGCACAGAGGTAATGTACTCCCAGGCAGCCAGGCCTGCCTTGCTTGTTTAAAAAACACAGGTGCATTTCGCAGTGGAATAGCTGTGCATGCTGCGAGTATTATTCTGATTGTATGTTTATGCAGAGGCTTGTGTGAGCCCTTGGAAAAAGCACCAGGTGATAATCATCACAGATAAGTAGTAGGAATATGTTAACAGCATGTCTTGTGGTGCCGCCTTGGACAAACGTGGACGAGCCCTGACAGGCCGGTACGGCGGGGCAGGGAGAGAAGCTCCGGTGCCAGCAGCTCCGCTGGGCGAGCCCTGCGTAAAACAGCACCGCTGCTCCCGGGCCAGCCCTTCCGAGCGGCGCTCTCAGGTGATAGGTGTCCTGTCTGAGGAGCCCTCGCTCAAATCAACTGCCCAGCTTCTTTGTGGGCGCTTTCGTAATGCTCCTCTTATCCTCCAGGAGGAGGCTAAGGGAGTGAATTGAGCATCAGGCTACATTGCAGGATCTGGAAACCAAGACAAGGCTTGGTTTTGTAGCCTCTCGCCTGGCATGCTCTTCAGCTTTGGCTGTCTCACAAAAGGCACACCAGAAACGGGCAACTTAACTTACTGGCATCGGGTGGAGTTTGGAGCCGAGGATTTTGTCTGAAGAAAAGGCAGTATTTGGGAAATGAGAAAGGGTAGTGGAGGGACTAATGAACTAAAACTTAGTTGTGTGTTTCCATTTCTCCTGTTGCTCCGAGGCGCAATACATGAAGTAAAAGCTATAACAAAAAACTTGTGTGTGAAGCAGGGCATTACAGGATGCTTTCAAGACAAGAGAAAAGAAAGTAAAGCGTTCAACCTGCTCTTCTTCCCAGAAATCCCCACTTGCCTCTCCCAACATCAATATTTACCCCAGCTATACTGAAGGTGCGCAGTTATTGAAAACACCTAACAGAGGAGGGCAGGATTGTGGGTTACCTAAGGCAGGAGAACAAGTCTGTGTAGCATGCCTGGGCAGCCTCTTGCAGTGTGGGCCCTTATGGTGTCTGCTGCCTGCTCCCACCCTTTGGGAGGGAGGTGAGAGGAGAATATAGCTCACAGCTTTGTACAAGCATTGAACAGTGCTAGTGGGCAGCCTGCCTCACCGCCAGTGCGGGGGCAGCCTGCTTCATCGCCCCGGAGTGCCTGGAAGGGAGGAAAGGTAAGGTTAAACAGCGTCTCATTTGTATGGAGGCAGAATTAAAAGCCAACGACATTTAATTCTTATTTCTCTGTTCATGTGGCACCTGTGGCCATTGGGATGGCTCCATTGCAGCACAGGCCTGTATGTTAAAAGGACAGTGACCCCTTCACTGTAACATGGTTGTTAATGATCTGTCTTTAATGGCACAGGATTCAGGGCCCCAGTTTCTTTTTACTTTCTTATCTGCACAGACATTTTGATTGATTTTTTTTTTAATCCTTCACACACAGGCTGTTTAAATCCTGTCAACACAGTTTAGAAATGGAAGATTTTTAATAACTCAACCTTACTCCAGTAGACAGTTTCCAACAGCGCACTGCTGCGTTCGTTCAGTCTCTTGCGTTGCTGCCACTGTCCTTCGCGCAGTGAGGGCTTTGTGCTCCCCCTCGTTTGGGGACTTTGCTGTCCTTGTTAAATTGTGTGTTACCAGGTAACTGCTACGCTGTTTGTCGCTGCCTTGCAAATGGCAAGGTTGGGGGCCGTTTGGTGGCTCCAGGAAAGCTGCTCAAGAAACAAGCGGTGTTTGTAGTGGTGACTTACTGTGGCTCATCTGAAGAGGGGAAATAAAGATATCTGCATTTTCTTCTCAAACGATGGCCACATCCAGCTTGAAGACGCTATATAATTATTAATATGTAAGGCTGTCTCTTGTAATACATTTGGTAGTAATGAAGTCTGTGGAATGACACCAAAGACTGGCTTTTGTGCCGCCGCCGCTGTCGTATAAACACCCGCTGTAGCCAGCTGGAATTGCCCCAAGCGTGGGCAAGTGTTTGCCCGAGGTGAGGCAGGCGAAGGCAGTAGCTGCCGTGCAAGGAAAAGACAGGCTGCCTTTTTGTTTGCTTGGGTTTTCTTTTTACATGTACATTTCTGTTGATTTAAAGCACTGCTTAATAGTAAGATTCAAAAGTTCAGTGTTAAGAAACAAATCCATCTGCAGAGCATATACAAAAAGGCTTAGGCCCTTGGGGGGGATTTAGTTGCAGCCTGGGCACACACTCAGCTTGGATAAAGCGAGGTTTTTCCATGAAGTGCCTGTGCTATCTTAAACTTGTGCTGTCTGAAATTTCAGTGAAGTTGCTGTGTTTGGTGACACCAATCCTCTTTCCCCATACCCCCTCAAAGCTACCTCCAGCCTGAGCTCGGTGGCTTCCACATGTTGCTGATGCTCTACATACACAGCAACGTAGGAAGCTGCAGTCCTGAGGAGGGGGTATTTACTGACCCTGGGCTAGAGGGGGCTGTCCGTAAAGGCTGGATGAGGAAACGGATCCTTCTTCCAAGCACGGTGCTCTGTTACAGCCCCAATTCAAGCCTTCCAGCCTGTCACCCAACAGCTCCAGGAGCTGCCGCTTGGGACTTTGCTTTCTCCCTCGTCCTTAATTACAAGTGGATCCAGCTTTTCTGCTTCTGTGTCTCACCTATGATGTGAGTTTTAAGCCTCTGCCCTTAGAGTTGTTCTGAGGTGAAAACAAGTCACGGCATCAAAGAAGGTGAATCTTTGCCTGGATTTAGCAGACTCACTTGGTTTTCAAGTTCCTAACAACATGCTCAAACCCAGATGAGTTCTGCCAGCTCTTGTGTTTCCGGGGCCAGTTCAGACATTCTCACAGTTTGTGAGTGACTTTGACAGAGCCGTCAGCAAATACCCTGCTTGTGCAGTGCTGGAGATGTTAGGGAGGCAGTAGCAGTCCGTGCCAGAGCAGAAAGCCGAGTCTCGCACCTTTCAACGCAGCGTTGGCAGGCGGAGGGATTGGGGAGCACGGGGACCACTCCAGGGCTGCACCCTGACCTCTCTCACAATGCCAGTCCCCGTGGCATGAGGAACTGAGCTCTCCTAGTCTGGGAAGCGGCGGGACAGCGCCACCCAGGCTGCGCCTGCTGAGAGGGCAGAACCCTGTGTAGGAGCCTAATCCGCGCGCTCGCGTTGGGAATGCGCACGTGGGCAGCGGCATCCAAGTGCGGGGAGCTCCGCGCTCTGCGTTGGATCGTATTTAAGAAACGCATGTTTCTGTTGCACAGCAGGGTCAGGAGGCCAGGCTTCTGCTGACATCGCTTTGAACGTGCCCTCCAAGCCTGCCATCTGTGCTTGGCTAGCCCAGGCAGTTTTCAGGAATGCCAAAGAACTAACTCAGAAAAAATACTTTCAAAGTGTGGAAAAAATGTGCTAATTCTCAGAAGGAGTGTTGTTTGGAAGCTGGTTTAAGACCTTGGAGACGTTCTTCCTAGGTCTCTCCTCAGCCACTTTTCATGCAGCCGCAACGACGTTTCTGTAAACAAGTTTTCAGCTGGCGAGGGCATCTAAGCTGGGATGCTCTGCGTGGTGCAAGCTCCTGCTTGTGAGCCGCAGGTCAGGGAGGTTAGCAAAGTCCTGCTCCGCAAGCTGTATCCTGTGCAGAGCAACGCATGCACTATGTTTATTTAACATTAGAGCTTGCTACCAGACTCAAAAATACGTGCTGTTCCTCCCAGCAGTTCCCTTAAATCTCCCCATTGAATGTGCTGATTCCCCTCTGCCGTTCTTCCTCGCGCTCCTTTCACAACGTGCCGCTAGTCAGAAACTCACTGAGCAGCTGCCCGCTCCCCGCGTCCCCTGAGCCGACTGGGAACACAGTGGGATAAAGGCTGGAGATGGGCTTCTCCGGAAGTTCACGTCCGTGTCAAATGCAATAGCGTGGCTGCTCCAACAGTTGGTGGAAGTTTAGCGTGCCGAGAGGAGGAAAAACATTGAGGCAGAGACTGGTATTTGGGGGGGGGAAAAAAAAAAAAAAAAAAAAGGATATAGCTGTATTCCTTCAAATCTAATGGCAACCGAAATAGCAGGATAAATGCTGTTAACGTTTAGCCAATATTTTGTTAGCTGGCAGAAAAAAACATGAAATAAATTTGCTTTTATAGAAACTTTTATTTACTGTTTGGAAAGCACAACATAAAGTGTTTTTAGTCTGTGCTGTCAACAAGTCGTTCCTAAGAAAAAAAAAAAACAAATCTCATATGCTTTTATTTTATAGGAAAAAAAAAATTACTTTAACCAGGCATAGATTAGTTGAGAATTTTAGTAGGGATACTGAAATGCAATTGAGTTACTTTAAAATAGGTATCTGCCATCAAGAGAGCTTGTTCTAAAGAGAAGCAGACAAGGCTTGGCAAGAAAACCTGCCAGGTTCAGAGTTTGGTTTCTCCTGCAGCACTGGATGATACCCATGACTTTTAAGCAGGAATCCTAGGCTGCAGCTCTCGGAGCCTTGGGATTGAGCCATGTCCCCAGCTGGTAGGGACACAGAAGTATTAGGCTGGAGCTCTCAATGGGAAGCTGATTGCTGGAAGTTTGGTTGGGGCACCTCCATGTCCAGCCTTCCCTATTGCTGTACTTTGAGGAAGTTTTGTGCACTGACATGTTTGTGGGTTTTCTATCTTTTTAACAGCCACATAAATGTCACGAGCCTGGCATGCAAGGCAGCAGCGCAGGGTTTATCGGATAACTGTGTCCTTTCTGTACACAGATGCCTCCCGAGGCGCAGCTCTCCGGGAGCAATCCTGTCATTCCTCCTCGCTCGGGCCTGGTCCGTGCCAGCCCCACAGGCAGCCCCTCGGTGTGTGAGGATGCAGCGGGCCTCTCTGCGGGAGGGGAAAAAAATAGGGTCCCTATGCAGTGTTTTCTGTCCCTTGGCCTCTCCTTGGAGCTCCCCAGCTTGCTTGCAGCTGTGCTCAAGGCAGCCTGCCCCAGTGGCAGGGTTTGCCCAGCTGCTGCATCATGTGAGCGGGCGCAAAGTCCACCACCGCGGAGGTGTTTGCTCCCCGCGGTTGGATGGGGATTATCGGTCTTTCCCGTTTTGGTCAGTTTAGGTGTGGCCACCCTGGGAATTCTGACGGCTCATGCAAGACCGTTTCCCTGAGCCAGGGCGCCGGGCTGCCGGCAGACGCGAAGGCTCAGCAGTTCCAGGAGAAAGCGTGCCCTTCCAGGAACGTCTCCTTGGAATTGCAACAGAAGAATTAACACACAACAGGGCAGCTATTAATAACACTCCTGCCTGTGTCCATAATGCAGCATTAGGCTTCTATAGCCTGAGAAGGATTTTGCTGCAGAAAGTGTGTCCCTTGCACGTGCGAGGCGGGGTATGGATGAAACTGGAGTAGGAATTCAGTCTTACACACTTGTATTCGCAGAGCAGAGCTCTGAGCTATCATGCGTATCAGATGGGGGCATGCCCGCTAGAGTTGCTCGTTTTTAATGCTGCCTTGGCCCAAATCCCACCGTAGCCCAGGGACCTCTCCCTTCCCACGCTTAAACCTGCATTTCAGTGTCCTGGTGGTGCAAGCTCTGAAATTCCCTTGCTGGCGGTAGGCATCTTGCCTTAGCAAAATGACTGCCCTCGGGCTTGTGTTAGCACCTCTCTCGGGGAGACTCGGGAGGCCCCTTCCCTCAAGTTCTGCCCTAGCAGCCTTTGCTGGCCTGACCTGTAACGCGGGCCCCAAGTTCTGGTCTTGCTGTGAGCCCCAGGTCTAAGCCCGCTAAAATGACTCCTGGCCTCGGCCCAGCGTAGCTTCCTGTAGCCATCTTGCGGCGATCCCCGACAGCTCTGCGCTTAAGCTTTGCCAAGTAATTCCCTCTGTGCCTGTCCCCAATCCGTCGTGACAGCTGCTCCTAGCGAGAGCCCCGGGGAGGTCTCTGGCCCTTGCTGGCTGCGCTCCTAGCCCAGCTTTAGCCCTGCCAGCCTCGCAAAAGTGGGACAGGGCGCACAAAGTTCTGCTCTGTAGAGTAGTCCTGAGTCAGGTTTCATCTGTGAGCCTGACGGCATTCCCCTTCTGAGAGGGGGAAGAGAGTCACAATAGTACATGCAAATAACGGAGTCACCTTTTTCTCTCGAATTACGGGATGCAAGCTTTTTTGTGGGACTCTCTCCTGAGGAGGGATTCTCAGGAAGATGACAAACATGCCAGATATGTGGCATGGTGATGAGAAATCCCCCCGTTGTCAGCTCTGTGGGGAGAGCGTCATCCAGTGAGCCAGGACTCTGTATTGCTCAGTTCACAAGATTCAGCGGCAGCAAAACGGCGGTCCAAAGCTGCCTAAATTCCTCTGTGCCTTGTTACTGTGCTGCCTTGGAGCAAGTTGATGGAAAAACTAGAGGCGGGTGCAGATATGTGGCTATACGGACAAAACCGCGAGGGCTTCTCCGGGGGACCCTGTGCGCGGGAGAGCGGGTTTCCGCGCCCAGGGCCCTGCTGCGGCTCGAGGAGCAGGCGCGGACAGCGCGAGCTGCAACCGCCGCCCGGCGGCCGTTGGGCCGCGCCGCAGCGCGCACGCGCGTCGCGCCTGCGGGCGGGGCGGGGCGGGGCGCGGCGGCGGGCGGCCATTGGCCAGCGCTGTTGCCGGGCTGTGGCGCGGGGGGCGGGGCCGCGCGGGCAGGTGGCGCGGGGCGACGCGGGGGTAACGGGGGAGTTTTGGGGGGTTTGGGGCGTTTTCTCCGTTTGCTCCGTTTGCTCCTGCTGTCTGGCAGGATCGGGAAGGGGCCCCGAGCGCGGATCGCAGCGCGGTACATCGCGCTGGAGAAGCAGCCTCGGCCGGCGGGGGAGCAGGGCGGCCCCGGGCCTCCCTCCACGCTCGCAGCAGGTCAAGGTGCGGGGCGGGGAGGGCGGTGGCGAGGGGAAACTCGCCCGAGGAGCTGAAAGCCGGGCCGGCAAAACACGGCGTTTCGGGAGATGCAGAGATAGCACAGCTTCGTAGGTGGTAGATTTTTATTTCTAAAGAAACATCCTGATCCTTTTCAAAGACTAGCAGGTTTTTTTTCTTTCCTAATATGCGCTGGTCTAAGTTGAGTCACAGCCCAGACTATAGAAACTGAAAATAAAATAACCAGTTTTCTTTTTTTCCCGTCTGCAGCTCTGTTCCTAAAAGTGACAAGAAGAAAGCCGCAGAACAGTCCCCCAGACTGCAGTAGCTCATAGGAGGGTTTCTGAGGCTGTGGCGGTACTTCCCATGTTCGTTTAGCGCTATTTCACTTGATTTTATCTTTTGGTAAGAATCGAGCTGCAGGAAGGTAGCAGAGCATCTCCCCAGAGCCTCTTAGGTGACACGCTTCTGCTGTGCTCCCTTCTCAGTGCCTGCCTTTCCGTGGAGAAAGTGTTCAATTCATTAAAAAGAAAAAACACCCCCTCGCCCCCAAATGTGTGTTTACCATGGCGTCCGATTTTGGTCAGAGGTTCAAGGACCTGCGTTTCATTGCTGTTCCCTCTGTTTTCATAAAACGCCGCTTTCTGAGTTTATATAACACGCAGTGGCCTCGAGCTCGCGCGTAGACGCGATGCCGTCAGCCGCCTCGCGCTCTGCCTGCGCGCGTCGGTGCGGGGTGAAAGGTTTTGTTTGCAGTGGGTTGCCCAAAGCGGGGCGGCCACCGCGGTGCCGTGACGCAGCGCAGGACATTGCCCAGTGCTCCTAGCTCAGCTGCTTACGGAGATGGGGAGTTGCAGGAGGTTCCCAAGGGTGAAATCTCATTCAGCCAAGAAGAGAGATTCGTCCCTTCTCCATACCCACCTGCGGGAGGGGAGACCTGACAAAAAGAACAAAACGGGGACCTAGAGCTGCCTACCCATCAAAGCCGAACTTCCCTTCTCCTAATGCTGGTCGAGCGCAGCCACCAAAGGGCCTCAGCCTAGGAGGAGCTGCCTTCCCGTGTGAAAGGGGGCAGAACGATGGGGTAAGATACTCCTAAAGAAATGCATCTTTAATTACCTACTTAGTCTTAGAAACCATAAGTCTGGTTTTGCATCCTTGCCAGAGTGTAAATAATCTCAAGGTCTCAACTTCTTACAGCTCCGTAAATTGAACTTCAGAGTACTTCTAATACTTAATAATTGTGGAAGGGCACGTGGGGATGTTAAATTCGGACACTTTTTTTTTTCTTTAGCATGTCCACACACCAACATGATGGTGAGCTTTCAAAATGTCAAGCAAAGGCAGAAATTGCTGGGAGACCTGACAGAAAAATGGCCGTTCTGGTGGAATAAGAAGAAAAAGACACCCTAGTGTCAAACCAAAACGTTCAGGGAACAGATAAATGTCTGCAAAGGCATTGGTGTATCTGAGATCAGTGCGTTAAAGCCACTCTGCTGTGAGCCCAGCTCAGAGGTGGCAGCTGAAGATGTGTCTGTGAAGAAGGCAACATTGAAGTTGACGTTGAAGTAAGACTCACAAACGGAAAACAAAAATGGTGTTTCCAGTATGGATAAGGTTCCAAGAACAAACAGTAAATTGCTTAATATTTGAAATTTTTTAGTCTTGACCAGACTTGCAGTCCTAAAGACTATGAAGGGGAAGCTTTTATATATAGCTTTGAGTGTATTTCCTGCTGTGGCCAGTTGTGAACCCTCTGTTTGCCGAAATAACTTGTTTTTTGTCACTGCTATAAAAATACAGGAATCTCTTCCATTCCTAAGGCCTGGTCCTGCATGGTATGTATAGTGAGAATTTCGACTCTCAACTACATGCAAAGCCCTCTGAAGAGCTATGCTCTGACTCTAATAATAGAGTTGTTGTTTTTGAATATTGACTAATCGGATTAAGAGCAAATTAAGAAGAAGGCTTTGATCAATTTGATCAATTAATGGTTCAGTTGCTGTGCCTCCCATATTGTTAGCAAGATGTTTTGCAATTTTAGAAATAAATAAAAGTTATAAGGAGTTACATGTTTGAAAATTGTTATGAAGAGGGTAGCAGGTCTGGAAGTCAGGATAGAAGTCTGGAAGTAGGATAGTAAGCCAGGAAGGGGAGGAAGGGTGAAATGCTCAAGGTTCATCAGGTCATTGCTGCAACACCTGGTGACTTCATTAAGGTGCCAGGTGAGATGGCACTGAGTTTATTGACCCCGTGCACTTAATACTGCTTTGCTGATGGAAGTTGCTGTCCCCTTGGATCCCTTCACGCTGGCGATGTGTAACCCTGACGAGCCAAAATGAGCTAAGATGAAACAAAACGGGTACCCAGGCGCAATCCTGACTGAACGCCAAGGGCTGCAAAGCAGCTCCATGAGCAGGTCCTGGAGAGAGGCCGGGGACGGCGACGCGCGGGCTGGTTCCGGCGCCCCTCCAGCCGCAGCAGGAGCGGGCAGGCGCTCTGGGCGGCGCTCGGGCTTGGTGGAGGCTGCCGTGTTTCTGTCTGTCCTGCCAAGCTTGCTGTGCCTTGCCAAGGCTGGCACTATCTTGTGAAACCACAATAGGGAAAAACACAGTTCTAAGAAGTAGTGCAAATCAGGTATTCGGAGCAGCACAGAATTAGCTATTTTTGCTTTTAAATGTTTCTGGGAAATAATAGTGTGATCGTCCTCTGAGGCATTAATCTGATGTCCAGATTATTGAAGGAACAGGCATTTCTAGAGTTCCCGCGTGGATGGCTTTGCTGTGGGAACAATCTGAGATCTCGGTTGCCAAGCCTCTGGATACGTGTGCGCGTGCAGACCTGCGCTCTGCAAGCCGCCGTGCCGGGCTCCGAGCTGCGGAGGGAGGCGCAGGCCACGGGAGCAGAGCAGCTCCGCGTCCCCGGAGGCACCTGCTTCTGCCCAGGGGCGTCCGGCCTTGGTGCCTCCCGGGGCTGACGGTGCTGCGCCACGCGCGGTCTCTTTGGAGCCTGGGCAGCAGGCGGGGGTGACGCAGCGTGGCCAAGGAGCAAACGTTGATGTAAACAGGCCGCTCCCCGGCCATCCAGACCAGGCAGGCAGGGAAGGGGTGGGACGATCAGCGCTGTGGGGAACGCAGGGAGGGAGGGAGTGCTGCCATTTTTTTCTTCAAAGGTGTTAACATATTAATTGACTTCATTGAAAGACATAATATCCAGGAAGACTTCTTGTGGTGACACATGTTGCATTCGAGCTTTCCAGGTAATTGTTTGCTTTTTTCTCCATCAGTATTTCTGAGCACAAGTTGGTGTTGCAAGAGGAGCCTGTTCCTTGTCTCCGCGTTAACATTTTTGTCTGGTGTAAGAAAGTAGTCAATGGGAATTAAAGAACATTCTCTCTTAGCTTATTTTATCAGCTCACAAAGTGTAACCTTGCTCGCCAATGTTGTGGTGGTCTTTTTGTGTGCTTCCTGAGCACTTTCTGAGGTGCAAGCAGGCATGAAGTGCACTTGAGTTCACAGGGAGAGGCTGAAAGGCCCGTCCGCAGGTGATGAGGAGCTCTGGTTCCTGCACATCTCTCTGTGACTTAATGCTGTGCTGCTGTGAAGCCCTCAGAAGTAGAAATTCCTGCTCGTCTCTCCGGAGCTGATTGCCTGGCACAGAGGCGATGGCGTTTGGAAAGTGCAGAGGGCAGGAGGCCTCCGAGATGGGAGCAATGGGCTGTGCTCGAGGACCCGTCCCCCCATGGCCCCATCCTCGCTGCTTCTGAGCTGGGCCGCGCTCACCCCAGAACAGCCTCGGCCTCTCTCCCGGGTTCGGCTTTGCCTTCAATGCAAGCGTGAAGTTCAGAGTCGTGGAATTTCCCTGCTTGGTTATTGAATAGCGCGTTGGGATTCAGAGTTGGCGCTGCAGCTGCCCGGGTCTCCTCCTGACAGAAGTTCTCCCCGTAGGGTCTGTCACACTTTTAAATCCAAGCGCTTTGCTTGGAAACGACTTAACAGCGTGGCTGAATACATCTCTAGAGTGCTTTGGAAGGGGGAAAGGCCTGTGCTGGGTGCGGGGCTCGGTTCTCCTGAAGCAGCGGGTGCCCCGCAGGCCGGGGCCGAGGGGATGCGCGGGGGAGCCGCGGGCGCCCGCGCGGCCAAGGGGGAAGGAGGAGGGGAGGGAGGGAGGGAAGGGGGTTCCCAGCGCCGCTCCGCCCCGGCGCCGCTGGGGGCGGCGCTCAGGGCCCGGCCCGGGCAGCGGGGCCCGCGCCGGCAGCAGCAGCAGCAGCAGCAGCAGGTACCGCGCCGGGCCGGGGCTCCCGCCCGGCCGCCTCGGTGCTCCCGGGGGGCTGCGCCGCGTGGGGGGTCTGGGGGCTCCGGCCTTGCCCCGCGCGGGGCTGGAGCCGGCTGGAGCGGGGGCAGCGCGGCGGGCGGCTGCGGGCAGGGCTGTCCCGTGTCCGTGTCCGCGGCACCGCTCCTGCCCCCGAGCCCGCTGCGCTCGGGAGCTCGAGCCCGTCCTCTGCCACGGGCTGCGCACGGGGAAGCCGGGCACGGGTGGCTGCAGCCAGGGCCCTGGTCTCAGCGAGCTCGTGCCCGAGCGAGCTGGTTACGGTGCCCAGAGAGCAGAGCAGAGGCAGTGCGTGGGACGGAGGAGTCCCGGGTTTGCCTTTGTGCCTCCCCTTCGGGAAGGATGTGCGACCCTGTGCTTGGGTCTGTGCGTTGAGCTCAGTCACGGAAAGGAATCCAGGGGGCTTCTGGCATACGACGCTTTAAAGGGTTTCAAGAAAACACACTTCCTGGTATTCTAACTAAAATAACTTAAATATTGGACATCATATGAGAAGTAATAGCAGAGGGGGACACCGGCTTGTTGCAGCGAGGAGCGGGAGGGCTGGCGGCCGCGGGGAGCCGTGGTTCCGAAGGCGGCCGCGTGCGGGCATGTCCGGCGCGTGCACGGACACGTCGAGGTGAGCGCTCCCGGCGAGCGGAACCGGCTCACCAAGCAGTGCTGCTGCATAGCAGTGCACTGCGATAGCGTTCAGCGCTCACCGCTTCTCTGGGAAGGTACTGCTAGAAGCTCCGCAAATTCGCTTCCTTTCCCTTAAGTAAGTGTTTTGGTTTCTTTTTTTAGGTGGCTTGATTTTGCCTTGCATCTTGTGATTTTTGTATATTTTTGTTTGACTCTAGCAGTATTAATGCTTAGGACACAGACGATTCAGATGAAGATGCTCGTGTGGTTTCATGAAGTAAATTGATAAATTGTACTTCGCCTGTGGTTTGCCTGTGATAAAATGTTCTGTTTTGCTGTGCAGAGGGCTGGACTGGGGCCAGTGAGCCTCTGTGGGAGGCGTAACCTTTGATACTGGTACAGGCTGTGCTTGAGGGAGCAAAATGAGTCGCAGCGTTAAGGCCGATGGAGCAGTCTGGAGGCTGCGGTTCGTGGCTGGAGCTCAGCTCGTGGATCTCGGTAACTGGAGAGCTTGGGGCAGGCGCCGCAGCGGAGTTTTGGGGAGGTCTGTGAGGGGGGCAGAGCTTGGGCCGCTGGGAGCCAGCGGCGAGGGCGGGACAGCGATGGGAAGGAGCCTTGGGGCTCCCGTGGAGCCGAAGCTCTGGGACGGTGGAGGAGCCGGGACTGCTTGAAAGGCCCTTCCCGGCTGCCTGCAGCTGAGCTGCCCTGCAGGATTCCAGGTGGAATTTCTCTGATGCTGGGTGTCTCTCTAGAAATAAATGCTATTTTCCCCCCGTCCCTTTTATATTTTAAAGAGGATCAAACGTAAAGTAAATGATGTTCAAGGTGCCAAGACATTTCTAAACAAAAAATGACAAAAAAATGGGCTTGTTTGGCAGAGCCAAGTTACAGAAAAGCTGGAAGTAGAGATAAATTGAGTGTGCTTGTGGTGTTATGAGCAGTAGCCTTCTCTCAGCACACGTGTGTGCAGGGCAGGTTTTTGGTGCGAGGTGGGAGAGCTGAACGAGGCAGCTGCGTGACAGAGCCGGGGGGTCTGACCGCGTTTGCGCTCCCGGCCGGCGGCTCTCGCGGCTGCGCTGCGGGGAGCTCGGTTTTGTGGCGCACGTTTGCGTGAACTGAACCCCTCTTCCTGGCTGAAGAAGCCCCTCCAAGAGGCCTCCAGCCTGGTGGCGAGGGCGTTCATTAGCCTGTGGCCTGAGCGGTCTGGCCACAAGCCGCCCGCCTGCCTTCAGCAGCCCCTCCTCGGTGTGGGATAACAGCCTTGCGGGGCTGCTCTTCAGCTCCTGGCTTTGTTGGGAGGCCATGCTCCTTCCTTAGCGGCAGCAGTGCTGCGTGAATTAAACGTATGGAGGACACGAGGTGCTCGGACACAGCAGTGATGAGGGCCGCGTAGGTGCAGAAATGACAGGTATCTAGTGAGCACGGTTCCCCTGGAAGCAATAGCAGTGGCTGCGCCAAAACGTAACTGTACTGCGGGGGGGAAAGGAGGCGCCTTCCCGCCCTTCTGGAGCTCGTCCCTTCCTCCTAGAGCGGTTACAGGGGACGGCCCTGCGTGTGCCCAAGGTGCCTGCGCGCGGGGAGCAGCGCCCTGGTGCCCACGGTGAGACGGGTCCGTCGGTGTGCAGCTCCGCGGCCAGCTGGGGTTTGAATGGCACCTCTGAGGACGGGGCGGCTGCGTGGCTTGTTCGGAGCTGCGGCCTGCGCCCGAGCCCCCGGCGCTGTCCCCAGCAGCGGCTCTGAGGCCGCAGGAGGCGGCACGGCCAGGGAACAAGGCGGAGGAGAGAAGGCGGGAGAAGCTCCGTGCGGCTCGCTCAGCTGTGGGACTGCCAGGTCGGGCTGTGCGGGAGCTGCTGGGGCTCCCACAACACCCGCCGCAAACGGCGCCTGTTGGCAGCTGCTGCCGGGCCGAGGGCTGCCCCCGGCCTCGGGGCTCCCTGCTTCTGTAGAGCTGTGGATTAAATCCCCCTATGGCAAGGAGCAAAAAAACAGTTCTAAAAAGCTCTGGTAGAGCCTCTATGTGAAGAATAACCATTGCAGAAGGTTTCCAATGGGTTTGGAGTAGCAAACAGCCCTCCTGACCACAAGCATCTCTCTCCATCCCCTCCGGAAGGGGCATCCCCTCTGGGAAGGTGAAGCGCGGAGAAGGGACGTGTTCCCAAACCCCGCACGACATCCTGAATGCTGCTTCTCAAGGATCAGGGGGACTTTAAAAAGTATTAAGCATATTCAAGTATTTTAGAGTGCACGACAAAACATATTAGTAGGCTCTGAGGATTAGCAGAATCTCAGGTTATGGAATTTTGTATGTTTTTTTTCTTCCTGTGACTGTTGTGGGAAGGGGGAAGGCCGAAACGCCGTCGCTCGGGGGTTGAAGTTGTTCCTCTCGGTGCGCTGGCTGCCAGGCACAGGCACTGCTGACGCGAGCGTCGTGCACAGCCTCTCCGCGCGCTCTCGCTGGGCTCAGAGGCGATTCCCTGGTCTGCCGGCGTGGCCCAGCCCTGGCGAGGGCGGCGAGGGGGCCTGGCGGGTTCGGGAGGGCAGCGAGGCCTGCGCTGCTGCTGTCCCACTGCCCTGGGCCCGCTGGTAATCACGGGGGAATTGCAGGAAGCAGCAACTGATGGATAAAATTGCTGCTTTTCCCCCACGTAGGCGCTGAGGCTGTTACCGACCAGCAGTGCTGCTCTGGCCTCGCTGGTGGCTGCACCTTCCCAGCGCTCAGCAAGGGCCACTCTTAGCGCGAGCTCCTTGCATGGGAAGCCGAGCTCGAGAGGGGCCCCAAGGAGCCCCGCGGCTCTGCCCGGCCTTGGGCAGCTCCAGAAGGAGCCGCTCTCCCGGCTGCTCACCTGGAGCTGGTGATGGTGCCTGGGAGAGGAGGCGGGTGCCAATGCGGATCGGGGCCTTGATCCCTCGGGGCCTGGAGACACAGGAGGTTGGGTGGGAAGCACCCAGCTGGGGTCCAGCGCTTCCTGGCAGGCGCGTGGAGCATCACGCTGCGGCTGCAGCACTGCTCCGGCTCTGCACCGAGTCTGGCGCTTCCCGGCAGGAGCGCCTGAACATCACGCTGCAGCTGTGCCCGCGGCACTGCTCCGGCTCTGCACCGAGTCCGGTGCTTCCCGGCAGGAGAGCGGAGCGTCCCGTTGCGGCTATGCCCGCGGCACCGCTCCAGCTCTGCACTGGACGCGGCCCCGGACACGCTGCCCGCACAGGCCATGTGCAGCGCCCGCCTTCGAGGAGGGTTGCGGGGAGGGCTGCGCTCGCGTGCGCTCTCTTTGGGCGCAAGGCTTTTGCTCGTGGCTTCCCGGTGTCCTGCCCCACTCCAGCAGCTGCAATCAAGTGTGGCTGGGCACTCACAGAAAAATAACCACGCTGGTACAAACAGTACTGTGAAAGTCCCCATGTCCGGGCACCGTGTGTCCCAAGTCAGCCTAGCTCTGAATGAGGAATTCTTTCCTGCTTGCAGCCACGGCTAAAAAGTTGTTTATAACTGAATGCTGAGATGGTGTAATTTTCTTTTCTAGGAACTCGGAATAAGAATTCCTAGACCGCTGGGACACGGACCAAGCAGATTCATCCCAGAGAAGGAGGTGCGGTGGTGTTTTTAAGTACACAGTGAACTTTATGCTTTTAAGGAACAGCCTTTTCGTAGTAACCCACATTTGGTTTCAGGACAGCTGCTGAGCTGCAAAACATTTGCAGGAGCCATCGCGTTCGGTCCTGGCCAGACTTTGGCCCCAGCTCTAACGTACAAAAGCCAGGAGGTCCCCGGGGGGCCTTGGGAAGGGTTATGACACCTCCTCTCTAGTGTAAGAAACCCAATCCTGTTTCTGTAAGGGTGTCTGTTTGCAAGCCGAATGTCCGGATGTAATTTCTTACTGGTCCACACGGCCCCTGCCCCTCTGCTCGGGGGTTACTTTGCCTTGAGCTCTCGCTGCCGCCCTGAATAATCCGAGAGGCTGCAGGGAGCTGTGGCTGAGCGTGCCGATCTCTTCCATGCATGTTCGGTGAGAGCGGGCGAGAGGTCGGTGCTGTGCCTGCCAGCTTCTAGGAACTGTAGAGCCCGACGCCTCCATCTCTCGTTTTGGTCAGGTAGCTCCTTTTCCTCGGTGAAAATAATTATTCAGTTTGCCTGCTGCTGCTGCTATAAATAAAGAAGTTAGATCAGTTGGGGGCATTCAAGAAAGTTAAAATGAAACAATTAAAAGTGAAAGGTCACTTGTTAATGAAACAATTAAAAGTGAAAGGTCAGTGAGAAAAGCAGCTTTTGTTGATGGGACCTCCAAAGTGGAGGTGTTAAAGAGCATCTTACGTGTCTGACCTTATGTACACCGATGTAATGCCATTAATAGATTCATTATACAATTTCTTGCTGGTGCGTGTTTAGCAGAAGCTCACTGGGGCTCTGGTTGCTGTTGATAATATATTTACTGTATTTAACATACCGGTACTTGTTAGACGCTGTTGCCCATTGCTCTTTCTTGTTAACTCAGACTGTTCAAGTGGGGCGTGAGGACGCCGCGATGCACACGCTCTTCACAGACTCCTTCGCCACGTTGGGCCGCCTGGACAACGTCACTTTGGTGATGGTTTTCCACCCGCAGTACCTCGAGAGCTTCCTCAAGACTCAGCACTACCTGCTGCAGATGGATGGGCCGCTGCCCCTGCATTACCGACACTACATCGGCATCATGGTAGGCGGCACCTAGAGCTGCAGTCTGTTGTACAAATTGCTTCCTAAGGCCAGTGCTTTAGGCTCACAGTCTCAGTAGAAATGTGAGGAAGAGAGAAAAACCTCTGTTACGAAAATGAGACAGCTGTTTCACTCTTGATTTCTTAGTATCTCAGAATTTGTATTTCAAAACAACTTATTAGCGTTTGTTCTCACTCAGGAGTTCCACTGTCCACTTCTGAGTCTCTAAATTGAGGACAAGAATGTTTCTGTCAGAGTGGTTGTTTTTCTAATTTCCAACCTGCTAGTGCAACAGTCTGGCCTTTTCAGGCTGCATTTTTTAAAGATTTTCTTCCTGGGCTGGGGCAGGTGTTGCTGCTCGGATAGATACTGCTCGATCTGTTCTCTGCTGAAAAGCCGCCTGCAGTCTCTGGCTCGGCATTTACAGCCTGCCTTTGTTTTAGCTGGTGAGGACTCAGCGAGAGGCAGCCTTGCCTCTGCACCGGAGAGGACGTAAAATAAATCTGTGCCTGCGCCTCTCCCGCCTGCACGCGGGCGTTTCGCACCTGGAGCCAGCGTCGTTAGGATTTATACGAATGAAAGATGTTTCTGCTGTGAAAACAATAATCAGAACAAGCTACTGTGATGGCCCTCTCTTTTATTATTTTGTTCTTTGAACATGTCTTGAATGCTTTGAGGAAATGATGACTTGTGGTATTTGTCATAAAAGACTCACTTACTGTAATTGTTTTCTGTATCATAGATGTGTTTTCTTCCTAGGCTGCAGCAAGACACCAGTGCTCTTATCTTGTTAACCTCCATGTGAATGACTTCCTTCATGTTGGCGGGGACCCCAAGTGGCTGAATGGCCTGGAAAACGCACCTCAAAAACTGCAAAACTTAGGAGAACTGAACAAAATGCTGGCTCACCGACCCTGGCTCATCACCAAAGAGCATATTGAGGTAAATCTTTTGCCAAATAACGTGGAATGTACCTTTGTTTTCCAGTAAATGCAACCGCAGCTTGGTAGGGCTGGGAGGCAAGGGCAGATGCTCCGTGCCGGTGGCTGCTGCTACAGTGCCCTGTTGGCCAGGTGCAGCCTGCAGGCTTGAGCTGGCCCCGGCTGCGGTTCCTGCCTGCGGCTCCTCCTCTGCTCTCCTTTAAGCTGAGCCCGGAGGACGTGGGCGCTGGGCTGTGCAGAAGGCCCCGAACCGCCCACGCTTTCCTGCCCCAAGGGGAAGCTGGGTTTGAAACTTCTCACCCAAAGCAGAGCATCCCACCCACGGGCATGGGATGGAGGGAGCCCGGCCTTAACATGAGGTTTTTACCCAGGCGATTGGCAAGGAGTTGTCCAGGGTTTTCTGGGATAGTCAGGACCAGCTGATGAAGTGAGTGATTGTTGTGGTTGCAGCCTCGCCTGAGGTGTGAAGTTTCAACACGACTGAGCCTGGCGTTAATAGAAACCCACAGGCACAGAGTGAAAACCACAGCCGAGCCTGTAACTGCTCTGGGCCGGAGCGGGAGAAGCCCCTCTGCACCCTGTGAGTCTGGGTAGGAGGCAGCCTGGCAGCAGGACACTGAGCCACTTGTGGGTCTTGGAAAGATAACTTCCTGTGGCAAAGAAGCTTGTAGATAAATTATTTCTGCTTCTTGCAGTCAGTAACGGAACCATTCAAACCACTTTTTAAAAAGTCAGTACTTCTGTCTTGTGTTATTTTTAAAGCAACTTCTGAAGACTGAGGAGAACAGCTGGTCCCTGGCGGAGCTGGTTCACGCGGTGGTTTTGCTCACGCACTACCACTCCCTCGCATCCTTCACCTTCGGGTGTGGAATCAGCCCGGAGATCGACTGCGAGGGGGGCCACACATTCAGGCCCCCTTCCGTCAGCAACTACTGCATATGTGATATCACCAACGGCTATCACGGGGGCGAGGAGAACCACGGCAGCCCCGCCGGGAGCCTCCCGGTAAGTGTGTGCCGCCAAACCACCTCTTCCATGCTCAGCTTCCAGGTAAACCTAGTGCGTGGCAGATGTCCTCTTCCCTACCTCCTCAGTGGGAGTGGAGTGGGCATAGCCAAGGTGAGGAGTAAGCAGCTGCACTTGGGTGAAGCAGAAATGTCACTGGTGAGACAGAGGAAGCCACCAGAGGAAGCGGCAGAGATGCAATCTCGCTGCTGCCACTGTCTCTCACCACCCAGCTGGCCCAGGCTGCTTCGGGATACGTGTCCTGAGCAGCAGTGGTCAGCGGGGCCTTTCTGCATCCTTGTGCTGATGGGCTTTTCCTTGACCAGGATATACTGAATTCACAGTGTGCTGCGACGGTGTTAAACCTGCTGTTGTGAAACATGATCTGCTTGCACTTATGAGGCTCCATAAAACCTGCATTTATGCTCGCTCTTCCTTTTTCCTTTGATACGTTTGTGAGCAGAGAAGGAGAAAAATACAGTTGGGTAGTAAATTGTGGTTACTTCCCCTATCAGAATTTCAGTTACAGCTCCTTGTTTTTCAGTTGCTTAAATTTTAGATTAAGCAAGAGAAATAATTTTCATTTTAGGGTGAGAACTATGTGTTCCAAAAAGCTGTGACTCTTCAAATACTCTAAAAATATCAGGGATCTAACTGAGAAAAGAGGATGATTAAATGTGAACTGTTGGATTGGTACAGATTTCTCTCAAGAGCTGTTTTCTTAGAAAAGTCAATATTTAAAGAAGGACGCAGCCAGAGTTGAAATTTTCTGACTTCTACTATAAAAGTCAGTTCTTGTTGTACAGGAAACTGATGTATTTGGGTCTCGTTTTCAAGCCTACAGAGTCTGTCTGTGAAGTGGAAGCCCTTATGGAGAAGATGAAGCAGCTACAGGAGTGCAGAGATGAGGAAGAAGCCAGCCAGGAAGAGATGGCCACGCGTTTTGAAAGGGAGAAGAGAGAAAGCATGTTCGTGTGCTCCTCAGGTAGAGATGCTCCCACGGAGCCTATCCACTCATTTACACTCTTCTAGGTTACTTGAAGAAATATTTTTTACCAGACAGGGGAGAGCAGGGGGAGAAGGGGGAAGGAAGGAGTTATTAGATGTTTCAAAGCCAGTACCATTATCTTAAAATGATGGAGATAGAGAGTGCCCTGTTGTCCTGCAGAAAACACCTGTCAGTGAAGTAGTACCAAGGTTTGTTTTGTTTATGGCATCTGTCAAACATGCCATAACATTCACTGACCAATATGTCCAAACTTGCCTCCAAGAGAAACACAAACCCAAAAAGGCAGTGTTTTTTAAAAAAGAAGTCTTTTAAAACATGCAGCTGCTAAAGTTTTTAAGACATTGCTTTTGAGATGACTCTGAAATGATAGTTTGTGTGTTAAAAGCCAAGCTTTCGTTTAGGCTTTTCCACAGTTTATCTCTAAAATAAACATAGCACAGAAGACATACGGGTCTGTGCGGTCATTTTAGAAGCATAGAGGCCCTCGTTTCTCTGTAGTGGTTCCACCAGTGCCCTTCCAGGTTGTGTTCTGACCCAGATTTGTGCAATTCCGTTTGAAATCCATAGAAGATGAAGAATCGGCCCCAGCAAGAGATGTGTCTCGCCACTTTGAGGACACCAGCTATGGCTACAAGGACTTCTCCCGGCACGGGATGCACGTGCCCACCTTCCGCGTGCAGGTAACATGGGGCCATCGTGCCAACCTGCTGCCTTACCCCAGGTGCCATAGCAAGAAATGGCTGCCCTGGAACTTACTGCCCCCTGTTCAGGAAGACTTAAAACGGGGCAGACCAGATCCCTTCACTGAGTTATTTCCCCCAAGTAAAATTACACTAAAGCACTAGCTAGGCCTTCAAAAGTCGATTTCTGACATTCTCTATTTGGCATTTTTGTTCAAGGATTACTCCTGGGAAGACCACGGCTATTCCTTGGTTAATCGTCTCTACCCAGATGTGGGACAACTACTTGATGAAAAGTTTCATATTGCTTATAATCTGACTTACAACACCATGGCCATGCACAAAGATGTGGATACCTCAATGCTCAGACGAGCTATTTGGAACTATATTCACTGCATGTTTGGAATAAGGTCAGTCTTGCCACTTTGGTTCTGCACATGTCACATTTGTTCATGTTGGCTGTGGCTTTTTTCCCATATGTGCATCTTTACTGATTTGCTGCTATATGAGGGGGATGGGTCAGTGGTGGTACAAATTACACAGTAATTTACTTTCCATTAGGAACTTAGAAAACAAAGTGTAAAAAGCAATTCTTGAAAATGAAAGTCTCTTTCAACTTTGTGCAGATACGATGATTACGACTATGGTGAAATTAATCAGTTGCTGGACCGCAGCTTTAAAGTTTATATCAAGACTGTGGTTTGCACTCCCGAAAAGACCACAAAACGAATGTACGACAGCTTCTGGAGGCAGTTTGAACACTCTGAGAAGGTAGGGGCTGCGTGTGCTCCGGGAGGCGCGGGCCGCACAGCTCTCGCCGCTCGTCTGCAGCCACCACTACCCTAAAGGTGGCTTTCAAGCTGCAGCGGGAGTCTGCTCGTGCTCCGTAGAGTTGTTGGGAGCTGTAGTAACCCTCAGACGGACGTTACTGCTCTTCCCAGAACGTTTGCTGGCTGAATGTTGCACCCCAGGGCCTTCCTGGCTGAGTCTCAGCAGACTTACGGTCACTGCAACCATCACCTGCAGCTCTATTTCCATTAGACCCCTTGTGGAAATAGTGTAGAGATACCCCGTTATAATAGTGGTGCTGTGGCTGTGAAGATTTAAGGGTGGAAATAAAATACTTCATATAGCAAGTAATGAATATTTGAGTGATAGAGGTAAGGTTTCAAGCACACAAACCCTTCTTGAATAGCCAAGAGATAACAGTTTTATGGCATATTTTTTTCTTTTGCTTCACCTCAGCTAACCACTCCTCTTGTTCATAAACACCTGTGTGTGTCTGTGTCTGCCTCTGTCCCACAGGGGCAAAAGACCTTTTCGCCTCTTCCTTTGCTAACAGCTCCCTCCGCTCCTCAAGTATCAACCACCCTTTTGCCTTTAATGAACTGGTTAAATTAATGAAGCTCAACTCTAACTCATGTGCAGGCTGCACCTCTTCCGCTGCTGCTGCAGGACTTGTGTGCTCAAAGGTGTCTCTATTTCTTCCAGCTCGACCAGTTGGTCGACTGGAGTCCAGCACCTCTTCCCCCAAATCTGGCTCTGCTTAAATGTAGCTTGCGCCCTGTTGCTGCAGTGCTGGCTCATCTTCCCTTTTTCAGAAGATAGCCCTGATAGCTCCCCTGCTGCTCACGCAAAAGTGAGTCTGAAAACTCACAGCCCACACAGTTCCTCTCTCTCCAGGAACTTTCTTGGGCGCCGCCAAGTGTTTTTAAAGCGAAACTCTCTGCCTTTCCCGCAGGTCCATGTTAATTTGCTTCTGGTAGAAGCTCGGATGCAAGCCGAACTACTTTACGCTCTGAGAGCTATTACTCGCTACATGACCTGATGCCTCCGGCTGCCCCGTGACGGTGGAATTTCTGCAGCTGCAGGCTGGCAGGGGAAGCTACGAAGCCTCAGGACCAACAGGAGCATAAATTCAGATGCCCATTGTGCCATAACTCCTTTAGTTTCAGCTCTTTCAGTGTTTGGAATATCACTGCTGCCCCGGGGCAGCCAGCGCTTGACAGTTGAAAAGATGACAGAGTTGTGCCGAGGTGCTGCCCCATCATGGTATTTTGGCTTTAGGCAGCATGGAACACTCTCTGAACTTGGGGCAATATAGCAAATGATAGATATATAAATCTTGTATTAAAGCAAATGCAACAGGAGCTGGAGCATGAAAAGAAGTGGGACTTGATGAGATTTGCTTTCCCTCCAAGAATAATTTTAGAAAATCTTGATGCTGCTATTTGTGCTGGTGGAGTGAACGGATGCAGGCTGTTCCAGTTAAGCTAAAAGTGACAGTGAGCACTGCTATTGTCTGAGCCTTTCTTGTGGGTGGTTTCCAAAAAGCCTTGTTATTGAGCTTTATTTCTTAATCAGAACTAAACCTCCTCTCTCCACACTGACACTTGGGAAGATAGCAGTCACTTCTCTGGAGTAGTCTAGCCTTAAAAATGCTATAGGACATTTGTACAGCGGTGTTTGGGGAGCTCCAAAGTGCAATGGTCTTCCTATGGAAAGGAGAGGATTTCAGGCCTCAGAGCTTTTTTCAATGTCTAACTACATCAAGTGTCAAGTAGCTTTTTCTCCTGTTTTTCGAGGATGAATACCTGTCCAGGAGCTAAAACAAAGTATGGGAATGTTTTTCTAGACTGCCAACCAGGCCTATTGTATTACATGCCCAATGCTGGTCTTACTGATTTTTGCAGTTGCTTAAATAACTAGGCTAAAAACATCTATTTTTAGTAAATCAAAACATGATTAAAATGCTGACATTCACTATACAGTGGTTTTGGAGAACACATGAATACTTTTGTATGAGTGTGAATTGCTTTTTAAATTTGTCAGTATTATTATTGGTATTTTTTAAATAAAGGGTAACAACTTTTCCCCTGGGTGTGTTTGTGTTACTGAACTTGACACTTGTTGGTTTACAAGGCTGGCTTATAAGGCCAGTGCTGCCTTATTCATACATCTGGTATATGCTAAAGACCTTTCAAAATAGTCGAGACAAACATTCTTAATGACGTACTGCAAATGTTTCAAGAACATCTAAAACACTGGGAGAAAAACATTTTTAAATGGCACTTAGCTCTTTGCAGGATCTCCTCTAGTATGAGTGTACCTGCCTCCTTTTCATCATTCTCCATGCTGCAGTCAAGCATGTGCTGCTCTGCAAGATCTCTCCTCAGACGGTGTCGTACAGTTGGAGAACTCAATTGTATTTTTATAGAATCACCTTTTTTTACATAACTAGCTTTAAATACTGTTTGCGGAATTCAACTGGCTTTAAAACCCTTCAAAACAAACTTTTGGTTCCAGATGAGGCTGCTACTTTCCTTGGGTTAGTGCCAAAAGGATACCTGATGTGAGGAATGCTAGCGAGCGGCACACAGTGGGACAGGAATGTATGGCAAGAGGTGCTGCAGGGGAAGAGCTTGTTGCAAGTGGCTGACAGACTCACTGGACGTGCTCCTAAAGCTGGGTGTGCAGTGCGGCTGCAGGACGCCCCAGTGTCGTAGAAAGCCCTGCCTGCTTCCGTGAGGGGAGGTGGGCACCTCACCAGCCTTAGTTGCAAGTCTGGAGAGAATGGGATTCATCCAAAGCATGCGCAGAATTAAACTCAGACTTCTGAGCCAGCTGAGACCTAGGTCAGGGAACAAAGCAGTTTCTCTTGCAAGGAAGACAGCGCAGCCACCCATTCCTGGGGGATGGCACCGGATGCAAACAGAACATGTGTACAAAAGAAATAATAAAAAGATGAAGTTCTTTCTGACAGACCTGGTGCCCGTGTCCTGAGGACAGTAGCTTTGTAGCTTGGTGCAGACAGAGGCTCCCACGAGGCTGCGCAGCTGCAGGCCAGGCTGTGTCACACGAGCTGCGTTGCCTGCTGCTGCCCCCACCGCTGAGGCACAAGGCTGCACCATCCATTCTTGCTGCTCCCCGGGAGCCCACACAAACGCTACGTGAAAAATTAAAGCCCAGGGTAATGGCAGGGCCTTCTGAGAACAGTTACATGCTTACAACCCAAAGAACAAAAATACCTAAAATGATCTAGGAGAGAACGATTAATAAACTGTCACAGAAATGTGACTAACAGGAAACAGCTGCCATTTCCTCTTAACTAAAAATATGGGATTTTTAAAGTTCCAAAATACAGAGCAAAACTTCCTTGTTTAAGGGAAAAGATCATTAAACTGTGCCTAAAGACATACCGAAAGCATATTCCAAACTGTAAATGAAGTTCCTGCCGCTTCTGATTCTGTTTTGTTCTGTGCTTTGTCCTTAAAGCGGAGATGGACCTGGCCCCTGTCGAGAAGCGTGACCCTCCCCTAGGCGCACACAGGTGCCGGTGCATCCTCCCCCTTCCTGAGCAGGGCCCATGTAGCAGCAGCCACCACCTCTGCAGCATGAGTGGCTCTGTGCACCGCCTCCACCGTGTGGAGCTGAATGGTTTTAAGAACTAATGATTTAAGATCAGATCATAGGACTCCACACTTTGAAAGTGACTTACACTTATAAGCAGTTGACCAACCTTCACTAAGGGAAGTGCTACGAGTCTCTGAGGACTTATCTGCAGAAGTCCTTTAAGGAGCTCTGATAACCCTGCTGCACAAACATCTGGCATCTATCCTAAACTGGGAGGCAGAAAAATCGGGCTACCTAACGATAGTAACTTACTCAAGCAAGCAGATGCTTCTCTACATGTACTAAAAGGCAGCTCCTGCTTGAACACATGCACTGAATTCAGAGTGTTTTTTACTGGACTGCTTAAGGAACTTCAAGTGATACCTACTGATTTTGCAGAGACTTTCCTCCCTCCCTCGGCAGGGCTAATTGATACCACAGTTTAACGAGGCCGCTCCTCGCGGAGCTGCATTTACGCGCTCTGCCTATGTTTGCCAGTGCAATGAGACTCCGTGGGGCGCAGTGTTAAAACCAAGACACGCCTAAGCGACCAGCAATGCCACGAGGGTGCCCGTCGCCCCCGGGAAGCCGCGCGCAGGGACCGCGAGGCAGCACGGACCCATCGCAGGCCTGCGCCGTGCCGCAGGGGGCGGCTGAGAGCACGGCAGCCCCGTGGCGCCGCTACGGGCACGGCCAGCACCGTGACGCCGCGAGGAGGGGGGAGGCTGCTGCGCTGCCCTTCGGCCCCAGCAGGGCCAGGGAAACAGTCGGTCTTGGCAGCGTCTGCTGCGCAGGCCTGGATCTGACGCCTTGTAGAAACGAACCCACAGGATTTGTGTTTTCGGTACGTGCCAGAGGAACCCAGCAGATCCATGTGCCCACTGAGTAGCATTGAGCACTCATCACCATCAGTGCTCAGTTTCCCAACCCCTCTGTGGTGAAGCTGCACTTGGAAACGTTTTAGGGAGGTAGCTTCTGAGTTGAGATTTGTGACAGAGACAATAAAATGGCGGGAAGATGCCACAAGAGCACATGAGAAATCGAGTATTTCCAGAACTCACTGCTGTCACCCATGAGTTCTGCTCAGAGAAATGCGAGGACCGGCGCAGCTCCCAGCAGCCAGGGAGCCACTGCAGGACACACAGTCGGGGGTGCTGAGGCCTCTGCTGCCCTCTCTGCTTCACCTCAATGAGCTATCTATCTGTGGAGCTGCCTCAGGTCTAACATTGTGGCTGCCCCAGCTCTTCTCCCCTCTGTGGAATATGTATATTTTGCCTCTGTTAGAAGACACTTCTCACAGTGCTCCGAGCCTTTGTTTGGAGCATTTGGAAATGACAGAAACAACTAACCTTTTCCTTAACAGATTTTAAATGCCTACCTTACTGCCACCTCATGGACTTGAGCAAAAAGTCAGTGTTCCAGGCTGCTCCCTGCCCCGATATCTCCAGCGCTTGCCCGTTCTGATCAGCCCTCCTGACAGCGCGTGGCCACAAGGCCCTTTCCCCTGCCGCCCCACTGCACTACACGACAGGGTGCTCATCAGCCTCGCACTGTGACGCGGAGGCCAGCAACAAGTGCCTCCAGCCTCCTTAACAGTCGCCCTCAGAAGAAAATCCATGCTCTTCTCCAAGAAGCAAATGTGGCACTGAAGCCGTTCATCTTCTCCCTAAGCTTCAGCTAAAACTAACATCGCAAAAGAAAGAATGTAACTGAGATTTTTTGAAGCATTCAGCAGAGCTGTTCTTAGCAGCTGAGCGGCCTCCTGCACAGGCTGTGGTGGCAGAGGCCGCCATGCACTGCAGCAGCCGCCACTTCCCGCCTCTTGTTGGCTGGGCGCGCAGGGCAGCTGCGAGGGGCCCTGCAGCGACCGCACAACGGCTTCGTCTTGGTCACCCGTGGCAGGAGAAGAGCCAAACACGTCAGGCCTGCAAAGGTCAGCAAGCAGCTGGGCCGCTGCCACCAGAGGCGACCATGATCCACGCAGGAAGCGCCACACGCTGCCCGCGTGAGCACTGCACCTGCACCCCAGCACGGCGGCCAGGGAGCCCCAAGCGCGCGGGATCCGCAACCGGAGGAACAAGGATCCTGCTGGCCACGGAAAGCAGCTGCAAAAGAATGAAGACTGCAGTAAAACACCCTAGAACAGCCCACTTGCACTATGGTTGTTCAGTTGCAGAATTTTATATTAAAAATATATTAAATATGTAAGACAAAGGTTGTAGGTGCATGTGGCTTGTATCCCATAACATTCTGTTACAGTATATAGCCCTCTGGTACCACAAAGACCCAGGTATCCAATGGTAATTTACATTTTAAAATCAGAAATTTTGTTTCATTTTGCTAGCAAAGAAACTATATAGTTATTAGACAAATCACATCCAAAAGTTGCTTGATAAGCTCGAACATATTGTAAAAAGTAATTATACATACAGTAATTATACATACAGAAATTTCATACAAGTTTCCTCCCAAATGATATCCAGTATATAAATGTCAAGGTCTTCTCCTTTAAAAATTAGCTCTTCCTTAGTTCTCCAGCATGCCTACCAATGATAACGTACAGGTACCTCAGAAATAAATAACTGTACATCTATTTCATAAAAATATTTTGTAACTGTTTTCAATATGTTATTATATATTATTTGTGTCTATTACTAGGTCATTGCCTACAAATACTTCAGCTATTTTAAATACTCCTTAGCCAACCTCTAATTAAAATGGAGTAATAGTCATAGCTGGGAGGAGCAATGGCTTTGAATTCTATCAAGAAGCTTTTCGGCCACAGGTTTGAATTCTGTTTCCCAATATATTTTGTGGTAGTCTCTTATGTCTCTGTCGAGGCTGTAATCCACTGATAGCTCCTCATCTGTAATCAGGGAAAATATCATTATTAGTTTTGAATAAAATAAACACAACTATTTATTTTATGACCACAACATGTGCAATTTATCAGTTTTGTATGTTCTTGGCTTAAAAGCAACTCTGTTTAAACCAAATTAAGCATCTCGAGGGATTTAGCTTTAATTGAAACTAAAGGATGCAACAGTCAAAAAAAAAGAAAAAAAAAATTGTGGGTTCTACTGTTACCACACTTCAAAGGTAATAGCAGAGCTATGTGTCCAAGGTCACGTTTATTGTGACTCAGCCTGGAAACTACTTGAGTTTGAACATTATCCACAGAGATTTTGCTAAAGTAAGTCAATAATCCAATGCATCTAGCTACAGCTATGCTTTTATTTTCCTGTCATAGATCCCTTTCTTAACAGGGCTTATGCACTCCGTTTCCACATACCCTCAAGCACACGGACCACGTTAGTATAATACTGGTGCTCTCCTTTCCTCACATACTTCCTAAAGATATTAGGACAGCTAGAGGAAGGAAACATTAGGAATGAAAGGAAGCTGTCTTGCTTTATACATGTTCTTTCTCCTCCATTTTTCTTGGTGTTGGACATAGCAAGGAAGTAAACCCTTCCAGGAGGAAGAAACCAGTCTCCAAATGGAAGCAGGCTCCTGAATTGGGAATTTGCATTACAAATACAACTGATAAAGGTGAACAAATGCTTTGAAGCCAGGAGCTTGGCACAGTTCAAGAGAAAGGTTATTCGACAGCCCTCAGGCCCCAGACTGACCTAAAATGAAAATACAGCCCTCCACCCAACGGGCAGTGTGACTTATCTCTGCTCTACACTGTGGAAGAGCACTAGGTCTGTTAAGCCCATTACTCTGTAACAGAACTCACTGCACATCCACAGCAAGCATGGGACAAAACTGAAGCTGAAGAGAGACTTAGTTACCTACTTTGTTAGTTTGACTTATCATCAAATTTTATTAGGAAACTTTATTTAGAAGAGCAACTATTTGCATTTAGAAGAATGAAACGGTCCTTAGGTAGAGGATATGGCCTGAGTTGTGACAGCTATAAAGGAAGAGATTGCATTAAGGAAAACACATCACATCTCTGCAGGAAGAAGCCTTGTAGCCAGAGATACATTCTAGCCTATGACATCAAATCCGTATTCATCAAACTCAAGGAATAATTTAGGTTGGAAAGGACCTCTGGAGGACAGCTCTGGACAGCTGGGCCACCCTGCCCAAAGCAGAGTCCACTTAGATCAAGCTGCTCTAGTCTAAGTCCAATGGAGTTTTGAACATCTCCAGAGAAGAAGAATCCATTGCCTCTCTGGGCAATCTCATCCAGTGCTTAACCACCCACATGGTATTTTTTTTTTCCCCTGATATTTAATTGGAATTGTTTCAGCTTGCAATTCATGCCCACTGGCTCCTGCCCTATCAATGTCACTGTAGCCTAACACATGCAAATTTAATCTCAGCAGTAAAGAAATGAGCAATAGACCCTGAAGAAGAAGATAAGGGATTACTGTTTTTGTTTTCAGGCAGAATTGCTTTGCCTACTCCTGGAATGGTTTTCATATCCAAATTCATTATTTTCTAACACATAGGAAGAATCATTTCTCCTTTTTATTAGACAGCTGTGACTCACCAGTGTTGACAAGGGTGCCCATAAGCCAAAAATATGGAATCTCTGGGGTTGGTAATGCCCGCCAACAAGAACAAGGAGCAGAACCAGTTCAAAAGCTGAAATGTTGAATCAAAAGAGTACATCTCCCAGAGCAACCCTGGGGATAAGCGTCCCCCATGGAAGCTGTGCTTCTTCAGACAATTACTTGGGACTCTCCTCAAAACTAGCAAAATTGGGTGCTGACCAAACAGCATGTGGACAACTCAGGCACACTGGGTCTGCATGCTATAGGGAAACCTGAAATCCAGAACTCAGGCTGTAGTCTGCAGGGACTACCCAATTAAGAGTGAAGGGGCAAGTGAAGAGAAGTTTGAAAAGAGAGAAGGAAGGAGACAGAAGTGTGCCCTGTGCACTGAACAGCACGTAATGCCCATGCTCAGAGGTGTTTTTCCAAGACTTAGGCTTATCTGTGCTGCTGCTCCTGAGGGACTGGGTCAAAGCAAAGCTCATGTGCAGGAGAAGGAAACATCAGCCTCACGGAGCTTGGAGACAATAAAGGGGCAGGAGACTCAGAAGCAGCTGAAATCCCTCTCGCTGAGAGAAAAGCAGTGACAGTGTGGGAGGAAAGCAGCCTGCTGCTGCCATCAGGAAGGGGAAGAGAAAAAGAACAACACCTCTTATCCAGGCTTCCTTGGCCCTAGGAACACTCTTGTTTGGCTGTTTCCTCTCCCCATCGTATTGCTCATTATATCTTCTGTCATCTTGTTCCAGGCAGGAAAAAGAAAAAAAGGGGGAAGACAGGAGCCCTAACGAGAGCAGGTGACCTGGGTCTCCAGTCCCGTGCTCCATTTTTTTGAGCTCCTCCTCACTTTGTTGGTTCTTACACATCAGATCTGCTTCCTCTGTGTGCTGAGATGTGCCTTCTCTACAGTTACTCTTCTGACTACAGTTCAGAGGAAGACTAGTTTTCTGATATAATTCTGGTGTATTTTTAATTAAGTATCATTACCAGGCAGTGACTGGAATATTCCAATTCATGACTTGTACAAGTTAATGAAGTTTCAATTACTGCCCAGCCTCAACTCTGCAGTTAAATTAATTGATGGAACCAGCATTAAATGTAGAGGAAAGAGTAAGAAACATTAAGAATTATCTCTCTCTATATATATATAAAATTCACCTAAGAGTGATGTGAGCAGCACTAGAAGTGTGTCAGCATCTTCTCCAAAGCACGAGGCAGTACTTGTGATGTTCTCACTGTAGTTCCACAGGGTTTTACATATCAGACATGCCAGCTGCCAGTCTGCTGGCCCAAAATCTTGTAAACAATCAATTAACCTGTCAATATGAAACAAAACCATGATTTTGTTCAATGCTCTTATCTCCAATAACTTCTGAACCCAACTGGCCATTTTCAATCATCATCATTCTATTTAACCATCTCAAAATACTAGCAAGTATAAAGCAAAAAAAAAGAAGTTTAATATCTCAAATATAGCAAATTTTGACAAATTTCACTATAATCTGTGACTGACTCTAATCACCACCACTAGAAGAGAAACTGCAGAGAGCTAGACCACACTAAGAGTCCATCCACGAATCAGAAGAAGAGTTAAGAAAAAGTTTCAGCCAGAGCTTTCAGCTTAGTATACATCAGAAAATGTAACCAGAACAAATAAATCCAAAAGAAGAGAGTTTTTACTGCTATTTCCGTGGCTCAGAATTACATGTTACATTCAGTGAAGTCTGACCTATTTTGCAGATGTCTTTCGTTCTTCTATTGTAATCCTTCAACCTGCATTCCCAATGGATTCCTCTCAGAAGTGCCTGTTTTATCAAGGACCATTAACTTCTTAACCTTTCTCCCAATGTATCATTTCCTCGCAGACATCAAATTCAGCCTATAGCATAAGGAAGACTCTGGAATTAAGCTGCCTACATCTGCTTACATAAAGTGTTCCCGTTACCAACTGGCAGTATTTTTACAAGTCCTGGGGCAGCAGAAGCAAACATTGTTCTTCACCTGCTGTCCCTAGTGATCTCTCCAACAGTAATCTGCTCACTGCTGGTCTCCTCCTCACCCCAGGGCCCCCACTTCCTCTCTCTCCCCAACTTCACTGGGAAATTGATAAAATTATGATTAATAAAGGGAACACAGGTGATACCTATTACATTCAGGTATTCAAAAACATCAGTAACTGAAAGGCAATCAAAAAGAGGCCAAATGCCTCTCCTCTCCAAAGGCAGTCACTGTTGAGGACCAGGAGGCATCCATCAAAAGCAAAAAGAGCTTGCTCTATTTTTTAGAAGTTTAATTCTCTGATGAGACTAATGATGATGACTCTAATTTCATGCATAATCACGGCTGCTACATATTTGTACAATAACCTAATTTCTAAATATCCACAGAGCTGGTTTTGTGCGGTCAGGATGACCTCCTCAACAGTTACTTTCATATCCTCTAGATTTATTCCATATTGTTGCTATATTTCCTTCCTTCTTCAAAAAAATTCAGAAAGCATATGGAAAATCCTGTTATTGAAATTACTAACATTTATTTTCAATTAGCCTGCAATTTATTTTTACTCTTGTTTTTTAGCTTTCAAATTTTGCAATATAACCAGAACCTAGGAAGGAAAGATGCCCTGTTTACATTGCATAAAAGAAATAATTGTGTAGTGTATGAACCTGAATGCATTTCAAAGCTAGATATATTGCTTCATAAATGTGGGTTGTATCAACAGCTTTACAAGCATCAGAACAAGATCTTTCATGTTGCTCCAATTAAAGTGTATCTGCTATTATCTGAGTATCAAAGTCACAAGCGTTGCATCCTCAGTGGTTTTTCAACATCTAATACCACTTACACCATTAGCAAGCTTTACACCTGAACTCACAGAGAGAGGAGACCTAGAAGCTGTTCTATGCTGAACACGGCCTTATCACATAGCTCCAACTTAGTAGCTATAAAAATTGCAAGAGATCACATAGGGTAAAATAGTTCCTGAATAATCTTCACGCTTGCAATGCACACACAGTAATGGTGTCTTATTAAGTGCAGATTTAGCTCGCAAGGATTTGGTTGAGTTGAACACAGCACGAGCAGCTCCTGCAAAGTCATGCCCTAGTTACTGCACTGTATGGTACTCTCCTCCGAGAGAGGTATCATGAGGATCTTTGGAACCTTATTTCTTTGTTGGTGGGCAGGAAGGAGCTCAACCACACCATAGTGCTTTCCCCAGAAAATGCTGGAAGAATATATAAAGCTCTTGAAGACTTAGATCCTGAGTATTTATTCAGTATGTATCTCTTTTACAAGCTTGGCCCCAGTGAAACAGAATCTGTCTGAAACCCCTGGTCCACACTTGTGGAACTTGTCTTTTTTTTTTGTAAACACACTCAAGGACTTACTTCCCAATTCCTCCTTCTTCCTTCAGCAGAGCTCTTCTGTTTTTATCTACAGTGAGATTGAGCAGAACTCCACAAGCAGAATAGCAGACATCTTGATTCTTGGCATCAAGTAAAGCAATCATGAACTTGTAAACTGGGTTGTAAAGAAGGAAACAAAATTATTGAAAAAAGAAGTTTATGATACAAGTGACATTACAACATGCTAACCAAACACGTATACACAGAAAGCAGTGAGATGTGCTTCACTGAAGCAGGACCTACTACCCAAATACATAACGCAGTAGCCTGCTGCTATGAAGCTGCCGGAAGAAGCACAGGAAGTGGTGCTAACCATTACACCATGCTCAACACCCGTTTCTTCAACAACTGCAGCATTCTAGAAGCAAAATTCAAGAAGCAGATGCTGGACTTGCCAAATGTTGTGGCACTTTCACTGGACTCTGCAGTCAGCAGGAAGTGAAAGACCGTCCCAGCAAGGGAGTCAGTCTTGTCTAGTGGAGAAGCAGCCTCTTGGCTCTTCCTGAGCTCAGGGCCCCACGCTCTGATATCTCCACGTTGGAAGACTCTCTCTTCCAACAGACACAGCTCTTTAGTAACCACTACCAAGTATGAGCTCTAGGGTATAGCTGAGAGAGAATTTTCTCCTCCCAAAGCAGAAGTATGTCCACCTCATATGGGGTTCATGTTGTGGCATATCCTCTCACTTGGAGCACAGTCAGATAAAAGCAAAAAATGTGTTAGAGTGAATTGTTGTTTAATTCAACTTTTGTAACACATCACTTCTGGAAAGCAAGGAGCTGTCATGTTACCCAAAGCTCTTCAGACACCAAAAGGAAAAGCACTTGAGAAGGCTTGTGCACTACTCAGAGGCAAACAGGAGGTCCCTCTTTGCTGAGGTGGCCAATCATCTTAAGCACATGTTACAAAGTGCTATAAGGTATCAAATGGTATAATCAAAAACTTAATTATGAAACTAAAGGAGAATTAAGGTGGATTTTCATTTTATATCAAATAAACCTGTAGGACTTGAGGAACAGAGTGAACAAAAACTTCAAAATTATTATTTTTAGGTATTTTTAGGTAATTATTTTACGTAATTTAGGTAACTCTTTTGGTTTTATTTAACTTCATAAAGGCACATGCTAGAGACATTTATCCTACTCCAATAATTTTCATTTTAATGAAATTGAAATAAAATTGTGTTTATAATAACTGCTATTTGAGTCTAAGATTTGCACCACTTACAAAACATGACATAATATTGCTTTTACCCTTCAAATGAGACAGCTTATTAGCAACTTCTCATTTTTAGAGCTACAGACATTTTAAAAGCATTCCTCCAAGTACAAAAGTAACTCACTCTTTTTCTGTATGATGAAGTCACATATCTCATGATACTGGGAAAGATTGCCAAAGACTCTTACAGCCTCCACAACTCCATCCATACTGTTGCTCATTAACAGCTTTAAAAGCACTATTGGATTGTAGAGAAATGAAATAGAAACAGTTACTGCTATATCACAAGCACATGCTTGTTTTTTTTTTTTTTAATTAATAAACACCAGCAGCAACGGATAAACATAATACATGTGAACATCTATCTCTCTGGTTGCAATGAAGGGGAGGGGGTGAGCAGATGGTAGAACAACAGCTAAATTGTGCGAAGCTTTGAAGATGAGACAAAGAGCTCCAATGAGAAGGTTATGCGAGAAGGAACAGAGGAGGACTTGTGAAGACAGCCTAGGCACAGTCGGAATCGTGGACAACACTTGTGCTGTACAATTTTGACTGGGCTCATGTGAAATTCCAGCAAAGAAGAAAAAAAGTCATAGGGCATGAGAGAAATGACTAGACCCTGAACAGAAGGTTTTATGATACTACATCTGCTTAAACTCAAACTACCTGCTGACATTAGCTGTATTTTCCTCCCAGTGCTACTATAACAAGCAAATACATTTTCTCTGAACAGCTACTTAATATTGCCCCGGTCTGAAATATTTACTTCTTTGCTGCTTTGTTGTTCAACAGTTTCACATACGAGTAGCGTGCAACAGAGACTTCAGCTTCCCCTACAAAAGGCAACCTCACATAGGTTTTTGGTACGTGCACAGAAACCACATTTACCAGTCTTCTGTGATGAAGAAGGGAACCACTGAAATCAAACATGTAAATGATTCAAAGAGTTAATTCATAGCCCTTCCACCACAGAAGAGAAAGAAGAGACTGGCTTCTTTGCCATCACTTCCTTCTTTGAAGGCTGCAATATGGAACACGCCTCGAATTTGTCTCAGGGAGATATCTGGAATAACTATTTTTTGTCTTTGAGAACCACCCACTTGCAAGTATTCTCAAAACATCTCTTGGAGGAGGTTTTCTGTCAAAAGGTTTTCTCTGTCCTTGCAGTTCAGGCAGAGGGAAGGCGATGGGACTGGCACCACATGCTAACAACAAGAACAGGAGGAGAGCAGAAGGAAGAGGGAAAGGACTAAGGCATTTGTCTATGAAGTTCATTCTTCTGCAGCTGGCAGTAAGAGAACATTATTCCTGGGGAATAAAGTGACTCACAAGACAACAGCAGAACTGTTCACTAGGGATGAAGTGACATCTAGCAAGTCAGGGCACTAGGTTGAGAGACAGAATATAGAATATTTTCTTTCTGCTCTTTAATTCTACTCACTTTGAAAACTTCAGCCTCTGTCTCTCCCCATATCTCATCTAGTTAGAGAGTCAGGTATTCAAGGCAGAGACTCTATCTTCTGAACAAACATTAATAGACAGGATGCAGAACTCAGAGGCAGGTCCCACACCTCACTAAAATATGACTACTGCACATACTGAGAACTCACACCATTCCTACACAGGCAAAGGATTCAGCAGCCAGAAACAAAGTCAGAGTTGGCAGGTCTAGAAGGTAGTAGGAAGAAGAAGGAAAAAAGATAACATATTTGAAGTAGCTCCAATTAGATGTGAAAAGCAATGTGATTACTTTGGTTCAGGCATATGGATTTTGAGTCTAGCAAAAGTCGCTACCCCAAAAACAGCATGGTGTAAATCACTTGGGGAGAGAAAGAAGGGTTTTGTTCAACAATCCAAGTATTTCCACACAAGTCACAGAATTGTAGTCCCCAAGAATTACAAATTGCTAGAAGAATTTATAAAACTCATATTCCTGCACTACAATACCACAAAATACTACCAGTGTCTTTATGAGCTATCAAACACATAATTTCCACTGTCAGAAAGCTACACAGATACTGAATTCAAAGTCCTTACTCTCTGCAATATGTAGCTTCTTGTCTTCAATTGCAGAACTCCTCACTTTGTAGTAGGATAAATTGTTGATCGCTGCTGCAGCATTGATAACCAGCTCCTCACAGTCATCAATTGACTTGTACTCTGATATTAAAAAAATATATATATATATATATATTATATGTGTGTATATATGACACGAGTCAAACTTAGAAGGGCATCACAGCTGAGAAGCAAACAGAATCACAGGTTGCACGACTGCAGAACCAGGCCAGTTAAGACTCTTCCCAATCTGCCTGACCCGTAAAGGGTTACGACTATGGCCCGACAGCTGCTGCTCCAGTCACCTGGACCAGTACTCTTAGAAAAGTTCAACCTCGCTCAAATCTTCTCTCATGGACTTTCAAACTTTCACTTCAGGATAAAGCCACCAAAAAGAACTGCAAAAAGCCCATGCACAGGAATACACCCGAGCTAGGTATCAAACCACAGACACAGAAACGTTGGGCACTATGACACATTAAAAAACACAACTTCAACATTATTTGAAACATTCATAGAATCACAGAATGGTTAGGGTTGGAAGGGACCTCTAGAGGTCATCTAGTCCAACCCCCCTGCACACACAGGGTCACCTAGAGCACGTGGCACAGGACTGCATCCAAGCGGGTTTGGAAGATCTCCAGAGAAGGAGACTCCACAACCTCTCTTGGCAGCCTGTTCCAGGGCTCTGTCACCCTCACTGTCAAGAAATTTTTCCTTAAGTTCCTGTGGAACTTTTGGTGTTTCAGTTTGTGGCCACTACCTCTAGTTCTGTCGGTGGCCACCACTGAAAAGAGGCCAGCACCATCCTCCTCACTGCCTCCCTTGAGGTACTTATAGACACTGATTAGATCCCCTCTCAGCCTTCTCTTCTCCCAGCTCTCTCAGTCTTTCCTCATAGGGCAGATGTTCCAGTCCCCTGATCATCCTTGTAGCCCTGCGCTGGACTCTCTCCAGCGGCTCCACATCCTTTCTGTACCGTGGAACCCAGTGGAGCCCTCTCTCTTAGGAGATCCTGACAGAAGGAATTTTAATCAACGTAAAATTTCCTGGTACACTGACAAAGTCTAAAAAATGGTTATACTGATTCATCTCATTCACCTAAAGGAATTAAAAGAGGTTTCATTCACAAGGAGACAACATCTTGCAGGAAACTAATTGAGACGAAGCTCAGAGTTCAGGGAGGAAGCCAGAGACAAGCTTTGAGACTTACATCCTTATAAAACTGACTGCTGACCAAGGAAGCTCTCACAGGGTATAAGAAAGAGTCTATGGACTTGAGTGTGTCTGAAATCCCACATGCCTGGTGGCCAACACAGCTAACTAGCATACAAGTGGGCTGACTGCTTTACACAGTATTTAATGCTCTCATCACACACTAAAAAACACAGTCCTCTGAAACATCTTAGCACTGTTAAACTCTGTTACTGGGAGAACAGACTCCCCAGCTCTAGCCTATAATTAAATTTATAAAGGGAACAGTGAGCAATAAGGAACTGCAGTCCTAAATCCCAGGTTGGAGAGAAAGAGAAACTACCTCCCACTCAAAAAGATATCAAGGTTGGAAACCTCAAAACAAACAAACAAACAAACAAACAAAAACCCTACACACAATGAGACAAGTTTTATGAGAAGGCTAACAGTTATGGTGAAATGGGCAGGGGAGGATAATTCCAAAATAATTTAGAACTGTCACAAAAACTGCAAATCTGAAAAAATAACAATGCAAATTGCATAGCATTTGTTAAGGATGCCTCATAGTATGAGCTCAGGGGGAGACATATTTAAAATAAAATTCTAGTTTGTTTTTCCTTAATGATCAAATTTTTAAATTGTACCATTGAATGAAACAATGAAGCATCCTCTTCCCCCTAGACACTAAGAAGTTGGTACCAAAACAGCAACGCTTTCCTGTCTCTACGTAGCGCAATTTATGAGGATCAGCAGCAGCACTGTTATTTTAACAACAGGATCAAGTTAGTTATGGCTCACTCTAAGAAAGAAGGTTAAGGAATGAAATCTTGAACTTTCCTTGCAGGTTCCACAGACCGGACAGGTTTTATTACCTAGTACCGTGATAAGTAATTCTGCAACAGGATGAGCAGCTGCCAAGGCTGCTCCTACACTGGGATGATTGGAGAGGTTGGCCAACACTCTGATCAGCTTCGTAAGAACATCTTCAGCTTCTGAAGGATACTTTGGGTTTTTCTTTTCTTCTCCTTTTTCACAGTTCCTTTTTTCTGCATTCAGATCAATTTGATGGTAGGTTTGGAATAATGATATCAGTGTGTTAACACTTCCTTTTTCTTTAAAAAATTGCTCGCGGGCCTGGTTATTATTTGCTGTTAAATTCCCAAGAATGAAGACAATGCGGACAACCAAATCCTGCAATAACACGAATAAACCACATTACAAGGAAAACTATTAGAAGCTATTAACTGCTTAAGAAGAAGATAGTATTTCATTTGCTTCACAATTCAGCTGGCAGCAAGTTCAGATATCTGAAAGAATGCTAAATAAGAAAAAATAGGAATAATTTTTAATGTTATTTTTCGTAGCCCTGGTTAGAGAAGAAATTAAAGATATTTGACAGACAACACAGCACAACACCAGAGTTTGCTACTAATGATACTAAACTAATGAGATGTCTGGCATAGGTAATCTATTTTTATCCACAGTAATCTTAAAACAGCACTTCATATAGCTAGAATAATCATATGAGCCAGAGCTTACTAATCTTTCAAGCAAGTAAATGCCAGCTATGATGTCTATAGAGTACCTTCCCCTTTTCTCTAAGCTGCGTTAGTATTTAAAAAGTATCAAGCAATCTTAACAGAGTTAATGAATCTCAGTGCTTATCTATTGCAAAAGATAAACTAATACTCCTTGATTTGTTACTGTTAAATCCATGTTAGCTCTTACTCATCTCCTTGTTGAGTCCAATTGCCTATATAGCTGAAGTACATGCTCTAGATATTTACCAGAAATTTAATCTACATTGAGTGCTGTTTTACTTGCCCATTCCTCCTCTTTCTCCTCTTCCTAGGGAGGTGACATACAACCATGCCATCCCACACAATTTCTCAAAAGTTTCATAAATTAGCCTTTCAAGCCCTTTATTAAGCACCAAAGCATACATTTCATCAAGCCTAGCTGTTTTGAAGACACTTATAGACACACACTCTATAAACACTCTAGCTCATTCTTTAGTGATAAAAGAACTTGGGCTGGAATAGGGTCAGTCATTGGATTATACGCAACCCTTTCAGAAAATAGAAGAAAAAAAAAAGGCCTTAGACTCTTCAATATTCACAGTATTATCTGTCAATAATTTTCATCCTCTTTTCAACACTGTAGCAATTACTTATTGTCTTTTTACCATTAATATGCCAGAGACACTTTTCCCACTCTTTTTTATGTCCCTTTCTAGTTGCATCTCATATTGTCACGTTTTTTCTGCTTTTGTATATGTTATTGCTACCCTTTTATTCTCGTGGTGAGACCTGCTTTCTAATTTTACACATTATCCTGAGATCTCATGATTTAAGCAAGCTGATCTCTTGAAGCATTCCTATCTCTGCCCTTCAGCAAAACATTGCATTATCTCTCATTGCTTCATTTTAGACATATTGAGATAGAACTTTTTTTTTTTTTTTGGCAACAGAAGTCATTCTTAATTGAAGTGTTCTTCAACAACATCCCATCTTTTTGTTACCCACCTGTATGGAAGAAAAAAAAAAAAAAAAAACAGAAAGTCTGAACTCATCCTAGTATAAACAAATTACACTATTTCCCTCTGTCATTTGCATCAAAATCTACTCAGTTCCAAAGAAAAAAGTCCATAGGCTTTATCTGAATACTACAATTGAAGAAATGCTGTTTCAAGTACAGCACAGCAGTCTCCCCTTGGCTGCTAAACTGCTGTTCTTGCACTGACCAGGATTTTGGTAAACAATTTACTTGATATCTTTCTTTAAATGCAACAATAATATTCACAGCTGTTCTAATCCTACACGGTACTAGTAACATAAATTAACTGGGCACAATTCCACTTGTTAAAATATACATATTAATACTGAAAGTAATCAGAGAATTTGTCTGTACTTCCACACACAACTTCACCAATGAGTCTCAGGTCTCAAGTCTCTGCCACAAGACCCGGGCACTAACATCCACTTAAGGGCAAGAAGGTGGATGCTATCCCCAAATTTGTGAATCAGGCAGTCTCCTAAGTGAGGAACAGGTTCTCTCAGTTTTATGTTTAATACAATCATTCCACAGGACCCCTTAAAAATAAATAAAAAATAAGCATCATTATTTTGTTAGCTTCTAAATGTCACCCAGACAAAATTTTTATGACCGTTCCTACTGACTAACCACTGAGCGCTTTCACCTTTGCTGGCACAAGCCCCAATTCACACAGGCTGTAAGAATTTGAAACAAACAACTGATGAATCAGAAGAGAGAAGTGAAAAAAAGCAGGCAGTCTCGTTCGACTCGTTTATATTGACTTTCTAATTTTGGTCAAAACAATATCAGCCCAGCAACGGCTCTACCCAATCAGCAGACAGACAAACAGCTACTGTACAGCAATCAACTGATATTTTGAGCCGTGTGAGCTCAACTGTTCTTTCCACCTACAGGCTATCAAAATAAACTTATAAAATACAGCGTCTTTTTAGCCAGGCACATCCGGTTTTAATAGCACATTACCAAAATCTCATTACCTCCCAGCGACAGCTTAACTAGTGGAGTCAAAGAAAGAAAAAAAAAAAAAAAGCCAGTACACTTCTTCTGAGCAGTACAGTACTCTAAGGTTTGTATCTTCATTTTTGGCTATTTTATTTTTTAAATGCTCATTAGGTAAGCACTGCAAGAGTGACAAACACCAGCTTAGAATTGCAGTGTAAAGAAATATATTTAAATTTGAATGGCATCTTGACACTGCTTGTGAGACTAAACCCGTACAAGGCAAATAAAGCAAATATGAGTATAAATAGATTAGATCATGATACATCAAATATTTGGAGATGTATTTACTGAAATAAATCATACATGGAATCTCAGACATTCCTCCATCTGTACAGAAAAATTACATACTGGTTATTTATTGCATTATCTTATGTAACATGAAGATTTTAATATGTATGGCACTAAAGACTAAAGATTGCGCTCAGTTCTTTCATCTTCCCAGGGAGGCATTCTTCTGAGATGTGCTGTCTGCAGAGTGCAGCCAAACATGACTGGAAAGGGCGATGAGAGACCTCTTAGCTTCCAAGAAACATGTCCAGAAAAGCTCCATAAGGGGCTCATTTTTTGGCTTTTCTTCCAATCTGTTCAGAAACTACAATATTTTGTTTTTAAAGGGGGTAATGACAACATATATTCTGTCAACTCTTAAGACTTAATCTTCTGACAACCAGAGTCACATATATATCATTGCTGGTTTGGAAGTGTTTTTCCTTTAGCTGATTCTAAAAACCTGTTCCTCGCACTGCACGAAGTGCAACGTACTCAAAGCAGAGGTATTCAGTGTGCTTGCTGAGTCATGGAACAGCAATTTATCTTAGCAATTAAAAAGTATTTGCCCTTTTCCATAAATCTCAATGAACACGGCTACAAAGAGTACAAGTTTATTTACCAGAGAGAAAGTAAAGCCAATTAAGTAGATAATTCCTAACTCCAGAAAGATAAGCAAGACAGGGAGGGAAGACCACTGCAAAGTCTGTACATCTTGGACAAATATCTGAGTTCAGTCTGTTTGCTACCTGTAACTGCCTTTGGTGAGAAGCGAAAATCTGAACACAAAAGTTCAGACTGAATTGCTAGCTGTAAGTGAAACGTGCTTTCCATGCTATACACATTTAACAGAGGCATTTCTAACTCCATCAGCTGTCCAGCAAGATGAACTACTTTTAGGCCTCATTTGGATCAATTTTACACTTAATTCTCAAATTCATCTTTCTGCTTTAGTATCCTTCAAAAAGAAAAATGAGATTTTTCTTTGCAGGGTCCAGTAGCCCACTTACACAACAAATTAAGAGCAGTTGTGCCATCTTGTTCCAAACACAGTAAAGATGTAACTTGAAGTGTGAAAATTCCAGATCAAACACAGAAATAACAAATGAAACTTGTATTAAGATGGCAGAAAAAACACCAAAGTGGTGGGGGAGACAGTGGAGAGAGAGCAGCCTAGAAGTATCAAAGCAAACTGTCAAATGAAGAATGTCAAAAAGAAACGAAGAAGCCATCAAGCTTTCAGAGGACCAAGAAAATTTTGGATATTCTTGAAGCACTTTGCCAGTAAAGAGAAAACTCCCCACAGATAAAAATGCAATTGAAGGCAAAGAAAGGACATTAGAGTAACTTTGTTCTACTTCTGCACAACACAGGCCACAAGGCCATGACCAGTAAGTTCTCCATTAAGAAAACTGTTTACGTATACGTTTTCAGAAACAGGCACATTTTTACAATGTGTGTTAGCAACTAAGAACTCACGTCCTCAGGTTAGTGAGCAGCAGCGGGTCAGGGAAAGGTAGTAAAGAAAGGAAAGCATGTTGTCGAGAGACCAGCATTTGGTGAAGAGCAGGGCATTTGCTCTCCTGAGAAGCATTTCAAGAACTCACAAACTGAAAAAAATTGAATGCTATGTCCTCCATGGAATTGCCCCAATGCCCGTTGATCTGCCTGGTTAAAATGTCTGCTCTTATTTGTAGTGTGAATTTGCACAGCTTCAGCCACTACTGTTTTTTTTTTTATTATTTTTTTTCTCCTCCTTCTTCCTTAGAATAAAGGACAGTCAGAAATCCAAAATCATAAATCTCATTCTTACATGTATTCTAAACAGTTGACTTGTTCACAGTGTAATCTGTGTCTTTGATAAATCAAACTGCTTAAACTTGTTTTTTGAGGAATTCAGATCATTCTTACAGCTCTTTGCATTATCTTTTGTAGTATGCAAACACCAGAACCAGGCAAAATATATATATATATATTTTTACTAACAGTATCAGTAGCAAAGAACAATATTACTTTCTTGTTTTTCTTATATGACAGTCTAGTGTTTACCTATTCTAATATTACCTTTGGTAATAACATGTACCAAAGATACTTTGGTATCTTCTAGTACACCAGAACAGCAGGTTGTATAGGATATCTGCCAACAATGGCTGCATGACTAAAATCTTTGAGTTCTACATTCCCTGATCATTTCAGGGCATACCTTTTATATTGTCCTTACTTCAAACAACAACAACAACAAAAAAGGGAAAAAATCAATACAGTATTAGGAAGATGACATACATTGTCAGGCATACTGTCAGAAAACATACTGTATGAAAAGAATGACCTTCTATTCTTCTGTTCTGGTTATTTAGATTAATCAGCAGGGAAATGCTTTCCAGCTGTCAGTATATTTATCCCGAGATGGATATTTTCTTCTCGAAAAAGTCTAAGTTCAGGATAGAATGATTGATCACTTATGAATATGCATGTGCACACACAAAACCCATGAGAAAAATCTCATACTTTGATTCTTTAACGGCCAGTTACTACATCTCTTTCATAGTTTTTTAATTGCCCATGGCACTGTGGCATTGGGCTGCTCTACAGAGAGGAGGAATATAAGCTACATGTTTTATAGCTTATGTGTTTCTTTTTTTTCCTACTTCTATCAGGTTTGTAAGGTACAAAGGTCTACAAACCTTAACAAGAATTTCTTTCAGCAGAAAGGGCAGGACAAGCACCCACTCTCCTTTCCATTCACTGTTTGGTTCCCAACCCATGTTATATCTTCAGTCTTCGTGAAAGAGAATGTATTCATTTGTATTATTTGTATGGTTGTTCAACAAGCAAGGCTGGGCAGTGGTGCAGGTCATCACAATCCAGCAAAAGGCAGGGAGTTTTTTTGGTTTTAAAAATTATTGGAATCCGGGTCAGTTCCCTGACCTGATGTGGTCACAGGCCACACAAATGTGGCCATGCAGTCACAAACAGCTGTCCTCAGCCCAAATGAGGAGATGACACGGCGGGAGGGTGGTGAAAAGTGAGTCACAGAAGCACAAAGAACACTTTGGGCATCACTGCTGAGTTCTTTAGAGGCAAACTATGAATACAGACATGCAAACACCAGCAAAATAGTAATTAAAAAAGTATATATATTTTTCTAAATTAAAAAAAAAAAAAATCTTCATTTTCTCCTAAGACTATGATGCCACTGAGCAGAGTGCCAATAACACACTTGGAACATTCAAGAGGCAAACACCTAAATCTGATCTAAACATAACTGCACACTGGAATCTACTGCTGCAGCACGGAATCTACTGTGGCTGCTTTGGTTATTAAATGACTTACATTATATGACTGCCTGACTGAAATGGACAGATAGCAAGTTCCTGGCAGCTCATCACACCATTCTCTGTAAGCCAGCCAGGAAAACAGCAAGGAATGCCAGTTCCTGCATGCAGATAAGCCTTCACCTAATAAATAAAGCCAGAGACAAAGCAGGAGACGTTTTGTGCATTTACAGGCCCCACCTGGTCCTTCCCTACTGCAACAATCCTAAGAGCCAAAAGGACATTCAAGAGCCTTGAAAAAGGAGACTTTCTCAGAGGGAGAAAAGAAGAATTCTCACCAGAAGAAACCTGCTGGCTCAAGGCTATAAACAAAGCTGGGACCTGGTGCTTGATAGCTGCAACTGGAATGGAACCCAGGAAGATTCAGAGACAGCAACCCAATAAATGGGGGCATCTGCTTAGAAAGGATGACAGAGTAATTTCAGTCTGTTCTTCATTTAAAAATTTGCTTTTCTTTTTACAAGCATTGTTAAATTAAACAGGTAAAGCAGTATGCAAAAATCATAATTACAAATTAATGCAGTTGTTCTAGCTGATGCAAGAGATGCAAAACTAATAACAAATCTTTTCAAACACATCAGGAGCAGACAGTCTCTCAGCATCTGTAAGACTAACTGATAATCAGGATAAAACACAAGCACTGAGAGAAGAAAACGTCACTGCAGAGAAGCTAAACGAGTCCTTTGCATTGATTCATGCTCACTATGAAAGAGACCGGGATGATTATAGCCCTTCTCTAGGGAAGGCTCATCAGAGGATCTGTCCAAAACTAAAGCAATCATAAACAATTTTAAGGAACAAACTGACAAAAACAAACAGGAACAAATCATCAGGACTAGATGATAATCTCTCAAGAGTTCTAAAAGAACTCATTAATTAAGTAGCTTAATTACTAACAGTGATGTGCAACCTCTCACTTAAAACTGCCTTGATGCCTGAGGACTGCAAGGATAACAAGAATGACATCCATTATTAGTATAGGATCCAAGAGAGATTGAAGTCTGATGTCTGAACCAGATAAATTAGAAGAAAACATTAAAAACTGGACAGTTGGATGAATGCAATTCACTTGAAGACTCTTCTAAAGTCAAGTCCTGACTTACCATATTCTTTCAAGGGATCAACAAGTCTGTGCATAAAGACAACCCAGATGATATTGTCTATATGCGTTTCCAAGAGACTTTTTACAAACCCACTCACCCAAATCCTAATGAAACTAAACAGTCATGCCATAAGGGGGAATGTTCATATATAGGTTATGATGCGAAGGCGGAAAAACAGAATAGATTATTAATTACTTTGTGGGAGGAAGATGGAAAAACAGAGTAGATTCCTGCAAGGGAGGAAGTCTGTGGAGTTCCACAGACTTCTGTGCTGGGACTTGCCCTGTTCAACAGGTTCATAAAGAACCTGGAAAGGCAGGTGAGCAGCAATATGGCAGAGTCTGCTGTTGACACTAGGATATTCAAAGCAGTAAAGCCGAATGAGGACTGAAGAATAGAAAAAAAAGACATGTAGCAACGGGTAATAAAATGGCAGATGAAATTTAAATGCAGATAGACACAAAATGAAAAGAAACAGAACAGTCCTACCTCCACATGTAAATTTACAGCCTTTGAACCAACCATAACAACTCTGGAGAGTGATCTTGGGTAATGATAGACTATTCTTCACGGGGATTCCATGAAAGGCTAGCTTAAATGCTCACAGGACGGCAAAAAAAAGCAATCCAATTTTGGGAATTACTGGAAAAGAGAGAAACATATGCAAGTATACAATCTATAATATGACCAACTCTTAACTGCCATATGCAGGTCTTGTTCACTCATTGCAATGTCATAAGATGTTGAGAGCAAAGGAGCAAGGATGCACAATGGTATGAAATAGCTTCCATAACAGAAACAGCTAAGGAAACAAGGGCTTAAGTAAGCAAGGATTCTTCAGCCTGGAAGAGACAACCTGAAGGGAATCTGATAAAGTTTTAGAAATTCAGGAGAGGTGTGGACTGAGTGACTATCAATCAACTATTCAACAACTTATTTCAGTAACCAGAAGTTATCAGAGCAATCTAGTAGAAGCTAAATTTAAAACAAGCAAAACGAATTATTCTTGCAATGCACAGTTGCTATGGGAACATGTTGAGCATGTCAAAAGCTTGTATGAGGTAGAGAAGAAACTGGAGGAGCTCATGGAAAAGAAGTAGGCTAGGGTTTATTAAGTACATGGGGAACCAAATCTAGCTGAGGAAGACTTCAAACTGAAAACAGGAGGTTTGGAAAGCGTAGATGATAAATATCACATATGCTTGCCTAGTTTTCACTCTTCTCTAGACATTGGATTTTCCCCACCTGTAAGGTAAGGACGGACGGGCCTTTGCAGAGACCCAATATGATTAGTATTTTGTTTAATAGGCAAATGCTGCATTAAGTGACTCAGATGCTTAAAAAATGTTTTCTAATTAAATCCTGCTTAGGCTGAACTGAAGTATAAAGAGACTCTGTGGCTATACAGTAGGCACAAGATTTGATCTCCATAAATATTAGTCTCACACCCCATATCTGTGCACAGTCAGACTGAAAATAGCCTCTGGCCTGTACACTGATCAAAGATTACATGGGTTCTGGCAGGGCTCCTGAAGACCACCTAAACTCAGACAGTGCTTGACGGACTGACAGAAGGTACTGCCCTATTTACGCAATCTTCCTGCTCCAAAAGCGTGGCCTCCTTGTGGCTTCTGACACTAACCACAGCCTGAGAAAGTCATGCTTTATAGAGCTTATCTAAGGAGTTCAGAAGATGATGATCTGGAAGGAGTAGCAGCAGCTTGTTCAAAGATTTCTAGAGAGAGGCAAAACAGACTACAAAGTTCTGTAAGGCCTCTGCTGACACCTTTGTGTCACCTGACAGCCAGCAAGGGCTGTTTTGTTTCCCCCAAGCAAGCTTCAAAACCAGCTATGAGTAAAGTCAAGTAGAACATGCACTCCGGATGCTTGGAAAAGCGCTGCTGAATTCCTCAGTTCTACCTTGCAGATCCAGCTGTCCCAATCCTGCGTACTCCTTACCTAAGAGTATGACACATGAAATTAAGGTCTTTCCAACTAAGTTTTTCCCAAAAATCTTTCTCACAGAGCTCCTTTACTGCTCTCACATTTCTTCTGCTCCTCTAAACAGGACACAAAACGAGCTGGGAAAAGAAAAAAGAGTTGAAGCTGCACCGTGGTGAAAATGACAGAGACTAGCTGGGGTCAGCCATGGGATTCACAGTTGGTGTGAGAGCACAGCGTTAGTCAACATCTCCAGTCCTCATTCCATTTTTATTTTTACAATATTTAATTGTGGTTATTTTTAAAGTTACTGTTCTGAAAGCCCTTGAGAAAGACGTGAATGCTGTTGGTTTTTAATATATTTCCCAGTATGCTTTTAGCTGTCACAACTGCCAATAAAAAAAACACTATTTCCTTCTTTATACATCAGTTCTGAGGCCTATGGATTTTGAATGCTTTGCGTTAATAAAACTGATTTATTTCCTCCCTGCTGCTTATTTTGCCAACAGACAACTTCATTCACTCTGTGGTTAGTAGTTTTCTGTTCAGCAGGTATTAACTCTGGCTAAGTCACTAGCTGTGAGCATATGAGGAGGAGAGGGAAGATTAGCAGTGCTAACTGCATCTGATGAAAAATGTTCCACTCCTCACAGCTCAAGGGTTTATTGTATTCTGCACAGTGCAGAAAAGAATGTGCGCTGCATTAACCATGTCCCTCTTCCTGCTTCTGCAGGGCTTCAGTAAGGTAACACCTGACAGGTGCATGTTTGTTTAAAAAACACAGTAACAAAAAAAATATTCTGAAAACATTGCATGTGTAACCATCACAACAGAACGATTTGTTCTAATACAAATTACTTTCTTACTAGTTAAGATTTTGATAAGACAGTGGCAGAATTTAACATAAAAAGCTGCAATGATCTAGTAAAAAAAGAGATGTTCTAGACGCACTTAATAAAGCAGACAAAAGAGAAGCTGATTTCTCCATATTACCTGTCAGCAAACATTTAGAACTTGTAGGGGAGCCTTGTGGCACAAACCCAAAAGTCTAGAAAAGTTTCCCTTAAAATTAGATATTAAGATTGAGAGAAAATTGTTACTCAATTTAAGCTCCATATTTTCAGTCACGTAATTTGTTCTTTCATCTTTAGCTTTTATACAACGCTCACAAGGAAAAATATCTGGGAATCTAGTAAAATACCACGCATTGGATATTTCTCCTATTATTTACGTAGCGTTCTACTGAAGTGTTTAAGACTATACAGTGCAAGAACAGCCCGAAACAAAAAATGCTGACTTATGCTACAGAAATGTTAATCAACAGGCATTTAGAAGAACTGAAATAACATAATCTCTCTCCTTCTTTGATGAGCACTATCACAGAAAACAAGGAGGCAGGGAAACAGTAAAGGGAGAAAACATTTTTATATTTGGCTAGAGAAGGGATATAGATTGTGCAGCACAGCCAGTATTACTGCCCTCAATTGCCTTTAAAAATAGCAGCACAAAGACCTACTCCTAACAATTCCCCAAGATAAACTGCACAGGCTAACTACATGTCCTTCAGCTAGTTTAGGTTCTGAAGCAACTAAGGAAGTTCCCTCCTTTTAAGGATAATCTTATCGCGATTTAACATTCTGTGTTTTCAAGACCTCTCTCCACCTCTGAACACCAGAGATTTACGCAAAAATTATTTTCTTCTTAAACTTTACCAGGCAATAAAACTGAGTAATCTGCTATACATAGGACACCATTCTAACCCACAACGCAATATTTTAAATTGTGATCCTGGACCAAAATCTCAGTCTGGCACGGGAGGACAAATAAGGAAAGAATGAAATGGAGAGGTAATAAACAGCAACAGTCAATACAAAACCAGACCCTCAGAATGCATAAGAAGGTTGATAGCAAGTAACCTCTTGTAATTTTAGCTAGCAATTTTGAGGTATGTTGACAAAATCTTACCACTTATTTCTAGGTGCAAGTTCCAAATGCAGTGTCCTGCATGATTTTCCTTGGTGGAAGACATCATGTATTTCTCAGGTATATGCTGAAGCCACCACCTCACAGTTTAATCAAGGAACAAACTGTTCCTGTTTTCAAACTGCTTAGCTCTGGAAAGTTTATACCTTTGCAGGGGAGAGGGCAGCAGAAATTCCTATGATTTTCTATCATTAAATATTCAAATAAAGGATTTACCAGAGGGAAAAAAAAAAAAAAAAAGTATTTTTAAAACCAAGAAAAGCAATCAAGTACCCAGAGGAGTGTTTCTATAGATGCAAGGATTGACAAGATAATCAACTGTCTGTTTGCTGTATTGCTTTGAGTTTTTAAGCAAAATAATTTCATTTCAATTATTTACTACCTAGAAATGCTATCAACCATTAAAAAAAATATTTGGTAAATGTGCACAGAAATAGGTCACTGAAAACAGGCTTATACCCAATAATACACAGACACATCAGAGGATTAATATATAAAAATCAAGAGATGAAAAAACTGACCTGCTTCTTATGGTGCTTGTTTAGTAGGGCTAAAAATAAGACGTAACATCTGGAGCAGTCTGCCAAAGCTGCACAGAAGTCATCGTAGGAAGAAAGTTTGCTATAAAGGTACAAAAATAAAGTAAAAATGAATGTGATCTTTTCCCTTCTTTTTGTTCAAGTCACTTTGCTTTTGCCTCTCAGAACCGTATTTTCCAACAAATGAAATGAGCGCATATATTTTGTCTTCTACTATAGGCATAGAGCTACATAGAACATAACAAAAGTCTAGCTATCCTTGACACAGTGAAGGAAAGAAGGGAACATAAGGAGCTTCCTAACCTACTTGCCATATGGGTCCAGCAGGCAAAGTCTAACATGTCTCAGCATTAAACAGGATGTGCCTTGGCCATACCAAAAATACTGCAGTAACAGAGTGAAGTATATAACCTTTTATTCCGACGTAGCCAAACCAGCAAATATTCACATTGTTGTCCAATTACAACAAAATAGAACAATACTTATAGACTCAGACAGACATAATCTGAACAGATTTGAATATCTTCGCTACAAAGAAGATTCCTAGGAGCTACTCACTGAGAGAAAAGAATAACCATTCTATATTCCTAGACAAGCAGCAACCTTCAAATCTCTGTTCTACGCTGCACAGCACAAATTCTTACTTTTTCTGCAACTGCAATTTCCATGAAGCTAATTAAATTGATTTTATGGTTAATTTGTATCCTCGGAGCATACAGTTCACCAAACTTAGCAAAAATACCTGAAGCAGCAGGAAACTTTAAATAAGACAAATTACCTTATTCTGCATTGAATTCTAGATGAAGTAAACATCCTTCTAAAGAACTGCAGCATAAGTATTGATTACAATTACAGAACTATTACATAACTGGACACTTTTCATGGCATTTTACCAAGTAAGAAAAAGATTCTCGTCAGAAGAAGCAAATACACTTAAATTGCTGTGGTCATTGCTAGAATTTGACATATTTAGAAAAAAACAAACAAAGTTTGTCTTTCCAAACATTCAGGGACTGCTGACACCAATGAACCCACTTTTGTGTTTACATGAACATGAAGTACATTCATGTGAATCACAGGTGAATCAGACGAATCACACTTTCTCTCTCATATACTTTATTTTTTTAATCACAGCCCCCAGTATGACTGAAAGCTTGTGTATTTTTTCCTTCTTTGTATTAAATATGGTCTAAAAGTAAGATTAAGAAATATTTAATATTTAATTAATAGTTATGTTTTAGTGCTTCATCCTGCCCTCTTTGAAGCCACGTGAGACAGTAACGCTGACCTGACTGCACGCTGACACAGACAGGCTTGCATTCTATACGTACCTGAGTATCCGGGCAATATAGGTGCACACATCTGCATCGTTCACGCGCTGCTGTAGCGCCACACAGAGCTCAGGGATGGCATCGTTGCTGACGAGCTGGCATCTCGCCTCGGGTAAATCAGCCAAATTTCGCAAAGTCGCTGTCATCTTCACAGAGAATATTTCCAGATTAATAAATCAGAGCTGTTTACTATGGCATCCGCACTGCTTTGAAAATTTAATAAAGCTAAGATCTGATTTGTTAACATCTAAGGAAGTCTGAATGCTCTGTTAACATTCTGCACACATGTATCTAGCAGTGAAAACGTAACAGTAAATGTGCGAGTGACAAAATTGGGTATAATGAAATAATTGTCTGGAAATGGAAGATTGCTATCTATCTTTGTCTGCATGCAGCTTTCTCCTTTGAGAAAAATACAATCTTGCACAAGTTTTAAAATTTTGTGTGCCTACCAATGGAAACTCACAATGCTGTGAATAGTTATTGATTGTTTAAATAATTTTTTAGCATAATGTCTGATTTTGCAAATCTGCATTTGAGTCCTGCAAATCAATAGAGACATTTAATATATTTTAATAATAACTGTGATAGCTGGAGTTGCAAACCAAGATGAATTGTTATTAAAAGACAGTACAATTTATTTTCTTTGATTAAAAAATTTAGAAGTTAAATAAGATCAAGATTGTATTCGAAGAGTATAAAATGAAACAGATTTAAGCCTCCAGTTTATTTTGGAGAAAGCAAAATATTTTCAGAAGATATTGTTCTACTTCAGGGAGGTTAAAGCAAAAAAAAAATATTCTACCACTTGTGGCCAGGCAAAGTGAACAATCTATTGCACACCCTGGGAATCTCTATTTCTCTTGTAAGATGAGAATATTCAAATGCAAAAGTCAGGCTGACAATGACATAAATTAGTAACTGATCTAAACCAGAAACACACTATATAGTTAAAGCAAGGTTATTTAATCTAAAGGGAAAGCAGGGAATCTTCAGATTTTGATTATTCCAAAAATAATGTATTAATATTCAATATGGGAATAAATATAGTTTGATAAGGCACAAAGACTATCTACCTGCAATGTTTTTAATCACAAAAATCTCTAGAAATAAAGCATTGTACCAGTAAGTTGGACTGCTTATTCAGTGATATGGAATTACTAATTTTAAAGGAAGAATAGATAATAAATCTTGCCCTGTCAAAGAACAGACTAAGCTGATGTCTTTGAGCAGCTTTTGCTCAGAGGATGAATTTACATATAGCATTTACAAATTGCTTTCTTAAAAATATATGAGGTCTATGCACTACTCTGTCCATTCCCCAACACTTTTGAATTGGCTGCCCAATTTCTATACATTTGACAAAGAAGAACAGGTCTGTGGTTACTACCAGTTTTAGGAAGACTGTGGTTGGAGAGGAGAAAGCTCAAGTTAGTGTTTCTGTCAAGAGAAAGCAACAAGCAGCAGCCTCCTCGCTGCTCTGCAGCTGTGTGGCACCAAACCCTCTGTACTCCACAGCACAGAAAGCCAGGGGGAACCTGAGGGCTGCTAGAAGAAGATGATGTTGAGCACCAGAGTTGGAAGCACTCACTGCCACATGTAAGAAACATGTAAGATACAAATCTGTTTAAATCAAATGTGCTCACAGACCACCTAACTTCCTTCAAATCCCTCGGGTCTTACTTGTTTATACTAGTACAGGACAAAGATGAAAGTAATAAGCTTTCAAAAGAGAAAACATCACAAAATATAATCTGTGATTATTTTTGTTATTCAAAAGCTTTCACATCTACAGATCTGCAATGTTTAATTGTTTAGAGTCAATAATGTGAAAAAAATTACCAGAGGAAATGCATTATTACAGGATTTCTGCAAAGCAGAAATACTACAGGGGAATCTAAAACACTGGGAAATAGACTCAGATTGTAGGAAATCTCTGACTGACTCCCAATCTAACTTGAGAGATCTTTACAAAAATAACATATTGCCATCACTTCTCACTGCCTCCCAGTCCTGATGGACCACCGCTCCCTGGAGCAGCAAGAATTCCAGGAGAGTTTTCCTGCATCATTTCTCACCATTCTCACTTTCCACTATTTCTTCCTTCACTCTCCCTCTAACCTCCACAATCCAATAAAGCAATCTTTACTTTTTTGCTATTAAATAAATAAATACTTAGCTTCATTATCACTCTCCAAACATGGTATCCCTTAGGCGCTACAAACATCCAAAATACTCTGGTGGCAATGGTCAGAGGATACTTCCCATATGAGCCCATACTGGATCCTTCTGAAACAAGCTGCCCTCAGATTCACTGCCTATGGAGCATCCTGTTTTCAGGCTGCACTAGTAACACTTCTCCAATACACTGGCTTGTTTTTCATACTATAGAAAATAAGTTATTGTGTCTCCTTTTTATATTTACAAAATCTCAAGCCTTTCCTTTTTATATTTACAAAATCTCAAGCCTTATGACCACACCCAAATTCAGTGTCATACAACCTCCATATAGCTTAGAAATAAACTGCTGAAACACTGAGAGACAGTATGTGCATGCACCACATGGCTGGTAATTAATTTGCACCTCCCTTTATACTACCACAATAAATATCAGAGTTAATCAAATAGTTCTGATGATTGACCATCACTGAAAGAACAGTTATAGCCAGTCAGAAGTAGACTGGCTATAGATAGAGTATGTAGAGTATACTGAGTGTGTGTGTATTTATATATATATGACTGTATAGAAAATGTGGTTTCTCAATGAATATTATGAAAAGCTCTTTTCAATATCATTTCCTTTTGATGCTCTATAGTTTTAAAAAACAGTTAACACCTTACTAAATAATTGTTCTTCGTTCTTATACAACAGCATTTACCCTTTTTTTGCTATCTGCCGATCAAAATTTGCAGTGAAAGACCAAGTATGTCATAAAAACTTTCATATTCTCAAGATGTGGATTGCAAATGAACTTTTCTTCAATATTAAATGGAACTATTGTTCCATATATATATATATATATATATAAATAAATAAAATACATAATGGAGCTATTCCTGCTTCTGTCTATACCAACTGAACAATTAGCCCACATGGCAGAAATTAATGTATACTTGTATACTGTTAAGGGAAATGGAAAGAGAAAGTCACACAACAGTAGGAATCGCTACTTTTTTTTTCATAAGTAGAATGAAAACAAAGTGTCTTCACTACTCCAGAAGAGCTACAAAACA